>NW_027491498.1:0-600000 GCF_021521415.1 Bidens hawaiensis
ACAAACTAAAGTTTAGTTAAACTTGTGTCCCATCCCCACACTTAAATTTTGCATTGTCCCTAATGCAGGCACGGAAACACGACTCAGTAAAATTAAAAAAACAAAAATACCTAAAAATATAAAAGTAAAAACAAAAACCTAAAATGTAAAAACATAAAAATAGAAAAACAAAGTACAATGGAAAAGACTTAGCTGGTAATATGCGAGACTGTCAATGTGTCAGTCTATTTCCATGGGTGCTCTCCTTACCGACCGTTCATCATGTTTTAGCAACTCATTCTCTCTTTCTGAACGAACACGGTCACGGTCACTCCTCTCGACATGCCTAAGTGACATCAAACACAATATCTATAAAATAAAGGTTATTCATAAGTCTCAAAGAGTCACCAGACTCCAACCCTACTACCCAACCAACTAGTCTAGAATAATATCAGTACAAACCAAATAAAAATAAAAATAAAAACATCATAAAAAAATAGATAGATAAAAGATACAAACTCCCAAAGATGGTGCGTCGGTCCCACACATAGTCTTCATCCTCTTCCTCCTCCTCCTCATTCCTCCTCCTCTTCTTCTGAACTCTGCTCATACGTCCAAAACAGATATGCATTATCAAATTCCGGTTACCCAACGTGAAAAACGGTGCCTTATAACCATAACCCAAACCACTCGGGACACTCGAACCAATCTGACCCAAAACATCCGGCTGTCAGAGATAATCTGGTAAACTAATATGCAGCCCAGTCATCAAATACCTCAACGTGTCATCCTACCTATGCTAATTTTCTCTCATAATCCGCCTCAAATCATTTCATTGCTCAGTCATATACCCCCTCATCTGATCAAAACTGGACTCCCTCCGGTCATACAACGACTCCACAGTAATCGTCTCGGGGCGAGGCTCTCTAACCGAAAACTGTATAGCCGGTCTCTCAGACCTATGTAATGGCCTCTGATGACGTTGTGCGCAAACCAGCTCTCGTAGCCGCAGCAGCCTCGGTGTCCGGCTGTGGATGAACTTGTGGACCTGCTTTAATTTCTTTCCATGCTAATAGGTCGCTGAGCTTTAAAATCCCCCCATTCCTTAAATCATTAATTCCAACAAACTCCATTGCGAGCCCCTTTCTCATGTTATCTGATTTAAACATCTGAAAAACACCCAAATTCCGAGCATTAACTGTTATATACGGGCCCATATCAATCTTTGACCTTTGCTTTGTTCCACCTCGTCTCGTGCGGTGAAAATACTATGCCAAAATACTAGCTTAATTAACCGACACTTTTTCCACCATCGCCAACAAACAAAACAAATCTAACCAATTCACCTTATTCTCACCCAAACCTCGACCAATAAGTGTATTCACCAAAATCCGATGAATATAATGAAGCACTGGGTCTCGAATATCCAAACTCACCATACCACATGAAAACGGAGAAATCACTATTTTCTCTTAAAACCTAGCCAAATGCACATTAGTAAAACTTACCGGTCTTTGTTATCGAGAAAGCGCCCCTTATACTCGTCTTAAATTCCGTAAATTGAACATCCTTAACCGAGTAAAAACCATTCGCTATCCCAAACTCCAATATATCCATCTCATACGTCTTCCTAACGAGAGCAAATGTAACCGCATTCAGTTGATCAAAATTACCATACTTGTATTGAAAAGTGCTTAAAAACTCCAACGGCAACTCTTTGTATTGCGGCTAGTCAAGACACATCACTTTAAACTTTGGACCCAACAACTCCTCCACTCTCTCTCTTTGCCCAATAACATCCAATAAACTCCAATTGCGGCTAGTCAAGACACATCACTTTAAACTATTTATCCGAATATGTTACACCCCACTCTTAGGCCTAGGCGTTGTGACCAATAGTTGGTACCATTTTGAAAATAAATCAGAGTTATGGTTTAAAGCATAAATATTTGTGTGAATTAAAATATTAATATTTACATGACAAACACGGGATTATAAAATACCCGTTCAATGTTTACAAACGATTAATTGTTTTATACAAAACCACCATTCAAGTTTTAACAAACTGAGCCATCAGATCGCCTAGTGAAGACTTCGATTATCCAAGCGCGTCTATCATTCATTACCTGTAAAACAGTTTGAAAATACGTTAGCAACACATGCTGGTGAATAAGCTAACGTAGAAAAATTTTATTTACTTAATTACCCCTTGAGACATAACTTAGGTCTCGGCCCATGGTGGCTTAGGAATAATCAAGTTAAAACTTAAACACAATTATACACTTAAGCTCTACTCGAAACCAGCTCAGCAAACGCCTCAACGTTCGAGATTACTTAGCTACATCAGTGTACACATGATTACCCTCTCTCAGACATAACTTAGGTCCGGCCCATCGTGGCGGAGGCATATAACTAGGTGTGGCGCGATGTGCCTACCGTCTACCACATATGTAAGGATCTAAACAAACGCACACAACAAACTTAGGGTCAACGATTACTTTTGTTCATAATGTTTTAGAGATACGTAATCTCATGTAATAAATTTACTTTGACCCTATTAAACAAGTTATAGAAGTTTGGGGGCGTATTCACCCTTGAAAGTCTCAGCTTCACTTCACTGATCGGGTTGTCTTTGCTATCTCGGACCTATACTAAAAGTATAGCATTTTGTTATTACTAGATCAATAATCTAGCTTTAGACCTTTAGTCTATTTTTTTATAATCTTTACCTTAATTATATTTTATATTTTGAACCATTAGTTCAAAAATATCTTTTCTTTATTTAACAAGTTTTAAATCTTTAGTTTTATTTGTTTTACTTTTCTAAACACTACGTTTTTTCTTCTCAAAGTAACATACTTTTATTTCCGTTACATATTATTTAATTAATAACTTAAATAATATTAATTAGAAGGAATTACTTTACATTTCATATTTCTTCTTTATATCTTCTTTGTTATATTTTCTTTTATTTATTCTCGAGGTATCAAGTATACCCTCGACTAGGGTCTAAGCCTTTTAATTATATTAATATATTATTTGAGCATTATCCCTAACTTGATGGTCTTCTAATTTTCTAGACTCTTGGGCAACACCTCAACGCTTGCACACTTATCGAGGATCTTGATCAACACTTCTTGCACATTCAATGAGGCTTGTCGATCGTCGGCCTTCGTCTGCACACACTTCGAGGCGGGGTGTCGGCTCGTCTTTTGGTGGCACATACTTCGAGACAACGTCGTCAGTTTTATGGCACGTACTTCAAGGAAACTTCATTTTCAGCATGGATTTCGAGGAGGGCCGGGGCACGTTTATCGAGGTGATTCTAGAGTGGGAGAGTGTTATAACTCGAGAATGATGAAGGAATGAGGGCTGATGGCCCTCTTAATAGGCGCTGATCAGCTGACCTATCACGATATGTGATGGGTCTTGCCTAGGATCCATCACGTATAGCGATGGGTTAACGAATCCTTAAATTATATTTATTAGAATAGCGATACGTGATGAACCTGTTCGGAGGTCATCACGTATCGCGACTAGGCTTGCCGCGTAATCAGTAGGCTTGCCACGTGTGCCACGTGGCTGGACACGCGTTGCCATGTGGGGACACATGGCAGGGCACGTGTCTTCACCTGTCAGACCACGTCATCGAGATACGCATTGACGCTATGACTTCGGGGAATCTCGTATCGCTATACCTTTGTTTTCTTGGTTTTTGTGACAACCCATAACTATACATGACGGGTTATTAGCTAATCCATCGCGTATCGCGATGGGTCAGGAAATCAGATATTCCATTTTGATCCTTGAACTTTGAACATTTGTTAATATTACTCCGGAATTTTCACGATGTTACTGAATATATTCCGGTGAATTTTCCGCGAATTGAAGTAACGAACTATCGCGGAGCTTTTAACTTTTTCTTCTATCTCCATCGGTTTATTTTGATACTTAATACGACGAGATTTCGGTTTAGCAATAACCACCTCGGCTTGCCCGCCTCGTGGCCGCGGTGCCGAACCTCTCTTCCGCTTTCCCTCTTCTTTAGACATGTCCATATCTGACATCCTAAAAAAATTAGACAAGCAAACAAACAACGAGAGTAAGTAAATAAAAAAATAAAAATAAAATATATTTGTAATTTTCGGATTTTTTTTAAAAAAACATAAATAAAATTTTGGAAATTCGGGTTACAAAATGCTTCATACCGAACTCATCCGAATGGAAATTTAATACGAACGAATGGTTTATTTCCAAATAAAGCTTACGAAAAACCAAAATTAAAGACTAAGTTAGTTTGCAAAACCTGAAAAAAATACAATATAGACTCAATGTACACTACCTCCTCCTGGCACTTTAACTGTCCCAATTAAGCCCAAGTGCCAACAACCCGATCATTGAGTCGAAAACGAGTGGAAAACCAGAATTTGGCAAAATATATTTTTTATAAAACCGTTTTCCATCTCGTTTTGACCACTAAAAATTTTATGTCCAACACCCCAAAACCAAAAACCCAACACTAGATACACTCGGTTAAACACAAACCGACCCAACCGCAACCGCGAAACAATATATCAAAAATTTTTCCACCCAACAAACTTAACAATGTACCAAACCTTACCAATCTGCACCCATAAACTAACACTTGCAACTAGTTTCTAACCAAACCCTACAACCAACTAACCAAATAAAATTAAAAACTTACACTATAAATACATAAAAAGATATAAGAATACAAGAAATCATACTTTTCAGTGATGCAAAACAAGAATTAAAGTTGCAAAAAGTTGGAATCTAAGTGTGGTGCAAGTAGCTTGAATGATGAAGAATGGGTTAAAAACATTAGATTAATGGTGGGTTATGATAATGTGATGATATTATGATGATTTTAAGGTGTCATTTGGGAAAAAAAGGTGTCAAAATGGTGGATTTGGTGAAGAAAGAGGTTAGGGTTCGTGGGTTTTGGGTGAGGAAAAAAGAGGGTTTTGAAAATTTGGTGAAAAATAGTATAATGTGGTGTAAAAACCAAAAAATACCCGGATGTGGCCTACACGGCCGCGCTGCGCGGCCATGGGATGCCCCATGGTCGCGCTACGCAACGCCTTGGTGCTGCCAATTTTGTCTCCGCGTCGCGCGGTGGTGAGTACGCACCCCGTCGCGCGGCGCGACGAAGTGTTTTTTTATAGAATGTTTCGAATTTTTGATGCCTTAAGAAAGTTACGAAGTTTAGAGAAATTTTTGAATTTTTACAGAAAAAATTTCAAAAAATTACCAAGTCGTTTTTCGCTCATTTTATGTCATATTTACGTGCAAAACTTACCTGGAACTTCTTGAATTCTCGTCAAATCCTCTCTCCATGATGGTGATGATTCCTTGAAACGACTCAACAACGCAAACAAAAAAACTATTGGCAGTGACTCAAAGAAAATAAATAAAATGAAAATAAGATAGAGTATACAAACTCTACACTTGAGTTTTCACTCAAGAACCTCTTTAATGATTTAGTTCGATGGATCGAGGGGATTTTCCTCCACCTCGTTTGAATCCTCAGGCCCTCCAATATAATGCTTTAAGCGATGGCCATTCACTTTCCACGAAGTTCCATTGTCGGATTCTCGAGCTACACCGCTCTACACGGGAACACTTATTTCACAAAATACGGTCCCGTCCACTTTGATCTCAGTTTACCTGCAAATAATTTCAAACGAGAGTTAAATAATAATACGTTATCACCTTTCTTGAGGACTTTACCTCCCTTCAAACGCCGATCGTGCAACACTTTGGTCTTTTCCTTGATATCCAACGATCGAGAAAATGACGCGTCACGAAGTTCCTCCAACTCATGAATTTGAAAATATCTCTTCCCTGCGGCCTCGGTAAGATCAAGATTAACCGTTTTCAATGCCCAAAATTCCCGGTGCTATAATTCAACAGGAAGATGACATGCTTTACCGTAAACTAGCATAAACGGTGTAGTTCCCAACGGTGTAACATCCCCGTTTCCCGTTCGGTTAATAAAATAATAATATGAGTTATTATGAGTCGGACTTATGTTGGGATAAGTAATAGGGGTAATGGACTTGGGTTAATAAGGAACGGAGAAAGACCACGGGCTTAAGCCCATGACCCATGGTACAAGTACCAGTATTATCCATTAATTCCCTCATTCTCATCCATTCCATACACCATCCAAAACACACACTTAAGCTCTCCCTCATACTTGTCTCTTTCTCTAACCGAAACCAAGAAGAAGAACCGAGCCCGACCCGAGGTAATGATAGTATGATATTGTATTGATCCAAACCCGCTAGATCTAGTCACGATACGACGAGCCGACATCCTAAACCATTAAACTCATGAGATCCAGATGGAATCAGGTATGAACCGGTCAAAAGATGAGCTTAGAGGTCACCCTAGCTCATATCTGGATCAAACGTGACGAAAAACGGTGAAAACGGTGCGAAAATACGCTTTTCCGGCCACCGCCCGTTTTTCCGGCACGGCGGCGTACGAGAATAAAGGAATGTCAGAGAATGTTTCTGACATTATCTGACCTAACCCTAATTCGTTAACAGAGTAATAACGAACTAACAAGCAATTCTTTATGCTCATTCGTTAAGAAGAAATAACAAATTAGCAGCAATACGTTAAGCCATTCGTTAAGTGATCCGCTAATGGAAAACTGACGAATGAACCTCCAGTTCGTTATAGAATCTAGTTCATTATAAAGGCCAGTTCATCATAAAGACCAGTTCGTTATAAAGGTCCATTCGTTAAGAAATAACGAATGAGTCTATTCGTTATGAGAGAACACATTCGTTAAGAAATAACGAAGGAGTCCATTCGTTAAAGGACTGGATGACGAACTAAGTTTGAAAGATTGACAGAAAGGTCCCTTGACTTAAGATAAAATGGATTAATTACAAAGAAGCCCTCGAACTTTATGAATTAGTAAATAAAATAATAAATTAGAATTCTAATGGAAAATGTGTTAAGATAGTTAATGAAAATAAAACTTAGCTCGATCCTAGCTAGGGGCTCTGCCCCTTGGAACCTGCTAGGGGCTTCCAACCCTAGAACCCCGCTGCCAGGGGCGCTACTCCCGGACCCCCGTTCGTTAAGGGTTATAATTAAACTAGAAACGCGATATGTGTAGTGATAATTAATTGATACATGTAATTGTTATACAGTTAGTCCCGCACAGCTAAGGACAGGAATAACCATTAACGATGAACGTAACAGGACTCAGGTGAGTTTCTAGCCCCACTTCCTTGTTATGTTTTCGGGGCTGTGTGCATACTCAATGTGAACGTTAATACGCTTACCTTAATTGGTAAGTGTATGCTATAATGATTAGTGTGATAGTATATATGAATGTTATGAATGAATGCTTTTCGGTGCGTGAACGATCTTAGAATATTTCACTTATCTACGGGGAACTTAATAAGAAGTATGCCTAGTATGAAATATGTATGTATTAAAGTACTTAATGAAACGATTATGTACGAAAGTATGATTATATAAAGAAAGGTATGTATGGTTATATGACAATAGGAGGGTATAGTTAGAGAGGGAACCAACCCTAGTAATATTGGCAAATGTAGGGAACCAACCCTAATAATAACGGCGAATGTAGGGAACCAACCCTAATAATATCGGCGAATGTACGGGACCGACCCTAATAATATCGGCGAATGTAGGGAACCGACCCTAATAATATCGGCGAAGGTTATAGGGCGGAATGCTCTTTAAAACGTATATGTATGAATGAAAGTATGTATGTAAGTTTGAAAAAAAGAATGAAAGTACATATATATGTAAGTATGTAAGTAAATATGAAGGTATGTACCTTCGAGTGTATATGTAAGTATGTGAATGTATTGTATGTCATCCAATTAACTAGAACTCACATAGCCTAGCTGACTTTTAGTATGCACGCAGGTTAATCGATTGAGACAATTGGCTTGAGGGAGACACATGGCAGGATCCGAAGAGGATGGCATCTAGAGTTTTGTCATGATGTTTTGATATTATCATTTATGTTACGTTTTTAAAAACAAGTTACGAATTTTTGTAATGATTGGTTAACTATTATTATTATTCCGCTAAAGTTTTATTTAACTATGATATTTAGAACTGTGTTTATGAGTAAATCCAACGCTAAAGTAGGGCACCGGGACCGGTGTCACACCCCGAAAATCTTAATTTAAACAGCGGAAGACTTTGACCAAGTCTTTCGGGCGGTGACAGACGCCGTTTCAGCCAATTACATTTAAATATATAGTTGAACTTTATTTAACCATCAGAGTTATTACACGCGCCATTTTACACGATTTTTATTCAATTTACAAGTTCAACATAAATTAAACATTTTTCATTCAAACACACGTCACAATTTTCCCGCGCTCTTCGCGAAGCTTCCATACTTCATTTATTTACTTTCTGGCTCGTTACTCGAGGTTTTTGCATGCTTTTCTCGTTTTGTGCTGAAATTTGGACTTTCTGTTGACTTTACAAGACAATGAACCTTAGTAGAGAGAGATTTTATTAATAAAACGATATTAGGATGAATAATCATGATTACATTAGTGAAAAATTTTGCCAGATGTTACATTCTCCCTTCCATTAAGAAATTTCGTCCCGATATTTAGGAAGTGCCACTGGCTTCTGACTCTACTGGAAACAGATGAGGATATTTTCCTTTCATATGTTCTTTTATTTCCCAGGTGAATTCGGGACCTAGTCTTGAGTTCCAGCGAACTTTGACCAGCTTGATTCGATTCCGTCTGAGCTTCTGTATTTTCCAATCCATGACTTTTACAGGCTCCTTGACAAATCGAAGCCTGTCATCAACTCGGATATCCTCAACGGGAACAATCAGTGATTCGTCGGATAAGCATTTCTTCAAGTTTGATACATGGAACACGTCGTGTATTTCGTTCAGTTCTGAAGGTAATTCGAGTCGATAAGCTACTGGACCAATTCGATCAATGATCTTGAATGGTCCCACGTATCTAGGACTCAGCTTTCCTTTCTTTTCGAATCTGATTACTCCTTTCCAGGGTGATACTTTCAACAGAACTTTATCTCCTACTTGGAATTCCAACGGCTTTCTATGATTGTCAGCATAACTCTTTTGTCGGTCTGCTGCAGCCTTTAACCTATATTTGATCTGGAAGACCCTGTCGGTGGTCTCCTGAACAATTTCAGGTCCTGTCAGTTGTTTCTCTCCAACTTCAGCCCAACAAAGAGGGGATCGACATTTTCTCCCATACAAGGCTTCAAACGGTGCAACCTTAATACTGGAGTGGTAGCTGTTAATGTAGGAAAATTCAGCTAGCGGTAAATGAATATCCCAGCTTTTGCCAAAATCGAGAACGCAGGCTCGTAACATATCTTCCTAGGTTTGGATGGTTCTCTTTCTTTGACCATCGGTCTGATGATGATAAGCGGTGTTCATATCTAAGCGTGTGCCTAAAGATTCTTGCAGAGATTGCCAAAATCGAGAGATGAAACCACCGTCTATGTCGGAGATGATGGAAACAGGTACACCATGTTTAGCCACAATCTCTTTTAGATATAATCGAGTTAACTTCTCCAGGCTATCTTTCTCACGGATGGGAATGAAATGAGCGGATTTTGTTAATCTGTCTACAATTACCCAAATGGAATCGTGGTTATTGGGGGTAGTGGGTAATTTAGTCACAAAATCCATTGTAATGTCTTCCCATTTGCACTGTGGAATCTCAGGCAGCTGTAACAATCCAAATGGTTTATGGTGTTCAGCTTTCACTTTTGAGCATGTCATACACTTACTGACATAAACCGCTATATCTCCTTTCATGTTTGGCCACCAATAGAATTCTTGGAGAGTTTTGTACATTTTGGATCTCCTGGGTGAATTGAGTAATTGGATTTATGAGTTTCATCCAATACTAGATTCCTTAAATTTCCATAACGTGGTACCCAAACTCGATCAATCAAGTACAATGTACCATCAGACTTCATTGTGAATTCACACTCAAGTCCTCGTAGTTTCTCAATTTTTATATTCCGAGGTTTCAAAGCTTCTTTTTGTGCATCTTGGATTCAAGTGGTGAGGCTTGTTTGGATTATTAATCCTAATGCACGGACACGAAGTGGTTTTTCTCTTTCCTTCCTACTCAATGCATCAGCTACCACATTTGCTTTACCTGAGTGGTAGCGAATGTCACAATCGTAGTCATTGAGTAGTTCTACCCACCTTCGTTGCCTCATATTCAGATCTTTCTAATTAAATATGTATTGGAGGCTTTTGTGATCGGTGAAGATTGTGCACTTGGTGCCATAGAGATAGTGTCTCCAAATCTTGAGTGCAAAAACAACTGCTCCTAATTCCAAGTCATGAGTTGTGTAATTTTTCTCGTGCACTTTGAGTTGTCGTGATGCATAAGCTATCACCTTTTCTTTTTGCGTAAGCACGCATCCAAGGCCGAATCGTGATGCATCACAGTAAACTATGAATCCACCCGTTCCTTCTAGAAGGGACAAGATTGGTGCACTACACAACTTTTGTTTAAGCATTTGGAAAGCTTCTTCTTGCTTTTCTGTCCACTCATATTTCTTTTCTTTCTGAGTGAATTGGGTTAAGGGTTGAGCTATAGAAGAAAAATTCTCAATGAATCTACGGTAGTAACTAGCTAATCCCAAAAATTGTCGCACTTCAGTGGGTGACCTTGGTGTCTCCCAATTCTTAATCGCTTCATCTTTTGTTGGATCAACATGGATACCATTTTCATTAATTACATGCCCTAAAAAGTGGACTTATCGAATCCAAAAATCGCATTTGGAAAATTTGGCATATAACTTTTCTTCTTTTAGCAATTCTAGAATCAGTTTCAAGTGTTGTTCATGCTCCTTCTTGGTTCGTGAGTAAATAAGTATGTCATCGATGAATACTATCACGAATTTATCCAAGTATGGCTTACAAACTCTGTTCATAAGGTCCATGAATACAGCGGGTTTATTCGTTAGACCAAATGGCATGACAAGAAATTCATAATGGCCATAGCGAGTTCTGAAAGCAGTCTTGTGAACATCTTCTTCTGCAACATGTAACTGATGATACCCGGATCGCAAGTCGATCTTCGAGTAATAGCTTGATCCTTTCAACTGATCAAACAAATCATCAATTCTCGGTAGTGGGTACCAATTTTTAATGGTAAGTTTATTCAGTTCTCTGTAATCGATACACATTCGAAAAGATCTGTCCTTCTTTTTCATAAATAAGACTAGAGCTCCCCATGGTGAGAAACTTGGTCTTATAAATCCTTTGTCTAGTAATTCCTGAAACTGATTAGATAAATCCTGCATTTTCGATGGTGCTAATCTGTACAGAGATCGAGCTATCGGAGCAGCATCCTGAACCATATCGATTCTGAATTCGACTTGACGCTGAGAAGGTAATCCAGGCAAATCTTCAGGGAAAAATTCTGGAAAATCCCGTACTACAGGAATATCCTCTATCTTTCGCCCTTTAGCCTTTGTGTCGACTACGTTGACAAGAAAAACCGGATATCATTTTATTAACATTTTATGGGTTTTTGTGATACTAGAGAGTTTTAATTCTGGGCTACTCTGATCTCCTTGAATATTTAGACCTTGACCAGTTGGGGTTGGTAAACGAACTATCTTTTAGGAACATATGATCTCAGCTCCATTTTTGGATAACCAATCCATTCCTACTACTATATCAAAACTGCCCAATTCTATAGGTAGAAGATCGATTGGAAACCTATGATTTTCTAACAGAATGTTGCAATTTCGGATTACTTCACTGGTCTCGATTAGTTTTCCATTAGCTAATTCAATTGAGTGGCTATTATCTAACTTACAAGGTTAATATCGAGAAGGGATTTGAATTGGTTAGAAACAAAACTTAGGTCTGCTCTGGTGTCAAATAGTATATAAGCATAATGATTATTAACGAGAAACGTACCAATGACTACGGATGAGTCCTTCCGGGCCTTTTTCACGTTCATCTCGAATGCTTTGCCCCTATGGGTTTGACCCTTGAGTTTGGGACACTCATTTCTGTAATATCCGATGACACCGCACTCGAAACATCCGGGAGTTCGGCTTCCTGTAGTTGTTGCTATCTTTGTGTTGCAGTCGCGGGTCATATGGCCAAATCGATTGCATCTGTTACACTTCCAGCATTCATCACTATGGTTCCTCCCACACTTGCTACAAGTGTATCCCTGTCCTGAGCTTCCTCCTGGTCCTCTTGCATTGGCTGCAAACATCCTTCCTATTCCTGGGTTTCTCTTGAATTGTCCTCCTGAGTTACCATTCCATTTCCGTTTTAATTCTCCAGGTTTCTGATTTTCTGTAGTTGTTTTTCGTTCGGGTTCAGTGGTAACAGCTTTCTTTCCAAAGTCTTTTAGAGTTCCCATACGAACTGCATTATCAGTTAAAGATTTTGCCAGCTCTCGGGCTGACTGGATAGTGGTTGGTTTGGAGGAGGTAACCATTCCTCGGATCTTGGGAGCTAAGCCCCAAATGTACCTCTCGATTCTTGCATATTCAGGCGTAACCAGTCGGGGTACCAGTCGAGCCAATGTGGTGAATCGGGAAGTATATCCTCCAATGTCAGCACCTTCCATTTTTAACTGCCAGAATTAATATTCGATTTTCTGAAGTTCGTTTCGGGGACAGTACTCCTTTAACAACACTTCTTTTAATTCTTCCCAGGTTACACGGTAAGCGACATCTTCTCCAAGATTTTGAATTATGGAGTTCCACCACTCGAGTGCCTCATCACGGAATGAACATACTCCGTATTTTATCCGTTCGAGAGGAAGGCAATCACTGATTTTCATTACAGATTCTATCTTCTCGATCCATCGGATAATTTCCAAAGGTCCTTCGGCACCGGCAAATTCTTTCGGTCCGCAACCTTGGAAAGTTTTGTATGAGCACCCGCGTACCGTACTACCCAAGGGGTTTTCGTTTAAATTTTCGGTTCTAGGAGTTCCTCCGTTTGAAGTATTAGTTGTATTTAGGGGGTTTTGGCTTGCGTTGCGGTTAGCCTCATGTTGTTCGAGCGCCGTATTTACATGTTGAGAAAATTAGTTAAGCTAACTCGTCTTGAGAGGAAGGTAATCCGGACGCTTGATTATTAGTTGCTCGTCTTGTTTTTGGTGCCATGTTCTTTTTAGAAAAAAATATAATTTTGTTAGTTTTGGAAAAAGTGATATTTTCCTAAATTTTAAGGAACTAAATTACATCATTCATAACACAAACATAAATATAATCATCAAAGTGTGGGATTTTATAATTGCCAAAATACTACCAAAATTAGGTGTACATACTTACACCTTAATCACCCACCATACTACCATAATTTTTAAGTTCCTACCAAGTTCACCACAACCATCCAAAAGACTACTTGTTCATAGTTACACAACATATTATCAAAATAAACATACTATCCAAAATAACAAACACTACTTGTGAGCTAAGTCTAGTGTAGGCTCATCAAGTAACACAAACATGGCTCCATTATGCCATTCTTCATCTTGAGGTCTCCCACCCTGGCTTCCGTCAGCAATCCCTGATTCTTCATGTCAAACACAAACTGGCACAAAGCATTGTGCGATAGATCATCTGTGCCCTGCTTGTGTTTGATGGCAAGGACGCGGTTCACCATATTGTGAACAATGTTCTCATATGCCGAGAACTTGATAAGAAGAACCATAAGTAGCTCGTGATCAGAGGGTCTTTCCTCGACCACAGGCTCCGCTGCGTGAGGCGGTGGTGGGGGAGGTGGGATCACAGCTAGTGGGATGGCATCAATGGGGGCTGGTGCATAGCAGGTGGCCCTGGTTCTCTCTCGGGAGTACACCTTTAACGGTGCGGTTCCCGAAGTAGAACCAGCGTCTCCTGATGCAACCACCGGGCGTCACTTGACCGGTGATAGGGGAATACTGTCGTCACTGGAATCTGAGTCAGATACCATCACTACTGAGGTCGACATCTGTAAAGAACATATCAATTCAAGCTAGTAATAATCATTTTTATATATATATATATATATATATATATATATATATATATATATATATATCTTGTTACCTTTTCGTTTCGAGAAGCGGGAAAGGAGCGTGTGTTTGAACATATGGTTATAGTTTAGAAAACCTTTTATTTTTTAATTCTCTATAACTATTGGCTCTGATACCAACTTCTGTCACACCCCAAAAATCTTAATTTAAACAGCGGAAGACATTGACCAAGTCTTTCGGACGGTGACAGACGTCGTTTCAGCCAATTACATTTAAATATATAGTTGAACTTTATTTAACCATCAGAGTTATTACACGTGTCATATTACACAAATTTTTATTCAATTTAGAAGTTCAACATAAAGTCAACATTTTTCATTCAAACACACATCACAATTTACCCGCACTCTTCGCGAAGCTTCCATACTTCATTTGTTTACTTTCTGGCTCGTTACCCGAGGTTTTTGCACGTTTTCTCGTTTTGTGCTGAAATTTGGACTTTCTGTTGACTTTACAAGACAATGAACCTTAGTAGAGAGAGATTTTATTATAAAACGATATTAGGATGAATAATCATGATTACATTAGTGAAAAATTTGCCAGATGTTACAACTGGGGCTTTACAAACGGTGTATTATACGCGGTTCTGAATGCCCATAGCGCGTCATCCAATTTCTCCGACCAATCTTTCCAGATTACCCCACCGTCTTCTCTAAAATTCTCTTCGCCCCTCTATTTGCATTTTCAACTTAACCATTCATTTGAGGATGGTAAGCGGTAGACGTGCGATGAGTCACTCCATAACGATCTAATGCCTTCTTCATGATGGCGTTGCAAAAATGAGTACCTCGATCACTAATAATCGCCCGTGGAGTACCGAAAAGAGTAAACAACTTTTTGAGAAACTTCACAACAACTCTAGCATCATTTGTGGCCAGTGCTTGGGCTTCAACCCACTTAGAAACATAATCTAACGCCACTAAAACATATTTGTAACCACCGGAAACGGAAACGGTCCCATAAAATCGATGCCCCAAGCATCGAAAATTTCAAGAGTTTGTATGGGGTTTTGGGAATCTCATTCTTCGATGAAATATTACCGGTGCGTTGACAAGCGTCACATGTCTTAGCAAACTCCATCGCATCTTTTACAACCAACAGCCAATAAAAAATCACAAGCAAATACCTTATGAACCGTGGCATGCGCTCCATGATGACCTCTCATTAAACCTTCATGAACATGTTTCAGAATATCCAACCCTTCTTCTTTCGTCACACATCTTCTAAGAATCTGATCACCACCAATATTGCAAAGAAAACGATCATCCCAAACATACCGAGCAATATCTCGGTAAAACTTCTTCTTTTGTTGCGTAGTCATACCCTTCAACACAATGTCGGTAGATAAATAATTAGCAAAATCGATGAACCATGGCATACCTCGCTTTTTGGCCGCAAAAAAATCAACCGACTCATGTGGGAATCTATCTCCAAACTCTTCCTCACGAATCTCCTCTTTCTTTGGATCATCTAAACGGGAAAGATGACCTGCCGATACATTCTACGCCCCCTTCTTGTCTTTGATTTCTATGTCAAACTCGAAAAGTAAAATAATCCACCGTATAAGATGAGGCTTTGGGTCTTTCCTGCGAAAGAGAAAATGCAAATATGCATGATCGGTAAAAACGGTGGTCTTTGAAAGCACAAGATAGGACCGAAACTTGTCAAATGCAAAAACAACGGCTAAAAGTTCCTTTTTGGTGGTGGTGTAGTTTTCTTGGGCATCATTCAACATTTTGATTGCATAATAAATTTGGTGAAAATGTTTCTCACGCCTTTGCCCCAAAACCGCCCCAACTGCATAATCACTCGCATCGCGCATGAGGTCAAAAGACCAGTTCCAATCGGATGAAACAAGAATAGGGGCACTCACGAGTTGTTCTTTCAAGAACTTGAATGCCTTCAAACAATCTTCATCGAATACAAAAGGAACATCTTTCTCTAGTAGTCGGGTCATCAGGAGAGTAATTTTTGAAAAGTCTTTAATAAACCGCCATTAAAAATCGGCAAGACCAAGAAAACTCCATATAGCCTTAACACTTGTCGGTGGAGGAAGTCTACTAATTGTATCAGTCTTCGCCCTATCCACCTCTATACCATCTCTTCAAATTTTATGACCCAACACGATCCCTTCCGTCACCATAAAGTGACACTTTTCCCAATTCAACATCAACTTCGTTTCAATGCACCTTTTCAACATCCTCTCTAGATTACCCAAACATTGATCGAAAGAATTACAGGTACACCGAAAAATCATCCATAAATACCTCCATGGACGTCTCTATCATATCGTGCAAGATGGCCACCATACAACACTGAAAAGTAGCCAGAGCTAACCTATAAGACGCTCCAACATTTGATCAATAAACGACAACGAGAAATTATCCTTCCGAGTGGCATCATTCACCCTCCGATAATCAATACACACACGCCAACCGACAACCGTACGCGAAGGGATAAGTTCATTCTTTTCGTTCATAACAACCGTCATACACCCTTTCTTTAGAACAACTTGGGTCGGACTTACCCATGAAGAATCCAAAATCGGGTAAATCATCTTGGCATCCATCAACTTTAAGACCTATTTCTTGACAACCTCTTGCATGTTTGGGTTAAGAGCCTTTGGGGTTGAACTACCAGTTTGTTTCTCATCTTCCATCAAACTCTGGTGGGTACAATAAGCGGGACTAATACCTTGAATACAGAAAGTCTCCATGCAATCACCCCCTTATGCAACTTCAACACCTCTATCAACTTTGACTTCTCTTCCTCCGTCAACTTGGAAGAAACAATAATGGCTAAATTTGAACCCTCTTCAAGATATGCATACTCTAAATGTAACCGAAGAACTTTCAATTCCAACGGAGCGGGTTTTTCTACATCTTTCTCACAAATAATCTCACTAACCTCCATAATCTCCGCTAAACAAGAAATGTCATCAACTACCTCTTCCTCCAACTCTTTATCCATATTCATCCCAACAAGATCGGCTCCACAAATATAATCAAGACATGTGTCAAAACCCGTAATAAAAGAGTTAAGAAAATAGAACGAATGACATGGACCACTAAAATCATCATGATCACCCGGGTGCTTCATCGACTTAGCAACGACATAAGTAATATTCTCATCACCAACCCGAAGCATGATTCTCCCATCATACACATCAATAAGAGCCTTCGCCATTCACAAAAATGGACTACCAAGAATAATGGGAATACAAATTTTGTCGGCATCCATATCAAGTACCACAAAATCCACTGGAAATACAAATTTGTCCACTTTTACTAGTAAATTCTCAATAATTCCCCGAGGATATTTAATCGAATGATCTGCCAACGACAACGATATGCGAGTCTGTGTAAGCTCTCCCAACTCCAACTTCTCATACAACGAATATGACATAAGACTAATACTAGCACCTAAATCCACCAACGCTTGACACATCATATCACTTTCAAACATACACGAGATTGTATACACACCCGGATCCGACAAATTTTCCAGGACCCGATTCAATACCACCGCCAAACAATTTCTGTTAAGTGGAATAGATGATACCTTCCGCAACCGATCTTTTCTCTTGAGCAAATCTTTCAAAAATTTCGCATACTTTGGCATGTGTTGGAGAGCTTCAATAAACAGAAGATTGATTTTCAACTATCAGAACATATCTAGAAAATGTCCGTATTCTCTCGTATACTTTTGATGCTTTAAGCGAGCGGGGTACGGGACATGGGCAAGATCAATGATGTGTGGTGGCCGGACTTCAACCGGATTTTTCTGAACTTGTGGCTCAATAATTGGTGGTTTATCTTGTGCCTCACCCGGAACCTCCATCTCGATCCCTTCATCAACCACTTCCTCATCTTTAACTTCAACCCTTTCTTTAACTACCCCGGGACCCAAAATCCTTCTGCTACGAGTAGTAATGGCTTTCTATTGAGCGGCCATATTCGGTTGAGTAGTACCAGAAAACTGTCCATGAGGCCTTTCATCGAGACGCCGAGCAATATCGCCCACGGATTTTTCTATGTAGCTTGTCTTAAGTTCCTTCACCTCTCTAGTTAGTGATTCCAAGGCGGCAGCCACACTAGTATCCAGATTAACCTGGTGCACACCTCGAGCAGATGAGGATGTACTAGTGACGGGAGTGGAATTCCCGCGATATGGCCCTTTGGCGAATTCGGATTTAGCAAAGCTTTCAAACATCCCGATACATTCAGTGACATTTTTCTTATCCATTAGATTTCCTCCCACAGTTGTGTCGAAATGAACTTGGGTTTCGTAGTTCATCCCATTGTAAAATTTCCCCGCGAGAGCCTATGGTGTGAGACCATTCTGTGAACAACGAAACATCAGATTCTAAAAGCGCTCCCAAACATGACAATATGGCTCATCCGACTCCATGTCAAAAGAGTGGATCTGATCATGAAGATGAGCTGCTTTAGCAGGTGGGAAGTATTTCTTGATAAAAGCTGAACGCAGTGCTTCCCAAGTGGTGAACGTGCCAGGTGGCTGAGTGTCAAGCAAAAGAGATGCCTTTAAAAAGTTTTAAAACGCGGTAGAGCCGGTTAATGTGTGTCGGTGCATCCTCGTCATCACGCCCATGAAATTGGTTATTTTTGAACGAGAGAGTTCATGACTTATGAAGGATTCTCCCATGAGTTAGGAATGTTGATCTCGGCAACTGTTATGTCGGCCATTTGAACTTCTAGTTAACTTCTCGGACTTTCTGGTGGTGAACTATGTGGTGATGACTTTGGTGTAGATACAACTTTTGATGGTTATTTCTCTACTGACGAACTAACTGTGACAATCGTCAATTTCAGGTTAACCTCGTTAACTCAACTCCGTCAATTCAAACTTTAAGATCGTTGAATCTTTAACGCACACTTCATTACATTTAAACTAGGGTTTAAATGACGCTTAACACTTACTACATGTGTAGTCTTTCGGGATTTGCACCGAAACGCAAACGAGTTAACGCAAACGATTGACAAATAAACGACAAACGTCAAGACATTAATTATATGATTATTATGTGTTAGGATTATGTGCTATGTGATAATAGTATGGTCATGTTATCTTAATTGTTCAAGTATGATGGAATATTCTAGAGAAAAACAACAATTGGAAGTTTAGGGACTAGAATGTAACTTGTTTGCTTATAAATATAACTTAAACTCTAAACCCTAATTATTATTATTATCAAAACCCGATCGGCCCTAGCTCCCCTTCTATCCCACGGCTGCCGTCCACCTTCAAGCTCACAACCACCATCAATTCAAGCCCTTGATCCAAGAACTAGGTGCTAGGAAGGTATACTTGATCACCTCTTACCTCCTTGTTGTGTAATTTTTATGTTTGATGGGTTGTATGAAAACCCTAGGTTGGCCGATTTCTTGCATGTATATGATTGTGATGATTCTTGTTAATTGGATGATAGATTGATAACTAGTTTGATAGTATTGCATGTTAATTGTTGTGTCCTTGATTGGGAGTGTAAGTAAAACCCTAAGCTTGTATGTATGTGGGATTGATATGCATGGATAGTAATTATAGTATCTAGAGGGTTGTATGGATGCATGATAGCTCATAGGTTGTGATTATGTTGAGTTTTGACGTGAACAGATTCTGGACAGAATGTATATACGATGTTTAACTGACTGTAACGAAGTGTAAACGTGAAAATTGATTAAGATTGTGAGTACTGCAGTAAACTAGGTTGAGTCTAGTTTCTATGAAGTATAAATTCGTAATTTTTGGATAAGTGGAAGTATACTTTTATGATTTTACAAAAACGTGATGCAAAGCTGAGCTGTTAGACCTGCTGTTAGGCTATGTTGTAAATGTTATATCTCATGAACTACGAGACCAATTGGGTTGGTTCCACTTCTGGAAGTTGACTCACTGAGTTAGGAACCAAACCCAAGTGGTCTTGCATTTATTGGATTTTTCGTTTAACGGGAATTGCAAATAACATTCTGATGTGCATGAATCTGGCTGATATAAGTTAGCTGTAATGTTTTGATCATTGTGAGCAATCTATATGGAATAAAAATAAGATAAAATATGTTCTGGAAACCTAAGACATGTATGTTTCTGTGGTAATTTTTGGTGAATTAATTGAGACGTTATAATCGGTGAACTAGTACAATCTTTCAAGTAGAAATTCTGTCATGACGAAACTAGCTGCTGAGTTGTATAGGAATGCATGAAATATGGTAGTTTCTATATAATTGTTGTAATTTTGACCAAAATACCCTTGCGGGGAAATAGTTGCTAGTTGATTGCCATGAATTGACCAAATTACCCTTGCGGGAAATATTGGTTAGTTGGTCTTTGTTTGTTGACCAAATTGCCCTTACGGGAATTATTGCTAGTAAGTAGGTTATTAACACATGACACGGAAGTAATTGCTCACTCATATGTCGTATCACGATTGTACTTGTAGAGTCACACACAATACACAAACGAAACACGAAACATGTTACGTGCATAGGTATTATGTACCGAGTCTAGAGACTCGTTAAACGTTCCGATACTTAGAAAATCTCCTTGTTGTTTTAGAACGCTAGAGAGTTTTCTACGACGCGCATCACTCGGTGATCTAGATCGGATATTCTTCGCAAACAGTGAGTTCACTTTACCCCACTCTTAAACTGCTTTCAAACGTTTTCACTTGGGGGAGATAACATACTCCGATAAACATATTTTCTGAGATAAACGCATATGAAAGATTTTGTTATAAATTATATATCACTTGTAAAGGCTAAGCGGCATTTGTAACAACTTGAAGTCCCACACATCGGACCGGTTAATATTTGGAATAGCGAGTCACTTTTGGGTAGTACTACTGGGTTTGACAAACCCCACCCGACGTTATAGCTCAACTGGAGGTTGAGTGGGTGTAAATTTGGGCTAACACATACCATGGTCTGGATGACCTGGTGACGGGCACTTGATAAACAGTCAGCTTCGGTCGCGAACCACTTAGCAATACTTGTTGTATAGATTAGCTACCTATCGATATATAATTTAACATAACACTATCTGGTAATGCAACACTTAAACGTTGTAACATGGTTACACGCTCAAACGTCGTAACGAGGTTACGCAATACTTAAACGTTGTAACGTAGTTACACACTCAAACGCCGTAACGAGGTTACGCAACATTTAAACGTCGTAACGAGGTTACGCAAAACGCTAAACAATTTATCTTATCTTACTTGTGAACTCACCAACCTTGTGTTGACACTTTTAGTATGTTATTCTCAGGTAGCCGAGGCGGGCGCGCGGTTTAGGAGCATGCATTATTGAAAACATTTTTTTATTCCGCAAATTTAAACTTTAACAGTTACTTTTGGTTTTTAAGTCGTCCTGCGTGACGCAACTTTTGAATTAAGGTTTTACGCTTCCGCATTTACTTTCATTTAAACGTTTTTTTTTTCTTTGGTTTGGTTATAACTAATGATTCCGATCCTGCCAGTTCACACCCTCTGACGGTAAAACTCCGTTAGTGGATTTTGAGGGTGTGACAGATTGGTATCAGAGCCATTGGTTATAGCGAACTAGAAGCTGCATGCATACTAGACTATAACCGCGACGACCCATTAGTTATAGAGTTACGCCCTACATAGGCTTGTGTAGTCTTTAAATCTTATTTCTTTACCTCCTTCACTCATACGCGCGCATATACACGGCTTACCTGTAGGAATGTCGACGCCACCCTCATCATCATCCGATTCGATGACGCATGCTCACGGGAAGGAACCGCAGTTACCTACTGCCTCGCCACCCCGTGTAGTCCCGGAACTCGAAGCTCCCGCACCAAAGAGGTACCGCCCATCCGGAGGCCTGTATGATAACGACGTTAGCTGGGAATGGTATCCCAACATGATCAGACGTATGGTCTACCGTGAACAAGTTCCCCCATTGCCTCACCCGAACCACCCTGGTTACCCTAACACTTTACCACCCATAACCGAACCTGTGGAACGAGTCCTCGCAGCTGTCGTTTCTTGTTTGGAGCGTGATGTGGGTTACATGCGCTACACTAGAGAAAATGTTGCTAGACTGTTTAAAGATGGAACCGAGACTCAAGAGGAGATTGCCCGCATGACAACGGCAATGAAAGAAATGCAAGAGACTAGTGAACAACGAACCAAGGTTATGATGAAGATGCAAGCCGAGATGATAGACTTGCAAGATCAACTCCAAGAAGCAAGGACCCGAACGGAAATAGCGTTAGAACGTTGCGATATCCTACAAACGCAACTCGATCAGAACGCAGCAGAACCTGAGGCCGAGCCCGAGGCAGAGCCTGAAGTAGAACCCGAAGTAGAACCTGAAGAAGATCCCGAAGAGGAGCCTGAGGAAGATCCCGAGGAAGATCCCGAGGAGGAACCCGAAGAAGAACCGGAGGAGGAACCGGCTGAGGAGGAGGCACATTCAGAGGTGTCCTCAGATGACGACATCTAGTGATGATGACACTTAGATGGAGGGGTTGTCTCCATCCAAACTATTATTTTTCTACGATTTTAAGGATTGATTGGAAATACTTTGTAGCGAATACAATGGTTTTAATCAAAAATTTTTATTTAGAATAATATGTGGTTGTGATGTGATTTTTTTTTTTTCTTACCTACCTTTTATTACGTGTATGGTGTGTTGTATATGAAAGAAAAATTCATGTTTAACATTTTATACTGTGATTCTAGGAAATGGCCGGAAGAAACGCTGGACGAGGACGAGGTAACATCAGCATGACTGCAGCTGAACTCCAAACCTTGCTGAATGACCATGTTGCTGCCGCTTTAGCTGCACACAATCAGAATCAAACAGGAGGTCCAAATGGAACGTGTACCTTCAAGAACTACTTAGACTGCAAGCCCAGTACGTTTAAGGGCACTGAGGGAGCTATAGGCTTCCTGCGTTGGGCTGAGAAGGCCGAGTCGGCCTTTGAGATGTGTAACTGTCCCCATGCCAATAGGGTCAAGTTTGCTGCTGGGACACTCGAGGATTCCGCCCTCACTTGGTGGAATTCGAACGTCCAGATCCTTGGCTTGGAACTGGCAAACGCGATGAACTGGGAGGAGTTCAAAAACATGATGCGAGAGGAATACTGTCCGAGGGAAGAAATTTCGAAGTTAGAGTCGGAGTTTTGGTCATTGAAAATGGTGGGTTCAGAGATTGAAGCCTACACCACTCGTTCGCACGAGTTGACAGTGATGTGTCCGCGGATGGTGGATCCGCCGAGCAAAAGAATAGAGATGTACATTGATGGGTTGGCACCACAGATTCAGGGTATGGTGACGTCTTCCAGACCAGCCACGATCCAACAAGCGATCCGTTTGGCTCACAAACTAACGGATCAGGCTGTGACCCAGGGTGCGTTACCACCAAGGGGTTCGACTGTAAAAGCCCGTGACAACCCGAATAATGACCATGCCAGCAACAGCAACAACAGCAACCCGAACAGCGGGAAAAGAAAGTTTGACAACACCAGATCTTCATCCTCAAACCTCCCACCGCAACACTACCGGAAGCCCGAATTTACTCGGAGTTTCAACACTCAGAATCACAACAACAACAACAACAACGGTAACGGGCAGGTTTCGAGCGGGTATGCTGGGAAACATCCAAAGTGCAATAGGTGCAACTTTCACCATGTTGGGCAGTGTGACCGTGTCAAGTGTCAAAGATGCGGAAAGATAGGTCACCAAGCGAAGGATTGTAGAGTTGACCTTGTGGCGAAGGGTGCTCCTAAGCCACCGATGATGACTAAGGGATGTTATGAATGTGGACAGGAAGGTCATTTCCGGAAGGACTGCCCCAAGCTGAAACAGAACGACAATAACGGGGGTAATGGGAGTGGCAGTAACGGTGGAGGAAATGGCAAAGGAAGAGCGTTTGTGATTGGATCAGGTCAAGCCCGCAGAGATCCGCATGTGGTGTCTGGTAAGCTCCCTGTAAACGATTGTTTTGCTTCTGTTTTGTTTGACACTGGAGCTGATAGGAGTTTTGTGTCAAAGGCCTTTAGCCAACTTTTAAACCTTACTCCAACCCCGTTAGACGCTAAGTTTCCTGTTGAATTAGCCAACGGTAAAACTGTAATAACAACTCATATACTTGCGGGATGTAAGTTGAAATTGTCAGGTCATGTCTTTGACATCGACCTTATTCCTTTTACGCTTAGTAGTTTCGATGTCGTTGTCGGCATGGACTGGTTATCTGAGAACCGAGCGGAGATTATATGTCATGATAAGATCGTCCATATTACCACCCCTTCAGGCGAGATCATTTCGGTCCGAGGCGAGAGAAGCGGCATGACCACCAGCATCATTACCATTATGAAGGCACAGAAGTATTTAAGAAAGGGTCATCCGGCAATTCTGGCGCAGATTGTTGAGAAACCTGTGGAGGAGAAAAGAATTGAAGACATTCCGGTTGTGCGAGATTTTCCAGAAGTCTTCCCGGAGGATTTGCCCGGACTCCCTCCTATTCGTCAAGTCGAATTTCAAATCGAGTTGACACCCGGTGCAGCACCCATAGCACGAGCCCCGTATCGGCTCGCACCGGCGGAACTTCAGGAGTTGTCCACTCAGTTGCAAGATTTGTTGGATAAGGGTTTTATCCGACCTAGCTCATCGCCATGGGGAGCCCCTGTCTTGTTTGTCCGAAAGAAAGACGGGACTTTCCGGATGTGCATCGACTACCGGGAATTGAACAAGGTGACGGTCAAGAACCGTTATCCTTTACCCCGAATTGATGATTTGTTCGACCAGCTTCAGGGATCGAGTTACTACTCGAAGATCGATTTACGATCCGGTTATCACCAGCTGAGAGTGCGCGAAGAAGATATTTCAAAGACGGCTTTCAGAACACGGTATGGTCACTACGAGTTTTCGGTTATGCCTTTTAGCCTAACCAACGCACCAGCCGTATTTATGGATCTCATGAATCGAGTATGCAAGGCGTACCTCGACAAGTTCGTGATTGTTTTCATCGATGATATTCTCGTCTACTCCAAGAACGAGACTGACCACGACGAACACTTAAGGATAATTCTGGAACTGCTGAAGAAGGAACAACTGTATGCTAAACTCTCGAAATGTGAATTTTGGCTTCGAGAGGTTCACTTTTTAGGACATGTGATAAACGAGAATGGTATCCATGTCGATCCCGGTAAGGTAGAGGCCATCAAAAACTGGGAAGCACCTAAGACTCCGACTGAGGTGCGACAATTCCTAGGACTGGCCGGCTACTACCGGCGTTTCATCGAGGGATTTTCAAAGATTGCTCAACCCCTAACCGCTTTGACTCGCAAGGGCACTAAGTACAACTGGGGTGACGCGCAAGAATCCGCTTTTCAACTGTTGAAAACCAAGCTTTGTAGCGCCCCTATTTTAGCCCTCCCCGAGGGAACGGAAAATTTTGAGGTACACTGTGACGCATCTATACAAGGTCTCGGTTGTGTGCTGATGCAACTTGAGAAAGTTATAGCCTACGCCTCTAGACAACTACGGGTTCACGAGAAGAACTACACGACCCATGATTTGGAACTCGGAGCTGTAGTGTTTGCTCTTAAGATATGGAGGCATTACTTGTACGGTACCAAGTTTACCATTTACACCGACCACAAGAGTCTCCAACATATCTACGATCAGAAAGAGCTGAACATGCGACAGCGTCGTTGGGTCGAGCTGCTTAAAGACTATGATTGTGCCATCAAGTACCACCCTGGCAAGGCCAATGTGGTGGCCGACGCCCTTAGCAGAAAAGAAACAGATAAACCCAGACGGGTGAGAGCATTGCAACTCACGATTCATGCCAGCTTACCCGATCAGATTCGCGATGCGCAACTGGAAGCTTTGAAAGATGATAATCTCCCATCGGAACTCATGCGGGGCATGAGCAAGCAACTTGAAACCAGGTCGGACGGGGTCCGATATTTTGAGAACCGGATTTGGGTTCCACGATACGGAGAGTTGAGAACTCTAGTGATGGACGAAGCTCACAAGTCCCGATATTCTATCCACCCCGGCTCAGATAAAATGTATCATGATTTAAAGGAACTTTACTGGTGGCCGAACATGAAAGCCGACATTGCAACCTACGTGAGCAAATGTTTGACTTGTGCCAGAGTCAAGATAGAATACCAGAAACCATCTGGTCTACTGCAACAGCCGGAACTCCCAATGTGGAAATGGGAACAAATCTCAATGGACTTTATTACGGGTTTGCCTAAAACACCGACGGGATGCGATACCATCTGGGTGATCGTTGACCGGTTGACTAAATCGGCACATTTTCTAGCGATTAAGGAAACAGACAAAATGGAAAGACTGACTCGTGTCTACATGAAGGAAGTAGTGTCGAGACACGGAGTGCCTATCTCCATCATTTCCGACCGAGATTCTCGTTTTACCTCACACTTTTGGAAGTCGCTGCAAAGCGCACTGGGCACACGTCTCGATATGAGTACCGCATACCATCCTCAGACAGATGGGCAGAGTGAACGGACTATCCAGACCCTGGAGGATATGTTGCGTGCATGCGTCTTAGATTTCGGAAAAAGTTGGGAACCCCATTTACCCTTGGTAGAGTTTTCGTATAATAACAGCTACCACGCAAGCATTAAGGCAGCGCCGTTTGAAGCGCTGTATGGACGGAAGTGTCGATCACCACTCTGCTGGGCAGAGGTGGGTGATAGCCAAATCACTGGTCCGGAACTGGTACTCGAAACTTCGGAAAAGATTGTCCAAATCCGAAATCGCATGGCAGCAGCACGAGATCGCCAAAAGAGTTACGCCGACAGGCGCCGAAAACCTCTCGAATTTCAAGCAAACGATCGAGTGTTACTCAAAGTCTCACCTTGGAAAGGTGTGGTTCGCTTTGGTAAGCGAAACAAACTCAACCCACGATATGTTGGTCCGTATCGGATAACTGAGCGCATTGGTCCGGTAGCGTACCGACTGGACCTACCAACAGAACTAAGTGGCGTACACGATGTATTCCACGTATCAAATTTGAAGAAATGCCTATCTGATGAAACCCAAGTAGTCCCTTTGGAGGAACTACAAGTTGATGAACAGTTACGGTTCATTGAGGAACCAGTCGAGGTTTTGGATTGGGAAACCAAAACGCTCAAACACAGCAAAATTCCAATCGTTAAGGTTCGTTGGAACTCGAGACGTGGACCGGAGTTCACGTGGGAACGCGAGGATCAAATGATGAAAAAGTATCCTCAACTTTTTGAAGGGCTAACCAAACACCGGAAACCGCGAAACCCGGCAAACCGTCAAACATCACCGGAGGTATGAACTAAATTTCGGGACGAAATTTCTTTCTACTAGGGGATGATATGACAAACTGAAAATTTTTCTTACTTTTTCAGGCTCTCATCACGACTTGACTCAATTTTCGGGACGAAAATTCTTTAACATGGGAATGATGTGACAATCGTCAATTTCAGGTTAACCTCGTTAACTCAACTCCGTCAATTCAAACTTTAAGATCGTTGAATCTTTAACGCACACTTCATTACATTTAAACTAGGGTTTAAATGACGCTTAACACTTACTACATGTGTAGTCTTTCGGGATTTGCACCGAAACGCAAACGAGTTAACGCAAACGATTGACAAATAAACGACAAACGTCAAGACATTAATTATATGATTATTATGTGTTAGGATTATGTGCTATGTGATAATAGTATGGTCATGTTATCTTAATTGTTCAAGTATGATGGAATATTCTAGAGAAAAACAACAATTGGAAGTTTAGGGACTAGAATGTAACTTGTTTGCTTATAAATATAACTTAAACTCTAAACCCTAATTATTATTATTATCAAAACCCGATCGGCCCTAGCTCCCCTTCTATCCCACGGCTGCCGTCCACCTTCAAGCTCACAACCACCATCAATTCAAGCCCTTGATCCAAGAACTAGGTGCTAGGAAGGTATACTTGATCACCTCTTACCTCCTTGTTGTGTAATTTTTATGTTTGATGGGTTGTATGAAAACCCTAGGTTGGCCGATTTCTTGCATGTATATGATTGTGATGATTCTTGTTAATTGGATGATAGATTGATAACTAGTTTGATAGTATTGCATGTTAATTGTTGTGTCCTTGATTGGGAGTGTAAGTAAAACCCTAAGCTTGTATGTATGTGGGATTGATATGCATGGATAGTAATTATAGTATCTAGAGGGTTGTATGGATGCATGATAGCTCATAGGTTGTGATTATGTTGAGTTTTGACGTGAACAGATTCTGGACAGAATGTATATACGATGTTTAACTGACTGTAACGAAGTGTAAACGTGAAAATTGATTAAGATTGTGAGTACTGCAGTAAACTAGGTTGAGTCTAGTTTCTATGAAGTATAAATTCGTAATTTTTGGATAAGTGGAAGTATACTTTTATGATTTTACAAAAACGTGATGCAAAGCTGAGCTGTTAGACCTGCTGTTAGGCTATGTTGTAAATGTTATATCTCATGAACTACGAGACCAATTGGGTTGGTTCCACTTCTGGAAGTTGACTCACTGAGTTAGGAACCAAACCCAAGTGGTCTTGCATTTATTGGATTTTTCGTTTAACGGGAATTGCAAATAACATTCTGATGTGCATGAATCTGGCTGATATAAGTTAGCTGTAATGTTTTGATCATTGTGAGCAATCTATATGGAATAAAAATAAGATAAAATATGTTCTGGAAACCTAAGACATGTATGTTTCTGTGGTAATTTTTGGTGAATTAATTGAGACGTTATAATCGGTGAACTAGTACAATCTTTCAAGTAGAAATTCTGTCATGACGAAACTAGCTGCTGAGTTGTATAGGAATGCATGAAATATGGTAGTTTCTATATAATTGTTGTAATTTTGACCAAAATACCCTTGCGGGGAAATAGTTGCTAGTTGATTGCCATGAATTGACCAAATTACCCTTGCGGGAAATATTGGTTAGTTGGTCTTTGTTTGTTGACCAAATTGCCCTTACGGGAATTATTGCTAGTAAGTAGGTTATTAACACATGACACGGAAGTAATTGCTCACTCATATGTCGTATCACGATTGTACTTGTAGAGTCACACACAATACACAAACGAAACACGAAACATGTTACGTGCATAGGTATTATGTACCGAGTCTAGAGACTCGTTAAACGTTCCGATACTTAGAAAATCTCCTTGTTGTTTTAGAACGCTAGAGAGTTTTCTACGACGCGCATCACTCGGTGATCTAGATCGGATATTCTTCGCAAACAGTGAGTTCACTTTACCCCACTCTTAAACTGCTTTCAAACGTTTTCACTTGGGGGAGATAACATACTCCGATAAACATATTTTCTGAGATAAACGCATATGAAAGATTTTGTTATAAATTATATATCACTTGTAAAGGCTAAGCGGCATTTGTAACAACTTGAAGTCCCACACATCGGACCGGTTAATATTTGGAATAGCGAGTCACTTTTGGGTAGTACTACTGGGTTTGACAAACCCCACCCGACGTTATAGCTCAACTGGAGGTTGAGTGGGTGTAAATTTGGGCTAACACATACCATGGTCTGGATGACCTGGTGACGGGCACTTGATAAACAGTCAGCTTCGGTCGCGAACCACTTAGCAATACTTGTTGTATAGATTAGCTACCTATCGATATATAATTTAACATAACACTATCTGGTAATGCAACACTTAAACGTTGTAACATGGTTACACGCTCAAACGTCGTAACGAGGTTACGCAATACTTAAACGTTGTAACGTAGTTACACACTCAAACGCCGTAACGAGGTTACGCAACATTTAAACGTCGTAACGAGGTTACGCAAAACGCTAAACAATTTATCTTATCTTACTTGTGAACTCACCAACCTTGTGTTGACACTTTTAGTATGTTATTCTCAGGTAGCCGAGGCGGGCGCGCGGTTTAGGAGCATGCATTATTGAAAACATTTTTTTATTCCGCAAATTTAAACTTTAACAGTTACTTTTGGTTTTTAAGTCGTCCTGCGTGACGCAACTTTTGAATTAAGGTTTTACGCTTCCGCATTTACTTTCATTTAAACGTTTTTTTTTTCTTTGGTTTGGTTATAACTAATGATTCCGATCCTGCCAGTTCACACCCTCTGACGGTAAAACTCCGTTAGTGGATTTTGAGGGTGTGACACTAACCTCGGTTTTAAACGAAGAAAATCCAAGATTATCCAGTGGTGGTCCTTGTGAACGAAGATGTGGCATATACCTGAAAAATGCAACAGATCAAGTAAGTAGACTAAAAATAAAAATTAAAACAAAAATAAACTAAAATTAAATTAGACTCCTACGACTCAAACGAAAATAAAACAAATAACACATATGTAGCACGTAAAGTCTAATAAAAGCAAATAATGCATTCGCCAAGAGTCCCCGGCAACGGCGCCAAAAACTTTAGGTGCTAAAAGTAGTCAAAAACGCCCTAATCTAGACATTAAGTAATACTCTTGACTCTTAAACTTAACTTAAAATACTAACCGACAAGTGTACCGATCGACTCTAGTACAGCTAAGTAAGTCCGGATATCGAACCCACGAGACTCTTTAAATTACATAACTAGCAAATTAGACTCGACTTACTGACACGACTATTTAAATATTATTATTAAAAGGGGGTTTTTTAAACTATAATATTAAACTAAATCTTAACCCGAATTATTTAAACAATAATTAACTATAATGATTACCTTAACCCTAATTAATTATTATATTAATAAACTCTAAAAACCCTAATTTAATTAGAAGATTAACAAACTAATAAGCACTTAGATTAATTCAGATGATGAAAGTAACTACCTAGGCTAGAATCCCCTAAGTTATGGCTATCAATTTAACTAGGAAAATTAAGTTATGGAACTAGGATCGTAAGATAAACCCTTGAAAGAAAACCGGAACAGGATCCTTGACCCTTCAGGAAGACACCTATGAGTTTCTAACAAGTTTTAAGACACACCAGTTTTATGTATCAAACTTCCTTACGGTTATTTAATTATTTATGTTTAAGTTTCTTTATAACGAAATCCTACCTTACTACGCGGAAATCAAAGAAATATAAACAAACTTAATTAACTTAATAGACTAAACTGACAATCAAACCTAGACGGACTCCTTACGAAGAACTAAATCTAGCAATCCTGATCAACCAAGATGTATCAATAATCTATCACCTTACAACTTTTTACGTAACAAGCTATTTAGACTCGACTAAATAACACAACTATTTATTAATATTGCTTATTTGGGGGTTTTTAAACTAAATACAATTTAACTAAAATTAAACCCCAATTAATTAATTAATAATAAACTATAATGATGACTTAACCCTAAATGATTATTATATTAATAAACTTTAAACCATACTTAATTAAAATATAAATAAACTAATAAATTACTTAGATTAATTCAGATGATGAAAGTAACTACTTAGACTAGAATTCCCTAAGTTATGGTTATCAATTGACTAGGATCATTAAGTTATGGAACTGGGATCATAAGATAAACCCTTGACACAAAACTCGAACATGACCCTTGACCCTTCAAGAAGACACCTATGAGTTTCTTAAAAGTTACCAGTTTTAAATATTAAACTTGCTTACGGTTATTTAATTGTTTATGTTTAAGTACCTTTATGGCGAAATCCTACCTTACAGCGCTGAAATCAAAGATAGCTAAGCAGACTCAATTGACTTAACAGACTTAGTTGACAATCAAAACTAGACGGACTCCTTATAAAGAACTAAATCTAGCAATCTTGACCAACAAAGATCTATCAATAGTGTATCACTTTATAGCGCTAGCAGCTCACTTTTATTTATTTGATTAGTTTTATAATTTCTATGATCTTATTCGAAATCAATCACAAACTAGTCAATAACACCTAGTAAATGACCTGAAAATACTCTATCCTATGAAACAATCAACAAGGGTAATGCGAAACAATAAATCTAAGAAAATAAAACCAAGTAATCATACGCATCAATTTCATCAAACTCAAAAATTTACTTAAAACATAAAATCTACAACAAAAAGAATACTAATCACAATCAAACCAAACAAAGGTTCATCACGACCTAGGTAGATTATAAAGTTTAGCCTTGCATCACGTAATCAAAATCAAACAAAGTAAATAAATGCAAAAACATGGTGAAATAATAAAGAACGGGAAATCAAAGCTGTTAAAACCCGTAATCTTCACTCTTGAACGTATATCTCTTCACCGGATGTCCTCCTTCCTTCAAAACCGCCAATAATCTCGAATAATAACTCAAGTAAACTCCAAATTCGTCTGGTGGCTGTAGGGTATTTTTCAGGTTAAGGTTAGGGGTGTTTTTATAGTGAAACAGGGCCCAAAACCTGACAAAAACATGAAACTGTTTGGATTTTCTTGACCTAGGTGTCCCGCGGCCATGATTGGTCTCCATGGCTGCGCGGCATTGCACATGGAGAAATGGAGGCCGGTCCGACCGGTCTAGTCTGACCGGTTCTCCTTCCGGTTTCTTTCTGAGGCGTTCCGGCTTCTCGCATTGGCTCGTTTTTCGCCCTTTTTGATCATGATCAACTCCAGAAACCTACAAAACAATTAATGTTAGTAGTATACCAATCTTGACTAAAAACAAACAAAAACTCATTAAATATTAAATACAATATACAAGGGAAACATATATATTTAACATTATATCATGTACCAAAGTTGGAATAAGATGTTTGTGTGTTATGTGTTCGGGTCATGAATGAAACCACTGTAGATAGTCACAAGTATGCTAATAAGGAATGATGTAATATGATGTAAATTAATTTGTTAATATTTCTTTATAAACATTGTGGTTGATACCAGAGGTATATGTTGCATTCTCGTTTTACGCTTCCGTTATTGCTAGTTGGGGGTGTGACAGAAGTTGGTATCAAAGCCATTGGTTATAAAGAATTAGGATGTCTCTTAGGATGCCTAAAATATAACCGTAGGCTTGTTATCTTGGGGGACTAAATAATAAGTAATAATATATATAATGACGAGTACCAGGATGAACTCGGAGGGCAAGTGGGTTATTATGGTCCAAAACATAATAGCAAACTTGCTTGTACGAGGGACTTCGGGTAGAAGTTGCTGACTACTTGAATGGGTAAAAACGATGACATATGTGTATAAGATGTAACACCAATCATATATTTGTATATACGTAATATATATGGATGCTTAACTACGCTGATGTGCATGAATACATGTACGTACCTTGCTATAATTATAATCGAGAGATATTATTCTTATGACTAATCATTGAATATAGAGATGCGGAGATCTGATAATCATGCGTATGATAAGAAACCAATATTACCAATAGAGGAGGAATATTCGGAGGATGATCCAGAGAATGATGAAGATGAGGTAATAGATGAGAGTTCAGAGGATGTTGTAGTCCCGAGAATAGTACCTAGTGATGAGCCTGACTTATCAGGCTACATGTGTGATAGTTACCCCGTAGATCACAGCCTAGATAATAGAGAGGGGCAACTAGTATATACCATTCACCAGTTGGAGTTCCTAGATTACCTACCCCACCAGTACACTCGACCCTAAATGACTCCACCTACCCAAAGAGCCTGTCATACCACCCGTATGCGAGTACCTCCACCAGATCATACCTTTTTCCACTTAGATCGACCTACCATTGGGGAGAAACCTCATGCCCTCAGACCATTGATGTATCTGATCATGGGAAATACCTGCACCCGGTTAAGAACTACCACCCTTAGTAGACTCAACATGGTTAGTGGTATTGACCGACCAGGTGATAGATCATTTCATTGTTATATCAAGTAGTGTCCTGAGGTGCCGCGAGATGTATGAGTGCATTCTGACCTTAAAACATATCGTGTTAAACTTACAGTGGTTAGATGCTTATTTCCGATGGGTTTTGGATAGGATAAAAACCCAGTTGTAGGGTTGTATCGGAATGATTTTGATTTTGGTGATGGTTTGTATGTGGTTGTTATACTATGTATATGGGTAGACATAGGCATTTATAGTATGCTACTCTTGTATATACTCTTTTGATACTCCATGAACGCATTTGGTAGTAGTATGCTATGCCGACATGGAGAATGTTTTTGTATCAATCATTACAAGCACTAGCCCTTATCGGGTTAAGTCTACTCGTCACTTAGTGACAAATTTTGATACTCATATTCAAGCACTTGCCTTTATCATGTTAAGCCTATGCCTTAATTTTGGGTATATATGTATAGTAACAAATATGTGTAATACAGATGTGTTATTTGATATACTTGTGTGTTTATAATTACGATTACCTTTGTGATGCGCTATATGGTGGAATTGGCTTTAGTTAACATATATTTGATTATTATTATTATTATTATTATTATTATTATTATTATTATTATTATTATTATTACTACTATTATTATTATTGAACGGCCCTGAAGAAAGTAAATACGATATATGAGGCAAACATGGTCTAAATGATTAATCAGAAAAATTAAAATCCACATTTCACTTATAAATAAAACATTTCACCAAATCTATATTCATTCTCATTCACTCTATTTTCTCTCTACTGTCTTCATACTCATTACTCCTATCCATTTTTGTATCATATCACTTATTCTCATGCCAGGGGTTGATCGTAGGAGACCCCCTCCTACGGTGAGACTAACCGGTCGTATTTCCTTTGATTCTTAGCAGGTTAGAAAGCTCTGGTTAGGCACATACTCTTGAATCGTCATATCCTTATTGTTGGCTATCCCGTTTTAGCAACAAATGTAATGTAGGTGCTCATATCTTACTCATCCCATGAACATCTATATGAATCTTTCATATTTCATTAACTTGTGTCATCTCCACGTGATAACATCTCATTTTATCGTCTTTTAAAACACGATATATTCATATTATATTTTTTAATATAAATAATATTTAAATATTTTAAACAAATTTACCTAATTTTTTAGTGAAGAAACACTAATTCACTGCTTGGTCTAATTACTTGGTCCAGGGGTTAAGATCAAGTATTTTCCACGGGGGTTAGATGTAATGTGGCCAATCTGATGGAGACCACCTACAAAACAAAACACCGTGAGCTGTTACGAGAAGGAGATGTGGGTGCCTTCTTGTAACCACCCTCCGACATGAGAATCAGTATAGGAGACTGAATAATAATTAAACGTGAAGCACTAGTGAATATTCCTATGAAAGAGTTCAGATCCTTTTACTGTTGGAGGTTGTGTGGTATTTACAACTGGATAGGAGGAGAGAATGTACGGGTTGCCTGCCAGGTCAGGAATTCTACCAATCAAATATTTCCCACGTGCGTCTAGAAGGTTGGTGAATAAAGTAGATGACTGATGGTGATGTTTGTACTATGTAGTTTGACTATGTTTTGTCAATTCCTTATTGGCTAAGTGTCCCTTTCAATAAGATATTCCTTTTTGCACCATACCAAGGAAGATTTTTGGCGTCATGTTTCCCGAGTGTCAGGGAATATTTGGCGCCTGATAGGATGTAAATCAACACCTAAAGGAGCGCATTGGCGCTTAGGTGGGTTTGGTACCATGCATCTTCACCCTACCTCAATATTAAGGGTTGTTCATGTGGGGCCAGCTAATTTTAACAACTTTTGGATTATTTGGTTCAGCTCAATTGAAATTGACCCACGAACCGTCCTAGATAAGATCGGGTTGTTCGGGTATTGGTTTGAATGGGTCGGGTAGAATCGGGTCCATCGGGTTGTCCTAGATACACTTACTTAAATGGTAAGTGTATGCTATTATGATCTAACTGTGCTATTATGATCTATATGATAGTATGTATGAATGTATGAATGAAATCTCGTCGGTGCATGAACGATCTTCGAAAATTGCACGTAGCGACGGGAAAAGTAATATATAGTATGTATTGTATTAAATATGTATGTATGAAAGTATGTAATGAAATGAGTATGTACGAGGTAAATATGTAAAGAAAGATATGTATGGTTATAGCATGGACAAAAGGTATGGTTTAGGTAGGGAACAGACCCTAATAACATCTGCGAATGTAGGGAACAGACCCAAATAATATCTGTGAATGTAGGGAACAGACCCTAATAATATCTTTGAATGTAGGGGACGGACCGTAATAATATCCGCGAATGTAGGGAATGGACCCTAATAATATCCGCGAATGTAAGGAACGGACCCTAATAATATTCGCGAATGTAGGGAACAGACCCTAATAATATTTGCGAAGGGTATGGGGCAGAATGCTCTTTAAACGTATATGTAAGAAAGAATGAATTTAAGTATGAAAGAAAGAATGAATGTACGTACCTATGTATGTAACTATAAAAGAAAGAATGAAAGTATGTATGTATGTATGTATGTATGTATGTAAGGAAAGATGAAGTTACATATCTTCGGATACGTATTTACGTAAGTATGTGAATGTAATGTAAGTTGCCTGATTAACTAGAACTTACTCAACATAGCTGACTTTTAGTATGCACGCAGGTTAACAGGCTGAGACAACTAGTTTGAGAGGGACACACAGCAGAATTGAAGAGGCTGGCATCTGAAGATTTGTCATGATGTTTTTAATGCTATGTTTTATGTTATGTTTTTAAAAGACAAGTTATGGATGTTTGTAATGAATGGTTGACTTTTTATATTATTCCGCGAAACTTTTAATTCACTATGATATTTAGAACTGTGTTTATGAGTAAATCCAACGCCCAAGTAGGGCACCGGGATCATGGCCTTACAAGTTGGTATCAGAGCTTGATTTCGAGAGAATTAAGTATCCTACATGCTTAGACTCGAACAAAGAATGGGACATAAGTAAGAAAAGAAAGAAGATGCCAGTTCAAGAAAGCCATGTGTCACTCAAGCAAGCTAAGTAAAGGTAAAGTATTTGATTAATTTCACATGTAAAGTAGAATGATGAATGAATGATAGCTTAATTGCTAGAGAAAGAATGTATGAATGCTAGCTTAATTGCTAGGGATAGGAGTATATGATGATATGAACTATTAATTGTCTAACTGTTAGAAGTAGAACTAGCACAAGTGAACTCACAAAGGGAAGTGTATAGGACACGAAGAGTAACGTGATCAGCTAATCACGGCTATCCACTGTTATTACCTGTTAGCCTTGCTATCCTTGTACTAAATAGTTTTGTAAGTGATGACATTTGTGTTTCCTTACAGATTACAAATGGCTGGAGCAAGAAAGGTCATCGGTCCAGGAAGTCGCACTACTCGTCGTGGTAGGCCACGTATGGTCCGAGAATCTTATGAAGAATCAGCTAGTAACACAAGAGAAGAAGGAACTGGAGCAGGACGGAATCCGAGCAACAATGAAGGGTATCAACTTGACCCTGCGGTTCAAGCCGCCATTGCTCAAGAATGCCGATAATAGGCTGGGGATAACGGTAAGAAGGCCGATAATGGGGAAGAAGACTCTAGTGAAGTTCGGTCTGTGAAAGTTTATGACAGAAGCAGAGGCCGAGGCGGGTGTAACTATAAATCATTCAAAGGTTGTGACCCGCCGAAGCTGACTAGTTATGAGTTGCAATCGCTGCTCTGGATAACCGCCATGGACAAGGTTATCCGAATTAGCGAGTGTCGTTATGACCAAGTAGTGGTTTATGCTACGAAGTCGTTCGGAGATGAGGCTATGTGCTGGTGGGAGTCGGTGGAACAGAGGAAGACTCAAGAAGAAGTTAAGGCGATGAGATGGGATGATCTGAAGGATATAGTGATGAGAAGGTTTTGTGCTGATGCTGAGGTTGAAAGGGCTGAGATGGAATTTCTAAACTTAAAGTCGGGTAAGATGACACACCGCGAGTATACTACTGAATTAAACCGCATGTCTAGGTTGGTGCCTGACATGGTGAATACTAAAGCCAAGAGGATCAAGTGTTATATAAGAGGACTACCACAGAACGTCCGCACCTTGGTCAAGACAAGTAAACCTGCTACTTTCGACTCTACTGTTGAACTCACAGAGATGGTTTACGAGGATCTGGCTGTGGATGAGGTGGTGGTGGAAGAGAAGAAAGAGAAGAAAGGGTTGTTCCAGCTAAGCGACCCGGTACCCAATCATGGAACCCCAGAGATAAGAGACAGAAAGTGTGGGAGAAGAGGTCGTGCAAGACTTATGGTAAGATGCACGCTGGTGAGTGCAAGTGGGGTACTGGTCCTGACGTGTGTTACAAGTGTTGAAAGTCTCATGGTGGGGAATGCAAGTTAGGGTCGAATTCATGTTACAAATGTGGAAAGATGAGGCATTTTTCTCTAGATTGCCATGCAAAGCCCGCATGTTATAGGTGCGGTCAGACCGGCCATCTAGCAAGGGCTTGCACTAGTAGTGAAGATTGAGGAAGTGAGAAGAAAGATGCTGATCAAGCAAGGCCAAGGACTAGAGCCTACACGTTTACTCAGGAACAAGCTAAGCAGATCCTTGATATCGTGACGGGTACGTTTCTAGTAAATGGTATTTCTGCTTCCGTATTGTTTGATTCATGTGCGAATAGAAGTTTTGTAGCTACGACGTTTAGTAAGTTAGCAAAAATGAAATGTTGTCATGTGCCTGAAACTTTTAAAGTAGAAACCGTGAGTGAGATCTCAGTTAGAATATCGAGAATGGTTAAGGATTGTAAGATAGAATTAGAGGGACATGAGTTCCCTATTACTTTGTATGTCATGAACTTAGGAGGGTTCGATGTAGTTCTGGGAATGGATTGGCTATATGAGTTTGAGGTTCAGATAGTGTGTAAGAATGGATTAATAAGGTTAAGATCTTTGGATGGTGGTGCAGTGACGGTTTATGGTGATAAAGTAAGTTCAGGGCTTAAGGTCATTTCGATGATAAAAGCAGAAGGATTGATAAGGCGAGGGTGTGGTGCCTACCTGGCATATGTTGTCAAAGCTACAGCCGAAACAAAAGAAGTGAAAGATGTTCCTATTGTGTGCGACTACCCAGAAGTGTACCCTGAGGACCTTCCGGGGTTGCCATCGGAGCGAGAGATAGAATTTCAGATAGACTTAATACCAGGAGCACAACCCGTCGTGAAGGCACTTTACCGCCTGGTACCGTTCGAGATGAAAGAATTGATGTCCCAACTACCAGAACTCCTCGATAAAGGCTTTATAAGACCGAGTGGTTCCCCGTTGAGTGCACCGGTGTTGTTCGTTAAGAAGAAGGATGGAAGTATGAGAATGTGTATAGAATATCGTGAGTTGAACAAGCTCACGGTGAAGAACAGATATCCATTGACACGGATTGATGATTTGTTTGATCAATTACAAGGTTCGACTTGGTTCTCACGAATAGACCTTAGATCAACTATCATCAGCTGAAAGTGAAGGAGGCAGACATCCCTAAGACAAGGTTTCGAACATGGTGGACACTACGAGTTCCTCCTGATTTCGTTCGGTCTAACGAATGCTCCCGCGGCATTTATGGACATGATGAATAGGGTATGTTGGCCGATGTTAGATAAGCCAATCATCGTTTTGTTGATGATATATTAATTTATTCAAGGAGCGAGTCTGATTATGCTAAGAATTTCAGAGAAGTATTGGAGGTTTTGAAGGAAGAGAAGCTGTATGTTAAGTTTTTGAAATGTGCATTTTGGTTGCAGGAAGTGCAGTTTCTTGGTCACGTGATCAATCCTGAAGGGCTTACAGTGGACCCAGCTAATATTGAGGCAATAACAAACTAGAAGACTTAGCAAAACCCGACTGATATACGGAGTTTCTTTGGTTAAGCTGGCTAATACAGGAGATTCATCTAAGGCTTCTCTAAGATAGACGCACTATTGACAAGAATGACCCGAAAGACTGTAGTATTTAGTTGGGGTAAGTTTTAGGAAGAAGCTTTTGAGGAATTAAAGAGAAGACTTACACAAGCTCCAATCCTTGCTCTACCCGATGGTGACAAGGATTTGGTTGTTTGGACTGATGCCTTGCATCGTGGATTAGGTTGCGTGTTGATGCAACGAGGAAAAGTTATAGCTTATGCGTCTAGACAGTTGAAAGTTCACGAGAGTACTTATCCGACGCATGACTTAGAGCTAGCAGCAGTAGTGCATGCTCTAAAGATACAGAGACACTACCTGTATGGTACTAAGTGTACTATTTACACTGATTATAAGAGTTTGAAGTACTTCTTCGAGTAAAAAGAGTTGAACATGAGACAGAGGAGATGGTTAGAGTTGATAAAGGATTATGACTGTGATATCAAATACTACCCTGGCAAGGCTAATGTGGTTGCTGATGCTCTAAGCCGTAAGAACGAAGAAGTCATTGCAAAAGTGAAGTCGTATAAGTTGATCATTAACTCAGATCTCTTTGAAGAGATCATCAAAGTACAGTTTAAGGTACTTTCAGATGAAGGGCTAATGAAGAAAGAGAGAACTTTCGGACAGCAAGACAAGCTAATAGATAGCACTCATGGTGTGAAGACTAGGTTTGACCGCATGTGGATTCCACGCCACGGAAATCTTAGTGGTCGAATCTTAGATGAAGCTCAGAAGTCAAGATACTCGATCCACCAAGATGTATCAGGATCTTAAGAGGGACTACTGGTAACCGGGTATGAAGATTGATGTAGTAGATTATGTTAACAAGTGCTTAACTTGCTTGCAAGTCAAAGTAGAGCACCATAAGCCCTTTGGGAAGACGCAGCCATTAGAGATACTTGAATGGAAATGGGAACACATCACCATGAATTTCATAACTAATCTACCACATACAGCTAAACATCATGAAACCATTTGGGTGATAGTGGACCGTTTGACTAAAAGTGCTCACTTTCTGCCTATATGAGAGGCTATCTCGTCAGAAACGTTAGCAAATGTGTTCATAAAAGAGGTGGTGGCTAAGCATGGAGTGCCGTTATCGATCGTGTCTGATAGAGATTCTTGCTTTACTTCAAGGTTTTGGAAGAAGTTCCATGAAGCTATGGGAACAAGGTTGACATCAGTACGGCGTATCTAGACTTTGGAGGAAGTTGGGATGATCATTTGCATCTTGCAGAATTCTCTTACAATAACAGCTATCATTCGAGTATTGGTATGCCATAGTTTGAGATGTTGTATGGTAGACATTGTAGAACTCCTATATGCTGGGAAGAGATTGGTAAGAAAGAGATTGGAAGCTTGGAAGTTTGGCAAGAAACATCCTCGAGGTTCGACCAGATCAAGGTAAGAATGAAGGCTGCTCAAGGCCGTCAGAAATCATATGCTGATAAGCGGCGATGACCAATCGAATTTAACGTTGGTGACAATGTGATGCTCAAGGTCTCGCCTTGGAAGGAAATTATTCATTTTAGGAAGAGAGGAAAGTTGAGTCTAAGGTACATTAGACCGTTTAAGATTGTCGACCTTGTGGGTGAAGTGGCTTACATGCTAGATTTACCAGAAGAGTTGGAAGGAATTCATTCTACCTTTCATGTTTCTCATCTGAGAAAATGCTTAGCTGATGACACGTCACATGTGCCATTAATAGACATTGAGGTTGATGAACAGTTAAGCTATATCGAACAGCCTGTAGAGATCGTTGATCGCATGGAAAAGCAATGCCGTCATAAAGTTACCCCATTGGTGAAAGTGAAATGGAAGCATCGCAAAGGATCGGATGCCACTTGGGAAGCTGATGAAGAGATGCGCAAGTTTTACCCAGGATTGTTTAAGTAATAGTTAGGTTTCAGGGACGAAACCTCTTTAAGGAGGGAAGACTTATAACATCCTACTTCGATTATAATAATAAATTATATTCAGTTTATTCAATAATGTGTCGTGTATCAGTTTATATATAAAACTATGAGAGGGTGGGCTTGGACTTTGGAAGATGGAATAAGAGATGGAATGGGCCTTAGGTCCATGGGCTTAAGGGAGTATAAATACCCCTTAAACCCTAAACCTTTCCATTTTTATCCATCTCTACACCATAGTCTACACATTGAAAAACACACATAAACACCATCCTATATCCCGAGCCAAGATCCGAAGGTGGAAACCCGAACCTGTTGGTGCTAGAACATTGTGACGAACCAAAACAACATCAAGGCTAGACCGTGTTCGTAAGCCGACTCGTTTAAGTTAGTCGCGCATAGCTAAGGGAAGGAATAACCATTAACAGTAAACGTAACAGGACTCAGGTGAGTTTCTAGCCCCACTTCCTTGTTATGTTATCGGGGCTGTGTGCATACTCAATGTGAATGTTAATACAATTACCTAAATGGTAAGTGTATGCTATTATGATCTATGTGATAGTATGTATGAATGTATGAATGAAAGCTCGTCGGTGCGTAAACGATCTTCGGATATTGCACGTAGCGACGGGGAAAGTAATATATAGTATGTCTTGTATGAAATATGTATGTATGAAAGTATGTAATGAACTGAGTACGTACGAAGGTATGAATATGTAAAGAAAGATATGTATGGTTATAGCATGGGCGAAAGGTATGGTTTATGTAGGGAACAGACCCTAATAACATCTGCGAATGTAGGGAACATACCCTAATAATATCGGCGAATGTAGGGAACATACCCTAATAATATCTGCGAATGTAGGGGACGAACCCTAAAATATCCGCGAATGTAGGGAACGCACCCTAATAATATCCGCGAATGTAGGGAACAGGCCCTAATAATAACTGCGAATGGTACATGGAGGAATGCTCTTTAAAACGTATATGTATGAATGAAAGTATGTATGTATGAAAGAAAGAAAGAATGTACGTACGTATGTATGTATGTATGTATGTATGTATGTATGTATGTATGTATGTATGTATGTATGTGTGTGTGTGTGTGTGTGTGTATGTATGTATGTATGCATATATGTAAGGAAAGATGAAGGTACATATCTTCGGATACGTATTTACGTAAGTATGTGAATGTAATGTTTGTTGCCTGATTAACTAGAACTCGCTCAGCGTAGCTGACTTTTAGTATGCACGCAGGTTAACAGACTGAGCCAGCTGGTTTGAGAGGGACACATGGCAGAATTGAAGAGGCTGGCATCTGAAGATTTGTCATGATGTTTTGAATGCTATGTTTTATGTTATGCTTTTAAAAGACAAGTTATTGGTTTTTGTTATTAATGGTTGACTTTTTATATTATTCCGCAAAAGTTTTAATTCACTCTGATATTTAAAACTGTGTTTATGAGTAAATCCAACGCCCAAGTAGGGCACTGGGATCGGGGCCTTACAGAAATGATCACATAAAATACATTAAAGAAAATTGAGATTAATTAATTTTATTATAAATATATGTAAATTTAAATAGAAACAAAAATGAAAATTTAAAACGGGTTGGGTTTTCGGTTTTAAAAATTATCGAATGTTACATAATACAACAATTGCAGCTTAATAATCCCGGAGGCAGTAATCCCGGAGGCAACAATCCCGGAGGAAATAACCCTGGAGGCAACAATCCTCCAGTTGGTATTCATGTCTGGATCAAACGTTTCCAAAAGCAAAACCCAGAATCCTTTAGTAACGTTATTACTCCAGTTGAAGCTGAAAACTGGATTGCACACATTGAGAAATTGTTTGAGGTGTTGGGCGTCGAAGATGTGTTTATGGTTCGTCTAGCTACTTACAAGCTTGAATATGATGCTCATCGATGTTGGAAGACACTGAAAGCTGCCTGTGGGGGAGACAATTATGCTGCCACTCTTGCTTGAAATGATTTTCGCACTGTGTTTTACAAGCAATGTATATTACCGACGCTGGTCGCAGTGAATATCTGCGGAAATATTCTTCTATCATACAAGGAGAAGATGAGCCTATTGTAGAATTTAAGAACCGTTTCTGTCGTCTGGTTAGTTTTTTGGGCCCGACTGTAGGTATTCAAGAGCACAAACCAATCATTTCAAGTGGGCCACATGTGACCGTGATAGAAAGTTCATCCTAAACCTTCGTTTCAATGACATAAATGAGAGAGTGGATGAGGTTAATGAATCATGATGTTATCCCTCCATGTGCTACTTGTGGAAAACCTCATAGGGGTGTATGTCGCCGAGCAGAAGGCCTTTGTTTCAGATGCGGGGAGGCTGGACACTTGGTTAGGGAGTGCCCTCAATGTGACCCTAGATCTAATACCAGGGGAGAAGCTAGGCCTATTGCAGGAGGACGAGTTTTTGCACTTGCAACCAATGATGTAACTAATGCCCCTGGTAAGAACCCTTAGTTCTTTACAATGTGGTAGTTTTTTGTCATTCGTTTTCAGTTTTAATATCATTAGTTCCCTTTTTAGTTATCAAATAAGTTATTAGTTGTTATTCTACATCACGATGGCTCTAAGTTATATAGTTTAGTTGTTTTATTTGATTTCTTCGAATTTTGAGTACGATTAAGTTTTGTTCTCCGTTTTTATGTCATTTCGGAATCTCAATATTTCAGTGTGTGATATTTGTATATATGACTTTGTGAATTATACGGTCTTATTGGTCTTTGTTACATTCGAATTTCTCGTTTTTGTTTTGCTATATTCGCTATGTCCGAACATACTTGTTTACATTTTGCAATTTCGAGGACAAATTTTAGAGAAGAAGAATTGTAATATACGAAAATCCGAAACAATAAAATAATAAAGTAATAACCTTTGGATATTTTGGGGTCAATTATTAGAAGTGTTAATATCTCGTTAAGCAGATGGAATGTTAATAAAAATAAAAAAAATAGTCGAACATTTTGGATAATGATAAAAGTGAGTTTGGGGGTTAGTTAAATGAAATACTAAACAGAAAGGTTTGTTTGTATATATTAAATTAATTACAAAGCAAAGTAGGAGGACCAATTTTTCCAAATACCAAAACTTGTTTTGATAACCTGCTACATCTTCCACAACAATTTTTTCGGCAAAACTTCTTTAATTTGAATTTCTAAATCTATTCCTATTAACAAAAGATTAAAGCGTAACTTGAGGTGTATGAATCGTGTAGTTATATATTCTTTTATCACAAACCCTACATCGTGTTCATCTATTACGGCACAACCACCTCCATATAACTCGTCGCCGGAAAACGGCGATCTCCGCTACCCTCTTCGCCGCTTGTTATCGCCACCATAGTTAACCACTATTGTTGCTATCTCTCATCTGGTTCAGTTCTGTTCAACTATCGACACACCCCGAAGTCTGACTTTTCCGTATGTCTCGAACTCGTTCCGTTTCGTGCAGCTATTTAGGTAAGAACTTCAGACCCTAGACTACTATGTGTTCCGTACATATGGTTCTGTGATTTCGATTCATGCCGGCGACTAGCAGATGTTTAATATAAAAAGTTTTGTTTTGGGAGAACATATGTGAGTATAAATAAAAATAAAAAAAATAAATATAAGCATATTTTGTTTTTCTTCGTTCAAACTCATTAATATATATAACCAAGTCTAGATTCTATCTAATTCGTAACCGGTTTCAACAACTATAAGTATATTTATGAACTCAGAAAATTTCTAAAGCTTTTTGTGTGATTTAGTTTATGTTTATGTGAGTCACACCATGATTGAAGAATTTACGTAAAGATAGTGTGAGATTGATATTATTATAATGCTAGAATATGAAGTTTATTCTCTAACAGTTTATTAAATAATAAATCAAAGTATTGGTTTTTCATTAATATATATCTTATAACAAACGTTATGAATCCGTCGCTGGATAAATCAGTGGAACCCTCAAGTCAAATCGAGTAACACAATTTAGTAATTTAAAGTTGGTGTCAATAAATCGTAAGCCAACTTGTTATTTTTTCAAAATAATTAATGTAAGGCCCCGTTCCCGGTTCCATACTTTGGCGTTGGATTTACTTATAAACACGGTTATAAATATCATAGTAAATTAAAATTTTCGTGGAATAATTTTAAAAGTCAACCATTAATTACTTAGTCTCAATTTTAAAGAATATAAAACATGTTTTTTTAGTTCAAACACTAACAGCTGAGTCTTCAGATGCCAACTTCTTTATTCATCTGCCATGTGTCCCCCTTCAGTCAAGCTGTCTCATCCTACTCACCTGTGTGCATACTAAAAGTAAGCTATATTGAGTGAGTTCTAGTTAATCATGCAACATACAATACATTCACATACTTACATATATACGTATCCGAAGATACATATTACATACTTAGCATGTTACCTTTCTTTCATTCGTACATATATACTTTCTTTCTTTCATTCATACTTTTGTACATTCTTTCATACTATCACACTTTCATACTTTCATAATACATACATAACTTTCTTTACCATCTCAGATATTTGTAGGGTCTGGTCCCTTCCTTCTCTATCTCAGATATTATAAGGGTCTGGTCCTTTCTATCTCAGATATTGTTAGGGTCTGGTCCCTTCTTTCCATACGACCATACATACGCTTCTTTACACGTATCACTATTATATACATTCATACATATTCTTAATCATTCATATATCATTCCATCTTATGTAAAATTCACCTTTCCTGGCGATACGTGCAATATCCGAAGATCATTCACGTACCGCCAAGCATTCATTCATAACCTCAATCATTATCACATAAATCATATAAGGCAAACACTTATCACTTAAGGTAAGGGTATTAACTAATCACATCGAGTATGCACACAGCCCCGAAAACATAACAAGGAAATGGGGCTACAAACTCACCTGAGTCCTTTTACGTTCACCGTTAATGGTTATTCATTTCGTTAGCTGTGCGCGACTAACTGTATAACAATTACACCTATCAATTAACTATCACTACCCATATCGCGTTTTAAGTTTGATTATAACCCTCAAAGAACGGGGGTCAGGGGGCAGCGCCCTGGCAGGGGGTTCTAGGGGCGGCATCTCCTAGCAGGGTCCAAGGGGTAGAGCCTCTAGCTGGGATTAACCTGCCAAGTTAGCTAGGAAAAAAATTATTTTCATTAACTACCTTAACACAATTTTCATTAGAATTCTTAATTTATTGTTTTATTTGCTAACTCATAAAGCTCTAGGGCTTCTTTGCAATTAATCCATTTTATCCTAAGTACAGTGTCACAGCCCCCGACCCCTATACCCCGGAAGGGGAGCCGTGAACATTGATTGGTGGTATCGGTGTTTATTAAATTATTTTACAGCGAAAAATTTCATTAGAACCGTAGTTAGGAAAAATGATCAGATTTATAAAAACACCATGATTATTATTATGATAAAACGGCAACTTAATTCCTTTTGATACAAACACGTTTCTTTATTCTGGTGACAAGCCACTTATTTAAGCTGGAAGCCCGCAGGCATCATTCCTTTGTCTCTAACAAGTCACCTGAAACATGTTTAAAATATTTGATCAGCAAGAAATACTGGTGAGTACATTCATTTGTAAATGACACATTTTACAGTTACAGCATTAAGATGTTTTTACACCTGCTTGCTTACAAATTACCGAAAGGTACTTGTCACTCGACCGTATCTATGACTGTGGTCATATAACTTATTGGTTAACACTTGTCCAATAAGTAACGTGTAACAGCCCAGTAGGCAAGCCTTGTATACAAAACCACACAATACCAGTAGTAACCATCCTGTAAGTCTACAGAGACTTAATCACTGTAATGTATTTAAAACACTTTAAAAATATATTTGAAACCATTTAGACCATCTGCCATGAGTTTAATAGGTTTTGAAATCATCATGACAGTGTCAGAAAAATAGTTGTCTCACACAAATGTGAGTGGTACAAAAACTCGAATGTCTCACCTTGCAAGTTTACAATTAAGTAACACCTCCTGGTATTAAGCACCTAGGATAAACACAATGTAGTATAACTAGATTAGTATAAAACCAATAATCATAACGATAATAACGAGATTAGAAACTTTACACGATGGCACAATGTCATACCTTAACAGGTAGAGCTTTTGGATTCGTGTATATTAGTTTCTTTCGATCGGATAGGATATCGCTACGACAACTCGGTATTATACCCTTAATATATATATATATATATATATATATATATATATATATATATATATAATATGTGTGTTTTCAGAGAGAAGAGAATTTTGAGCGAAGAAATGAAGTCCCGATGCCTTTCTATTTATAGCAGGTTTTGGACCCCATCGTGGTACGCTATGGCCATAAATAGAAAGCCATCGCGTATCGCGAAGTAGCTTGTAGGTATGATGAGTCAACCCTAGGCCTGCTACGTGGCACGCCACATGGCAGGCTACGTGGCACGCCACATGGCAGGCTACGTGTCCACTGCGTAACCTCCACATTGCGGTACGCGATGGATAACCGAAACCCGTCGCGTATCGCGATGGAAGGATTTTTTTTGTTTTTTTTTATTTTCTTAATTCCCAAAGCGCCACATTGCGCCCATCGCACTTCGCCCGATCCCGAGCCCGTGCCCGTGCCCGTGCCGGTGCGCGTGGGCGTGGGCGTGGGCGTTCGGGTGCTTCGCACCCTCCGCTAGGACCATTGGGTGTGATATGTCTTATAAGAACATTAACATAGAAACTTCCTTTCTTATAAAGAGCTCACTAGTTTGTTAATCTAGCGATGTGGGACAAGAGTTTACAAACCTATTTATACTATGGTGGTTCCTTATCCATTTCTTTCCTCCACCAATGTGGGATGGAATTTCCTTCACTTACTCTTTACTTTCATTTTATGGTTTGTTATAGTCTCCCCTCCTTATTTTAAATCTCGTCCTCGAGATTTGATTGGAATAAGTGTGGGTACTTTCGTTTCATTTCGGATTCCAATTCCCAAGTATATTCTGGTCCACACTTTGAATCCCACTTCACTTTGACCAGAACTATTCTTTTATGCTTGAGATTCTTGATCTTTCTATCTTCAATTTGCAAAGGTTTCTCAACGAATTTCAACTTTTCATTTACCTTTATATCTTGAAGGGATACTTCAAGTGTTTTGTCAGCTAAACATTTCCTTAAGTTACTTACATGAAATACATCATGTATACCTGACATTTCCTTTGGTAATTCTAGCTGATAGGCTACTGGTCCAATTCGTTTGAGAATCTGAAATGGTCCAACAAACCTTGGACTTAACTTTCCTCTCTTACCAAATCGGATTACTCCTTTCCATGGAGATACTTTCAGTAGCACTTTGTCTCCAACTTGAAATTCCAATGGTTTACGTCGATGATCCGCATAACTTTTCTGACGATCTCGTGTTGTCTTTAATCTTTCCTTAACTTGATTTATCTTATCAGTACTTTCTTGTATGATTTCAGGACCAGATAATTGTTTTCCTTCTATTTCTGCCCAACACACTGGAGTTCTACACCTTCGTCCATAAAGGGATTCAAATGGGGCAGCATTAATACTTGTATGATAACTGTTATTATAGGAGAATTCTATCAGTGGTAAATGGTCATCCCAATTTCCACCAAAATCTATTACACATGCTCTCAGCATGTCTTCCAATGTTTGTATGGTCCTTTCACTTTGACCATCAGTCTATGGATGGTATGCTGTGCTCAAGTTTAATTTTTTTCCCATAGCTACTTGGAAACTTTTCCAAAAATGAGAAGTAAAACGGCTATCCCGGTCCGATACAATGGATAATGGAACTCCGTAATGAGCCAATTGTTCCATTTTGAAAGTTTCCTTCATCGGTATGAAATGAGCTGATTTTGTTAATCTATCCACAATCACCCATATTATGTCATTACCTTTTCTTGTGGTAGGTAATTTGGTAACAAAATCCATTGTTTTTAATTCCCATTTCCATTCTGGCATTTCTAATTGTTGAAGTAATCCGGATGGCTTTTGATGTTCTGCTTTAACTTGTGAACAAGTTAAGCATTTTGTAACATAACTAGATATGTCCTTTTTCATTCCTATCCACCAATAGATTTTCTTCAAATCTTGATACATTTTATCTCTTCCAGGATGCATTGTGTATTTGGAGTTATGGGATTCTTAGAGAATCTTTTCTCGTAACCCTCCTATGATTGGTATCCAGATCCTGTTTCCCATTCGGAGAATTTCGTCATTTCCTTTGACAAGTAGATCAATGGTACCATTTCTTTTTTTCATCAGCAATATTATTTTCTTCTATTGCTTGTTTCTGAGCATTCTTTACTTCATCAATTAAATTGATTTGAAGTTCTAACCTTAAGGCTCGCACTCTTTTAGGTTTCTCATGCTCTTTTCTGCTTAATGCATCGGCTACTATATTTGTCTTACCTTCACGGTATAGGATTTCACAATCATAGTCGCTAAGAATTTTCATCCAGCGTCTTTGCCTCATGTTAAGCTCCTTTTGCCCAAAGATATATTTTAAACTTTTATGATCTGTGAATACAGTAAACTTACTACCATATAAATAGTGTCTCCAGATCTTTAGGGCAAAAACTATTGCTCCCAATTCTAAGTCATGTGTTGTATAATTCTCTTCATGCTTCTTTAATTGTCTAGATGCGTAAGCAATAACTTTTTCACGTTGCATTAGTACACATCCTAATCCTGATTTAGAAGCATTACAACAGACTGTGAAGTCTTCAGTTCCTTCTGGTAGTACAAGTATTGGGGCATTTGTTAACTTTTGCTTCAAAGTTATAAAAGTTTCTTCTTGCTTAGGTCCCCATTCAAACTTGAAATTCTTACACGTTAACTTGGTTAACGGAACTGCTATTCGGGAAAAATTTTGAATGAAGCGTCTATAGTATCCTGCTAATCCTAAGAAACTTCGAATTTCTGTTGGAGTTTTAGGAATTTCCCAATTAGTAATAGCTTTTATTTTGGAAGGGTCCACGTGAATACCTTCATGGTTAATCAAGTGTCCTAGAAATTGTACTTCTTGTAACCAAAATTCACACTTTGAAAATTTAGCGTAAGGCTTCTCTTTTCTCAATAGTGTCAAAAGTGTATGAAGATGTTCGACATGATCTTCACTGGTTTTGGAATAAATAAGTATATCGTCTATAAAAACGATTACAAATTTATCCAAATATGGTTTACATATTCGATTCATCATATCCATAAATGCAGCTGGTGCATTGGTTAACCCAAATGGCATGACTGTAAACTCATAATGACCATATCTTGTCCTAAAAGTTGTTTTAGGAATATCTTCTTCTTGCACTTTTAATTGGTGGTATCCTGAGCGTAAATCAATTTTAGAGAAATATCGAGCTCCTTGGAGTTGATCAAATAAATCATCAATTCTCGGTAAGGGATACCGATTCATAATTGTGACTTTATTTAATTCTCTATAATCGATACACATACGCATTGACCCATCTTTCTTTTTGACAAACAGTACTTGTGCTCCACAGGGTGATGAGCTAGGTCGTATAAAACCTTTTTCTAGCAGTTCATCTAATTGCTTCTTTAATTCTAACATCTCTGTTAGCGCTAATCTATATGGTGCTTTAGCAACTGGCGCTACTCCTGGTATTATATGATTTCTAAATTCCACTTCACGATCAGGCGGTTGTCCGGGTAAATCTTCTGGAAAGAAGTCAGAGTATTCCGATACTACCAGAATTTCCTTTAGCTCTTTTCCTTTGGCGCTAATAATTACAGAAATCATATATGCTACGCCTTGTTTCCTTAGATAGCTTGCCACTTTCATTACTGATATGAACTTTCTAGGCTTGAGCATCTTATCTCCTTGGATTGTAATAATTTCTCCTGTTGGCGAGCGAATTTCAACAGAATACGTATTACAGAGGATTCGAGCATGATTAGCTGCAAACCAGTCTATTCCTAGTATAACATCGAATCCAGCTAGATTCATTGGGAGTAAATTTGCTTTAAACTGGTGGCCTAGTAAGTTTATGTTTTCTTCTTGGAGTACTTCATGAATATGAATGGAATTTCCATCGGCCATTTCTACCGTGCAAACTTGATGGAGTTTGGTTAATGGTTGATTTAAGGCTTGGCAAAACTTCGTGTTTATAAAACTTTGGTTTTCTCCGGAATCAAACAATACTTTAGCGTAAATGTTATTGATAAGGAACGTACCCGTAATGACGTCTGGAATCATTGATGCTTCTTGTGCAGTAAGCTGAAAGGCTCGTGCATTCTTCTTAGGTTCATCTGTGTTCTTTGCTTTGTTGTCAGGCGCCTTTATCAGCTTTGGACATTCTGGACGGATGTGGCCAGGTTCTCCGCAGTTGTAGCAAACACGACTTTCCTTTCTTCCACATTCTTCATCCGTATGTCCAGCCATTTTGCAATAATTGCAATACCTAGTTTTCTTAAAAGCGCATCTCCCTGAATGCCTTTTTCTGCAAGTTTTACAGAAAGGATGAGCATATGATTGCCCTGTTCCTTTCTTCCGAAATTCTTAGGAAGTTTTCTTGGCTAGATCTTTCTTTTTGTTTTCTTCCCGAGTTCGGACTAATCCGTCTATCAAAGTATTAGCTAGCTCAACTGTTTCTTCAATAGTCTGAGGTCCAGCTGACTTTACCAGATCGCGGATTTCACTTACTAATCCCCAAATATAACGAGAAATTAGTACTGATTCTGGCGAAGCCAAAGCCGGTATCATTCTTGCATATTCGAAGAATTTTGTCGTATACTCACGACACTTCACACCCTCCATCTTGTGGTTTAAGAACATAGTTGCAATCTTTTCTCTTTCATGAGGAGGACAAATTTTCCTTTCTACTATTTCTTTAAATTCTTCCCAGGTCATAGTATAGACTACGTGACTTCCTTTTGATTGGAGAATCGTGTTCCACCATTCCATTGCTTCATTAATGAAGAGGTTAAAAGCATATATTATTTTATCTTCTTCAGCACACTTACTGATTCTTATTATAGCTTCTGTCTTTTCTAACCAGCGTAGTGCTGAAATGGGTCCTTCATTTCCAGAGAATTCGGTTGGTTTACAGGCTAAGAAATCCTTGTAAGTACAACTATGGACCTTTGACTTTTTAGGTTATGGGTAGCTATTCCCTCCATTCACGCTATGACTAGCCTCATCGTTAGACTTACGTTTATTACTCTCGGTCTTATGCCTAATTACAGAACAGGTTGCCTAATAGCATCAGCAATTAAAGGAATTGCTTCAGTGATTTTCAGAGCTATCATATTTTCAATAGCATTCATATTCAAACGACTTTCTTGATTATGAATTTCATGATTATGCTCGTTTCCGGGATTGTGCTCATTTACGTGACTATGCTCATTTTCGCGATTGTATTCATTTTCGCGATTGTGCTCATTTTCACGATTGTGCTCATTCGACATCTGAATTACAATTAAGAAAGAAATTATTAATATCGTAATCAAATAATAAGGTAGCAAGATATTATTAACACTTAAACATAAAATAACACATAGGCACAGAATATGTAAAATGGTCGATCTTTGCGACATTTACTCTTTTTATATATATGTATCATTATATTTTACATCTACACACTATATATGCGTCACTACACACCTTTCTTACATACATACACTCTTTTATATATATATATATATATATAGAAGAAATTACGATAATGAACATATAAATATTATATATGTCTATGGCTTTATATATAAGGCTCTCGGTCATAGTACTTCCAGAGTAGGGTCTCCCCAATATTCCTCAGTCTATTGGCGGTATCCACCAATTCATATCCATAGTGACGGAGCTCTGTCGTCATTTCCGGCGTCATGGTGGGGTAGTTTGCGGTTTCAGCCTGGAATGGTGCATAAGGATTTGACATCATTGTTTGGTATTGCCAATCGTTTGTCCACCATTCTTCCATTTGAGCTTGACTGATGATGTCATCAGGGAGCATGGTATGATTTTGAGTTGGTATATTCGGGTTGCTGGAGCTTCCTGCACCTATATCATTGAATGTTGGTTGGAAGATTTCACATTCATCTAGGCATCTGCCTAGTCTTTCTTTCAATGGTATGGTTGACATAGGTGGTGGTAAAGTTGGTGGTGGTTCAATTTGTTGTGGTTGTTGAGTTGGTTGTGGTTGAGTTAATTGTTCAGGTTGTGGTTGAATTGGTTGTTCAGGTTGTGGTTGAGTTGATTGTTTGATTGTAGTTTTTCCTTTCTTATTTCTTCTCAGTCCTCGTTGCCAGTCTTTGAGCCTTCTTTTCTTTTAGGCTTTCGTTTCTCTACTGGTAGGGCTTGAAAGATCATGGGTTCAGGTTGTTGTTGACTAGCTTCTCCTTCTTCTATATCCGTGGAGTTAACGGATATGTGTTCAAAAGCTTCAACTAGCTCACTCATGCTGTTAATCAAAAAAAATAAAACAACGAACTCCAAAAGAAAGTTGTTTTTATTTTCACGTGTGATTAGAATCTTATACTTATGGTTAACACATAGGTTAATGCATGTATTTCCTAACTTTTAATTTAAGGATTAGGTATTATTAAAATACCCATATTGCTTAAACCAGTGGCTCTGATACCACTTCATTTGTCACAGCCCCCGACCCCTATACCCCGGAAGGGGAGCCGTGAACATTGATTGGTGGTATCTGTGTTTATTAAATTATTTTGCATCGGAAAATTTCATCAGAACCGTAGTTAGGAAAAATGATCAGAGTTATAAAAACACCATGATTATTATTATGATAAAACGGCAACTTAATCCCTTTTGATACAAACATAAGTTTTATAGGGTTAAACTCATATTTACAAAACACGTTTCTTTATTCTGGTGACAAGCCACTTATTTAAGATGGAAGCCCGCAGGCATCATTCCTTTGTCTCTAACAAGTCACCTGAAACATGTTTAAAATATTTGATCAGCAAGAAATACTGGTAAGTACAATCATTTGTAAATGACACATTTTACAGTTACAGCATTAAGATGTTTTTACACCTGCTTGCTTACAAATTACCGAAAGGTACTTGTCACTCGACCGTATCTATGACTGTGGTCATATTACTTATTGGCTAACACTTGTCCAATAAGTAACATGTAATAGCCCAGTAGGCAAGCCTTGTATACAAAACCCCACAATACCAGTAGTAACCGTCTCGTAAGTCTACAGAGACGTAATCACTGTAATGTATTTAAAACACTTTAAAAAAATATATTTGAAACCATTTAGACCATCTGCCATGAGTTTAATAGGTTTTGAAATCATCATGACAGTGTCAGAAAAATAGTTGTCTCAAACAAATGTGAGTGGTACAAAAACTCGAATGTCTCACCTTGCAAGTTTACAATTAAGTAACACCTCCTAGTATTAAGCACCTAGGATAAACACAATGTAGTATAACTAGATTAGTATAAAACCAATAATCATAACGATAATCACGAGAGTAGAAACTTTACACGATGGCACAATGTCATACCTTAACAGGTAGAGCTTTTGGATTCGTGTATATTAGTTTCTTTCGATCAGATAGGATATAGCTACGACAACTCGGTATTATACCCTTAATATATATATATATATATAATATGTGTGTTTTCAGAGAGAAGAGAATTTTGAGCGAAGAAATGAAGTCCCGATGCCTTTCTATTTATAGCAGAATTTTGAGCAAAGTGCGCCATCAAAGCGCCACATTGCGTCCATCGCACTTCGCCCGAGCCCGTGCCCATGCCCGTGCGCGTGCGCGTGCGCGTTCGGGTGCTTTGCACCCTCTGCTAGGACCACTGGGTGTGATATGTCTTATAAGAACATTAACATAGAAATTTCTTTCGTATAAAGAGCTCACTAGTTTGTTAATCTAGCGATGTGGGACAAGAGTTTACAAACCTATTTATACTATGGTGGTTCCTTCTCCATTTCTTTCCTCCACCAATGTGGGATGGAATTTCCTTCACTTATCTCTTTACTTTCATTTTATGGTTTGTTATATACAGGTACCTTTCTATCATTCTTTCAAACTCTAATTCATTATCCAGTTTTTTAACGAATGGGGGCTCATAACGAATGGACTCATTCGTTACTTTATAACGAATGACCACTTATGGACCCTCGTAGCGAATTGCCCTTTATAACGAACTAACCTTCATAAGGAATGGACTCATTCGTTTGGTCTGGCTAACGAATGAGGTTCAGTCGTCCCTCACTTAACGGATGTCCTTAACGAATGATCATAACGATTGAGGGCTCATTCATTAGTTTTCCGTAACGAATTACTTAACGAATGAAACTCATTCGTTATTCCTTCTTAACGAATTGGCATAGCGAAGTCGTTACACGCGCCTAGGATTAGGTCAGAGAATGTTAGAACATTCTCTGGCATTCCCTTATCCTCGTACGCAACCTTTCTGGCGCCTTCTTTCCAGAAAAACGTGTGGTGGCCGGAAAATCGTGTTTTCACAACGTTTTTCGCCCTGATCGATCCGGATCCGAGCTAGCGTGACCCCTAAGCTCGCCTTTCGATCGGCTTATACCCGGTTTCACCCCGATTTCGTGACTTTAACGGTTGGGGGGTGTCGGTTTGTCGTTTCACAACTAGATCTAATTGGTTTGGATCCATATAAGGTCATACTATTCATACCTCGAATAATTACTCGGTTTTTCCTTCTTGATTTCGGTTTGAGAGGGAGAAAGATGAGAGAGAGCTTAAGTGTGTGTTTTGGATGGTCTAAGAAATGAGTGGAATGATTGGATTAATGAATAATATTGTTTATATATTATGGGTCATGGGCCTAAGCCCATGGTCTTTCTTCCTTCCTTTTTAATCCAAGTCTATTACCCACATTTATTTAACCCAACACAAGCCCATCTCATGATAACTATTATTTTTTTTTTATAAATCAAAATAGGAAACGGGATGTGACAAGTCTTTCCTCCTTAAAGAGGTTTCATCCCCGAACCCCAACTATTACTTAAACAATCCTTGGTAAAACTTGTGCATCTCTTCTTCAACTTTCCAAGTGGCGTTTGATCCCTTACGATGCTTACATATCACCTTCACCAAAGGGATAACTTTATGATGAAGCTGCTTTTCCTTGCGGTCCACGATCGGTACATGCTGTTCAACGTAGTTTAACTGTTCATCAACCTCGATGTCTACTAATGGCACGTGAGATGTGTCATCAGCTAGACATTTTCTCAAGGAAAAAAATGGAAGGTAGAATGAATTCCTTCTAACTCCTCGAGTAAATCTAGCTTGTAAGCCACTTCACCCACATGATCAACAATCTTAAACGGTCCAATGTACCTCGGACTTAGCTTACCTCTCTTTCTAAAACGAATAATTCGCTTCCAAGGCTCGACCTTGAGGATCACATTGTCACCAATGTTAAACTCGATTGGTCCTCGCCGCTTATCAGCATACGACTTATGTCTCTCTTGAGAGGATTTCATTTTTTTCTTGATCTGTTCGAACCTTGATGAGGTTTCTTGCACAAATTCCAAACTTCCAATCTCTTTCTGACCAATCTCTCCCCCGAAATAAAGGAGTTCTACAATGCCTATCGTATAACATCTCAAACGGCAGCATACCAATACTTGAATGGTAGTTGTTATTGGAGAACTCTGCCAGATGCAGATGATCATCCCAACTTCCTCCAAAGTCTAAAACACAAGCATGTAGCATATCCTCAAGGGTTTGGATAGTCCTTTCAGACTGGCCTTCTGTTTGAGGATGATACTCATTACTGATGTTCAATCTTGTTCCCATAGCTTCATGGAACTTCTTCCAAAATCTCGAAGTAAAGCGACTATATCTATCAGACATTATTGACAATGGCACTCCATGTTTGGCCACAACTTCTTTTATGAACACATTCGCTAATGTTTCTGAGGAGATGGCCACTCGTATAAGCAGAAAGTGAACACTTTTCGTCAAATAGCCCACAATCACCCTAATGGTATCATGATGTTTAGCTGTAAGGGGTAGCTTAGTTATGAAATCCATTGTGATGTGTTCCCATTTCCATTCAGGTATCTCCAAAGGTTGCGTCTTCTCATAAAGTTTCTGATGTTCAGCCTTGACTTGAAAATAAGTTAAGCACTTACTAACATAATCCACTACATCAGTCTTCATACCCGGCCACCAGTAATCTCTCTTTAGATCTTGATACATCTTGGTGGATCTAGGATGAATCGAGTATCTCGACTTGTGAGCTTCATCTAAGATTCGACCTTTGAGATTTCCATGGCTTGGAGTCCACATATGGTCAAACCTAATCTTAACTCCATGAGTGTTTTCCAGCAGCTCGTCTTATTGTCTGAAGATTCTTTCCTTTTTCATTAGCCCTTCATTTCAAGCACCTCTGACTGCACCTTGATGATTTCTTCAAAGAGATTTGAGTTAATGATCAACTTATATGACTTCACGGTTGCAATGACTTCTTCTTTCTTACTGCTTAGCGCGTCAGCGACCACATTAGCCTTACCAGGATGGTATTTTATATCGCAGTCATAGTCCTTAATCAACTCTAACCATCTTCTCTGTCTCATGTTCAGCTCTTTCTGCTCAAAGAATACTTCAAACACTTATGATTTGTATAAATAGTACACTTAGTACCATATAGATAATGTCTCTATATCTTGAGAGCATGCACTACTGCTTCTAACAAAGTCATGTGTCGGGTAAGTACTCTCGTGAACCTTCAGCTGTCGGGACGCATAGGCTATCATATTTCCTCGTTGCATTAACACGAACCTAACCCACGATGCGAGGCAGCGGTACAAACAACCAAATCCTCTTAACCATCGGGTAGAGCAAGGATTGGAGCTTGTGTGAGTCTTTTCTTCAATTCCTAGAAAGCTTCTTCCTGAAACTTACCCCAACTGAATACTACAGTCTTTCGGGTCATTCCGGTCATTGGTGCGGCTATCTTAGAGAAGCCTTCGATGAATCTCCTGTAATAGCCAGCCAACCATAAGAAACTTTGTATATCAGTCAGGTTTTGTGGAGTCTTCCAGTTTGTTATCGCCTCAATCTTAGCTGGGTCCACGGTAATCCCTTCAGGATTGATCACGTGACAAGGAAACTGCATTTCACGCAACCAGAATGCGCATCTTGAAAACTTAGCATACAGCTTCTCTTCCTTCAAGACCTCCAACACTTCTCTTAGATTCTCAACATGGTCATACTCTCTCTTGGAATAAATCAATATGTCATCAATAAAAACGATGAACGACTTATCTAACATATGCCGACATACCCTATTCATCATGTCCATAAATGTTGTGGGAGCATTAGTTAAGCCGAATGACATCACGAGGAATTCATAGTGTCCATACCGAGTTTGAAACGTTGTCTTAGGATGTCAGCCTCCTTCACCTTCAACTGATGATAGCCTGATCTAAGGTCTTTTTGTGAGAACCAACTCGAACCTTGTAGTTGATCAAACAAATCATCAATCTGTGGCAACGGATATCTATTCATCATCGTAAGCTTATTCAACTCTCGGTAGTCTATACACATTCTCATACTTCCATCCTTATTCTAAACAAACAACACAGGTGCACCTCACGGGGAAACACTCGGTCTAATAAAGCCTTTATCGAGGAGTTCTTGTAGTTGGGACATCAATTCTTTCATCTCGAACAGTGCCAGGCGGTATGGTGCTTTCACGACGGGTTGTGCTCCTGGTATTAAGTCTATCTGGAATTTAATATCACGCTCCGGTGGCAACCCCGGAAGGTCCTCAGGGAAAACTTTTGGATAGACGCACACAACAGGAACATCCTTCACTTATTTCGTCTCGGCTGTAGCTTCGACAACATACGCCAGGTAAGCACCGCACCCTCGCCTTAACAATCCTTTGACTTTTATCATCGAAATGACATTAAGCCCTGAACTTTCTTTATCAACATAAACCATCACCGTACCACCATCCAAGGATCTTAACCTTATCAATCTACTATTACACGCTATCTGAGCCTCGAACTCAGATAGCCAATCCATTCCCAAAACCACATCGAACCCTCCTAAGGTCATAACATACAAAGTAACAGGGAACTCATGTCCCTCTAATTCTCTCTTACAATCCTTAACCATTCTCAGTATTATAACCGAGGTCTCACTCGTGGTTTCTACTTTAAAAGTTTCAGGCACACGACAAGCTAACTTACTAAATGTTGTAGCTACAAAACTTCTATTCGCACCCAAATCAAACAATACGAAAGCAAAAATACCATTTACTAGAAACATACCAATCACAACAACAGGGATCTGCTTAGCTTGTTTCTGAGTCAGCATGTAGTCACTAGTCCTTGACCTAGCTTGTTCAGCATGCTTTTTTCCGCTTCCTCCAGCTTCGCCGTCAGTGCACTCTCTTGACATATGACCAGTCTTACCGCACTTGTAACACGCAGGCTTTGCAGTGCAATCTGGGGTATACTGCCCCATTTTTCCACACTTGTAACAGGCATTCGAACTAAGCCTACACTCTTCACCGTGAGCTTTACCATACTTGTGACAAACATCTGTACCTTTACCCCATTTGCACTCACCACTGTGCATCTTTCCACACGTCTTACATGGCCTCTTCTCCCACACCCTCTACTTCTTATCTCTATGAAGACTAAACACACACAAAATAGGCAAGTGTACCTATCGTATATGTAGAATAGTATTGGTAAGAACCAAGTATAGATCTATGGACACAAATGTTTCTAATAATGAATCGTTATTTTAGTTTAATCGGAGAGTTTTAATCATTTTGGGGTTAATTTTTAATTTTTTATCATATATATATATAGGTGACCAAGACGAGAAATTCTAAATTAGTAATTCAATATATGAAGGTTTGACATCTAATATCTAGATCCACTCCATTGTTCCTTGATGATTATTAGTTAAACATGTGATAAAGTTGTCCTAATAATATATGATAGACTATGAACCTCATTTTTGAGTGAACACTGTAAGTCCCGAATCTGGATCACTACAATATGATATCAACTAGACGAGTATTGGTGCGGAATACCAACACTCGGTGATTCAAGAACACAAACAAGAACTAGTAAATTAACACGAAGTTGCTTAAAAACACGTATATTATTAAATACGTCGGGTGCTTAAGCACTTACAATACTTCAACAATAACTAGGAATGAACAACCTTAACCCTATACATCATACATCTATATATAGGGAACCACTAAGAAGGACGGCCCAAAAGAATCAGCCCTAAACAACCATAAGCCCACCGAGAACTCTATGGTAGTTCTCGGTTCACACACAGACCCAACACCCAAGCCCAAATAAGCTAAAACAATATTAAACAAAGCTCAAACCATAAAACTAGGCCCAACAATCTCCCCCTTGGTTTGTAGCTTTATCTTTAATCTTGTTCCATGTAATCAACATCAGCATCTTTCAAAGCCCCTGCCCAAAACTTGCAACGAATAATAGTGGCCACCATAATTGTGAATTCTTTAGCAGCCGCTTCAAAAATTGGATCAAAAACTATCTGAAAAGTACTAAGTGTGTGGATGTCTCTTTCTCCCAGCTTTAATAGGTCTCTTGGTTCAACAAATCAGTACTGACCCTTTCCCTTCTCTAGCTTAATAACGACAGTGGCAGACACGCTATCATATATCCAGAATTTCATATTATCCAAGGTGCCATCTGGAATCTGGTCAGGGACATGAATGTGAGTGGATTTGTTTGTTGCAGGCCACATGACGTTAACTATAGTCTTTCCAGTCCTCGGATCTTAAACCCCTTTGGCTTTCTTTAGGAAGGATTCAGCAGTCTTCATATTCGAAAAGCCTCGATCAACCTCTCGTTTCAGAAAATTCCAAAACTCAATACCTCTTTTATCATTAGTTGGATTAGTGAATGGAGACTTAGTTAAATCACTTAAATCCACTTTCGTCCAAGAGCCAAAATCTTTCATCTTCTTATAGTATTCGGTGACTCCTGACTTCCTTTTCACCCACCACATATTTTTATCCGCATCAAAGCCACACGATAGAAATCCCGATCGATCACCATATTTACTATTAAAACCCTTTTGAAATTCAATAACAAACCTGTCTGGATGATCCAACGATTCCACATTCTGATTTGAGTTTTTCATTACCAGCAGCTCTTTCTTTCCCTTTTCAAAGAGACTTCTTAATCATGTCAGATTTCTCTTTGGAGACAGGAGGAGCATCAAGATATTTTTGCAAAGATTCCGAGTCATCGATGTTTTCAACAGGACGAGCAGTAGAACTACCACCTTGACTCGCATTGGGTACTTTAGAAGTTGCATCATCACTGCTTTTAAATTCTTCTCCAAACTTTTGAAAGAGCTTTTGTTGGAGATCAAGATATAGTGTAGTTAACTCTCCCATGTTGAACTGTAATTCTTTAATCTTGGAGTCTTTATCAGAATTACTCGCCTCCAATTCCTGAATACGAACATCTTTGACTACCGAATCTTGTTCGAGTTCAAAAACCCGACGCTGTAATGCATGAACATCAACAGGAACCTCTTCAAGAACCACACCTTTACCTTTATTCTGAAGAAAGGTTTCCTGCATCGCCAGAATCTGGGCAACTTTGTCTGACGTACTTGTGCTTGACTTACCCTGAGTGTCTGGGCCAGATGAGCCGAAGGGAATATCTGTAGTGTTGGTGTGAGGAACTTCTACCTCAAATTCAAAATCAAAATCATCACCAAAATCACTAGTCAATAAATCATGGAATGAAGGCTCATTAGCAGGTATATCTTGTTCAGCTTGTGTTTTTGGAACAGGTGTCTCAGGTTGAATGGAATGTTGAATTGGGTTGGATGTTTCATTTGTTGTTGGTGTAGTGGTTGTCTCAGACTCCTTTATCATTACTCCAGGCCTCGAATCTTTCTTTCTACGTTTTCGAGGACCGAGGTCTGTAGTTGGGTCTTCAGCTATGTCTTCTTCATTGACTTCAGCAACAGCCTGAGGAGGTTTCAGAGCAGTTGACTGTAATAAAGCTTTCACAGCTTCCAAAGCACTTAAATTTTCAGTACTTGGAGGGGTACCTAACTGACGGTGTTCAGTCTCATCATCTTCATAATCGGAAATCTCGAAAGTAGCAACACGCGGTTGAACTGGTGTCGCATGCTCATCAGCAACATAAGCCAAAATAGGCTCAGCGTCTGTCTCCGCAAATCGTCCGAATTTTACCAAAGTGTGTAATCCCCGATAAACCACTTTGGCTCCTTTTCTTGATTGCTTCATCAACCCAAAGGAGTTTGGTCCCATAGACTTCATGTCCAAAGTTTCAACAGATTTAACCAGGTCGGTGTAATGAGAGTCAAATATCATCTGTAGGAACCTCGGATACATCAGGAACATTTCTTTCTTCTTTGCCTTCAGGTTGCTCATCATTTTATTGAAAACAAATTTAGAGTAACTGTAATTCCAATCCATGATCAGAGCAGCAACGGCAGACATCTGGGTGTGACTGATCTCATATGATCCCCCTTTTCTTCCTGAGATACAAGTAAAGAACGTGTGCAAAAGATATCTCCAGTATGGGTGAAATAATTTCTTGATTGTAGGAGGATAAGTGCCTTCATAACCCATTTTTGTAAGAACTTCAGTAACCTCAGCAACAGACTACTCTATTGGGTAGTCAGGTTGATCCCCAAACAAAAGCACATCTCTGATGATGGCTTCAGTAACAACAACCGGCTTCAACTGTACTGTGGAGTCGATTGAAATAACTCCATCTGCCCCTTGTGAATTGATCTTTTCATTGTTCCAGAAATCAGTAACCATCTTCTTGCAAATGACAGGGTTCTCCCGAAGAGCATGAGATATCCTGTAGGTATTGAGACCGACTATCATCGACTTGAATTCCTTGTGAGCCATTGGTGGATCATACAAGTGGCCAGCTATATTATGAGTATCCACAAACTTTAACGGGTTTTGATCAGCCATATCTGCACCAAACATAACAAGTTAGATATCAACTAGATTGGATTAATAATATTTAACACGTATTATAGAAATTTTCTTTTGGGCCCAGATCAGGTTATGGTCCAAATCTCCTATTGGAACCAAAGGAAGGTTTTTGACGGCCCAAGTTCACAGCCTGGAATAGGTTCGGGCTCTAACAGTGAGAGTTAGGCCCAAATGGAGAGATCTCGGTCAATCAGGCGAGTTCTCGGTCACCACATGGTTTTCTATCAGAGATCGATCAATGGAAATTGGCCGAGAACGAAGGTTTTCGGTCAACATTTGACCGAGAACAGGTGTTCTCTGTTAGGATAAAGGGTTCTCGGTCAACCAAAGTCAACCGAGAACTTCCTTGACAGCTGGGGACAGAGAACTCTTGGGTTTCCGTATTGGGAAGTGGGCATTCATCTTCAATCACCGAGATCTCACATAAACTACCATTAAACCTGCAACATCTTGTTTAAAATATTAGCCAAAAACCCTAAGACAAAACCAATATTCCCATCAAAGTCCTAATAACTCATAGATCCAATTTCGAATTAAGGTCACCCATGAAATCGGTTCATGGTTGAACTAAGATAGTCCTCAGTAGCATATAAGACCCATTTGATCTTCCCCAGTACCTGCTATTCAACGATGAACATGTTAACTTGTGATTAGTGAGGAAGAAATTGATTTCGGCAAAGATGATAAAAGATGATTTCAGCTGAGAAGGTTAGAGGTTTGTAATGTGTACCGTAATAAAAATGAAAAGAAAACACCCTTAAAATATTTATACCAACCTCAACGGGCCGAAAACCCTTTATGGGCTCAAATTAAGCCGAAAACCAGGGGACAGCCCAACTGGGCTCATGACCCATTAGAAGTGATCCAAATCTTGCAAAGCCTTTTAACCCAAAGTAAAGAAAAACTTAAATTACACAATCATTTCGAGGAGAGTGATTTCGAGGTATAATAATAGAATTAGACAGGGAAAAACAAGATAAAAGAAATACGATAAAAATAAAATAAAAATAATTATTTATCCACAAAAACGACTCTCTTTAGAATTTAAAGTCGGGATCAAATTTCAGTTCTTAGTAAAACTGCCGCCCTTTTATGAAAAGATCCGAACATGGAATCATATCATTTAAGAGGCTGTCACAAAGATTCATGTTCAGCGTTATTATAACATAAAGAAACAGGTTGATAGCAGGTATAATAAACTTAGCATGATTTTCATTGCATCATTGATATGAATTATGTTCAGTTCGGCATAAAGTTTGGATGGACATCACTTATGTACCTGTGGTGCCTCCTATCTCTTCTCAAGGCGTATTTGGCTTTCCCCAGATCACCCAATTTGACTCCAACACCCTAGTGCTTGATCAAAAGTTTTTTTTTTATAAACGCAAAATTTTAAGCTTCAAGGTTGAACGTTGGATTTAGTGCCAGTAAACTGACAAACCTTTCATTCGAGACATGACAGGACTTACTTATGTGCCCCCATTTCTGTAGTTCTAGTTTGTCCCTTTAAGCCTTTATCAAAAAAACTTAATAATAGATAAGTAACTCATAAATAAACTTTTTTTTAATAATAAGTAAACATAATAGCACAATAATTTTGGTGATCAAGACACTAACAGGCTCGTGTATGACTGGGTAATTGATTTTCTGTCTATCATTCGGAGAGATGTACCTGCAAACATGCACCTGTCTTCAAAATGATTCTCCACATTAAGTTCAGCAATTTTAGTTTATATCACTTCAACTTTTACGCATCATAGAAAGCTACCATACAATATCAATGACTGTTCTAGAGCCTTTTAAGCCTAATAACTTCACCCGTTAGGCACACAAAAACAATTTACCTATCATTTTCCAAAGGTTGGATCAATTTTCATTTGAAAATATTTAGAAGCTTCTGAAAAGCTGTTAACTGAATAAATATATCACTTCCCAGAAAGTTATAGAAGACACACATGTTAAGAACTCAGTCACCCCGGTCACTCTTCAGTTTTCAGGTAAATGGCTATCCCATATGACCACAAGTGGTTAACAGGACCAAACACATATAAGAATACGTGTCCCTTCAACTTGGAATTACCGACATAATTTTAAGTGAAAGAATTCAAAACACAAAAAGTCATCACAATCGCCCCAGATGCTTTCAGTCTTTAGATAAATGGCTATCCTGTGAATCTACAAGTAGATCACCGGACCAAACATATACAAGTATATGTTCTTCAAACTTGAGCAGCCGACATAATTTTAAACGAGAGTGAAGTTTGAAAGACATATTTTTGTTATATTTTATTTAATTTTTTTTAAACACACGCAACTCTTTTTGTCTTTTTGATTTTTCTCCCCCTAAATTTGTGCAAACAAAATAAACTAAACTGAACAAATTTATCCCCAAAAAGACTCAATCTTCGAAACGAAGCATTTTAAGAAAACTCACAAGCACATTAAATTTTGTTGTTCCAACCGGTTTTGTAAATAAGTCCGCCACGTTGTTGTCGATGTGAACTTGTTTCAAGATGAATCAATTTCCGATCGAAACAATCACGAATAAAATGAATTTTGATATCGATGTGCTTGGTTTTAGAATGTTGGACAGGTTTTTTCATAATAGCAATGGCCGCATCATTATCACAGAAAATGGGAGATTCAAGAAATTCCAAACCGTAATCCAGCAACTGATTTTGCATCCAGATAACCTGAGAGCAGCAAGCGGATGCGGCAACATACTCTGCTTCGGCGGTTGAGGTGGACACTGTTTGTTGTTTCTTAAACTGCCATGAGATGAGGTGGTCTCCGAGAAACTGGCAACCGGCTGACGTGGATTTCCTGTCAATGTCATCTCCACCATAATTAGTGTCAGCAAAAGCATAAAGATCAAATTCTGATTGTTTGGGATACCAAAGACCTAACTTCGGTTGTCCCTTCAGATATCTAAAAATACGTTTAACAGCAGTTAAATGAGAGAGTTTAGGATTAGCCTGGAAACGAGCACACTGGCAGACAGCAAACAAAATGTCAGGACGACTTGCCGTCAAATACATCAGAGACCCGATCATCGATCTGTAGTATGTTTGATCTACGGGACTCCCATCAGGATCAGATGATAGCAGTGGTCTTTCCACCATGGGAGCATTGGCACTCTTTGAATCTTGAAACTCGAACTTTATTAGCATATCCTCAACATATTTCCCTTGATGGAGTAAAATCCCTTCTGAACTCTGACGAACTTGTAAACCCATAAATGTAGTCATCTAACCCAACGAACTCATTTCAAATCTCTTCTTCATTACACCCTCAAATTCTCTACACAACTCAGTGCTTGTGGTTCCAAAGATGATGTCATCAACGTAAATCTGTACAAGAATTAAATATTTTCCGACAGTTTTCCGGAACAGAGTTTGATCGAAGGTTCCCCGCTTGTACCCATGATCAAGAAGGTGCTTGGTCAGTGTAGCATACCACGCTCTAGGAGCCTGATGTAACCCATACAAGGCCTTGTCTAGTCTGTAGACGTGATATGGTTTCTTGGAACTGACAAAACCAGGTGGCTGATCAACATAAATTTCTTCTTTAACTTCTCCATACAGAAACGCAGTCTTGACATCCATCTGATACACAGTGAACCCCATGAACGAAGCATATGCCAGAAAGATTCTAATTGCTTCAAGTCTAGATACTGGGGCATAGACTTCAGTGTAATCTAATCCCTCAACCTGACGAAAACCTCGTACTACCAATCTAGCCTTATTCCGTACAATAACCCCTGTGTCATCTTGCTTGTTTCTGAAAACCCATCTAGTGTCAATAGCTTTCTTTCCTTCTGGCAGTTTAACCAATCTCCAGACCTTCAACTTATCAAACTGATTCAACTCTTCATGCATTGCATCGACCCAACTTGGTTCTTGAAGAGCCATTTCTACATTTCTAGGTTCAATTTGAGAGATGAAACAGGAGAACATACAACTATTTATGTGTCCGGTTTGGCTTCTGGTGGACACTCCCGCTTCAACAAGACCTATGACATTTTCAATCGGATGATCTTTCTGAATTCTTGATGGAATTAACTGTTCAGATACATCACCGTTGGGTTGCAAATTTGACAAGTTCTCGATATCATCAACAAGAGGGTTTTTCCATCCAGATGTTGCCGTACTGTGAGAGTATGAGGTGCCGGCGACATATTTATTTGGAATGTCATCGGGAAACAAGGTGCTCCCAAAGATCTGACGAATAGAACTCTCCCCCTCAACATTTGTTGCACTTTCACTTGGGTTTGGCGAGCATTCAGGTCCTGGAGTTTTGTTGGAATGACTGTCAGTAGCAGATGAAACCACATTCGATTCTATAGTATCATCATTAATCAATGGAGAAATATGAGACACAGTATGTGGAATTTCCGTCGCAACTTCCACCGTGGAATTACATGGAAGATCGGAGTTGATGACTGGAAACACATTGAAAGGTTTGAAAAATTCATTGTAATCGAATACCCAGTCGGGACCGACACGAGCATCAGTCTCATTTTCTTCCAACCAACGAACTTCATAAGACTCTATAATCTATTTGGTGGACTTGTTGTAAACCCTGTAAGTTGTATTTCCCGCATACCCAACAATATAACTCTCATCGGCTGCAGCTCCAAACTTTGGTGTGGTTTCGAAATTTAGTAAAGTACATGGACAACCAAACGCTCTGAAATGTGCAACCATGGGTTGATGACCGTAAACAATCTCATATGGCGTCTTCATCTTCGATTTGTTGATTATTACCCGATTCTGAACATAACATGCCGTGTTAACAGCTTCTGCCCAAAAGAACAGTGGCAATTTGGAGTCACACAACATTGTTCTTGCAGCTTCGATAAGAGTTCGGTTTCTTCTTTCAGCCACACCATTTTGTTGAGGAGTACGTGGGGCACTGTACTGACGAAGCACCCCCTTTTCTGAGCAGAAATGATTCAGAGTCGCATTCTTGAATTCTGTTCCGTTGTCACAGCGAATTCCTTTCAGCTTCAGATTCAGTTGATTTTCCATGAGCACGATGAACTTCTTGATGAGATCTGCAGTTTCACTCTTATTTGACAAGAAAAATACCCATGTAAAACGTGACTAGTCATCAGTAATAACAAGACAATAAGAGCTACGAGACAAACTTAGAACATGAACTGGCCCGAAAAGATCCATATGAAGTAGTTGAAAAACAGATGAAATGGTGTTAATCAATTTTGGCTTGTGAGATTTTCGACGATGTTTGCCCAAAGCACAAGCCACACATTTTTCAACGGTAACAAAATCCTTGATTGGTAAACCACGCACTAAATTGTTTTTAGCAAGACGATTCAAGTTTTTAGTATTAGCATGACCAAGTCGACGATGCCAAAGCATCGCATTGTGTTCCGACACTTTTGAAAACAGGCATGTTATTTCTTCAAGAACATTTTTGTTCATGTCGATCACATAAGCATTATCTTTACGTTGTGATCAAACAAGAATCCAATCTTCAGGTATAATTATACCAGGTTTCAGAATTAAGCACTCCTTTTTAGTAAAATGAGTTGAAAAATCTTTGTCACAAATTTGTGACACGCTCAAAAGACTATGCTTCAATTCTGGAACAAAATTAACATTTTCAAACTTTAAAACACCGTTACTTACAGTACCCTTCTGAATGATCTTTCCTTTTTCACCTCCCGCAAAAGACACGTACCCACCGTTAAATGTTTGAAGGTCGTGTAGCTGGGTAATGTATCATGTCATGTGCCTGGAACAGCCACTATAAACATACCAAGGTCTGATGATATTCCTCCATAGTTGTCCCTGCACACAGCGCGGGATTAGTTAGTTTTTGGTACCCAGTCCATACTTACACTGGGTGACCCTGACTCATCTACAATTGTTACGGATTGCCATGACATATCTTTTTTATCATCAAAAATAGATTTTGTTGAGTCTTTTGCCGGAGATTTAGGCAACCATCTATGTCTGTGTGACTTGGAATTGTATGTACGAATGGTTGTCGTAACCTCTGGTGATTTGGTCGTGGGAGGAGACGAATCCGTCCTTTTCTCCTGTTTGGACTTAGTCTTAGTATTTATACTAGAGTTTGAATTTGAAACATCTTTTCTGACCATTCCTTTGGACCTGTTAGGTTTGGTCTGATGAGGACTAAACCTGCCAGATTTGTTTCGATTCCACTCATCGTCAAAGGAACTAGCTGGATAATGCCTAAATCCTTGTCTGTACGCATCACGAGGCATATATGGCATATTCCTTTGATAAAATCCGTAGTAGGGAATGTACAGACGATGTGGACAATTTCTGGCAATATGACCAGGAGTGCCACAGTTAAAACATGTTTGACGCTTTATGAAAAACTCATTTTGGGCAGCTCCTTGTCTGGACTGGTTGTGTGGACCAGTCTGCTTAGATTTGCGAGAATTCATATTCCCCCTTTTAAACTTATCACCTTGTTTGTCATTAGAGCATCCATCCTTAACATACTTTGGTGCAACATATTTTTTTGATGTTTTTGGGATTTTTGAAGTTTTGTTTTTATTCGGAACCACATTATTAGAGTTTAAAATCTTAACCGAATCAACCACACAAGAATCCTTGCTCTTTAAAACAAAGCCCACACAAACAGTCGGAATAACAGAATTCAAAACAGGAAGTTCTAAAGAAATATCAGAAACATCATTATTATCAAAATCAAAACACGGGTCGTCATCTTCATCAGTCCATTCCTTCACAATTATTCTTTCTTCACATGAAGTAGATACATTAGAATTGTTCATATTTAAAGTAGACGAACCATCATCAGCAGAGCTGGTTCCATCACCTTTGTCCTGTTTACCATACCTCATATCATTTATCTTTTCTTCATGTTCTTTGGTGACAGGAGTAGGAACATAATTGTGATTATATGGTGGGGGAACTTGAATATATCCTATGCCTTCACCTTCATTTTCTTTCCACCATAGCTGATTTTCAATCATTGAATCGACTACTTTATTGGAACCATTGAATTTCTTAAAATCAAGTTCAGCCTTTTCAAACTTGCTAGTGAGATTCAAGATTTTTAGCTTGGAGGCTTCCAGTTTAGCAATCAATTCAACGATTTCTTGTTTGGCATCAAGGTGATGACAACTTTTTATACTAAAATCAGACTTATGTTTTTTAATGTCCTTGTTAAGAGATTCTATTTTGTCTAGAAAGCCCTTTTCATTTTTCTTTAGTTTAAAATTTTCTGATTTTATTCTCTCCATATCTCTACTCAGACTGTCATTATGAAGTTTATACATTTCTATTTTCTCACCACAATTTAAAGAACATGGTTGAAAACGTACCTCAGTTGAATCTGGAGAAGTGAACGTCATGTATGCAAACTGAAGTTCCTTAACTTTCTCCTCAACAATTTTTTCATCTACAGAGTCCTCAACAGTTGCGAAATTCGCAGTCTGATTTCCAATGTTCAGCACAGCCATCTGACCTTCCCAAGAGAACGTTTGAGCAACCATACCCCTTTCACCATTTCCCGAACTACCTCCAGCTTCACCCCGAGCATTTCCAACTAGAACCAAAGCCCTTTCCGTATTCCCATCCTTAGTCGGATTAGTGCATTCACGAGCAAAATGACCCGGCTCGTGACAGTTGTAACACCTGAGAGTCTCTTTGTTAAAGCCCACTTTTTGATTATTTGGCATGTTCCAGTTATTTCTACCCGTCCTTTTGGTAAACTTCTTTGCACGGAAAACCACCTTGGCGATTTGCCAAGAAATATCCATTTCTTCGACATCATCAGGATGAAGTTGATCTAGTTCAGTAGCAGCCAAGGGTTGAACCAAATCTCCGGCCAGAAAATCATGGTAACAATTCATAAATCCCGCCATTAGAGAGATATTCTCTTGAGTTTCTTTAGGTATGGTGGGAATCTGGCTGGGGTTTTGACTGGAGCTTTTACTATGAGTGGATTTACCAAAATCATTTGTAGACTGACCAGATTTGGTGAAAAATACTGGAGATGGATTAGGTGAATTCGATGATGATTATTGACCGAGGGTGGATGAAAACATCTGGAAGTTTCCCTGTGGTGGTTGTTGAGTGGGCTTGAACAGGGAAAAACTATCTTGAGACATGAGAGCACTGTTAGAAGCAACATTATAACCAGCTGCACTATAAGAACTAGCATGATTTATTGCCCGTTGTTTATCATCCATATCGCATGCTTTAATGGTGGCAATCATTTCAGTCATGCTCATTCTGTTTAGATCCTTAGTCTTTTTGATGACTGCAACATCCATGTCCCAATTTTTCGGCAAAGAATTCACCAACTTGTTGTTAATCTCTGAGGTTTGTAGGAAGATTCCAGCAGTTCTCATTTCAGTTACAAGAGATATAAACCTTTGAAGTTGGGATTCCAGTGTCTCTCCCATAACATGATTAAACATATTAAAATTTTGTCGCAGCAGATCTTGACGACTTCTCTTCATATCCTCATTTCCTTCATAAACTTCTATCAGTGCGGCCCACAACTCCTTAGCTGATTGGAGTTCTCTAAACTGAAGGCCAATTTCGGGTGAAAGTGCCATAGTTAGAGTTGAAAGAGTTTTCTCATCTTCCTCAACTTTTGCAAAGTCATCATCATCATATTGAGCAACTGGTTTTACAAGGACCTCGGTTGAACCATCTCTTTGATAGGTAATCCTTTGAGGTCCCCTCACGATGCTTTTCCAAATTTTTGAATCCTTCATCTTGGCATAGTGTTTGAAACGGAATTTCCATTCACTGAACCCCTCATGGGACAACAAACGAGGTATACGAGTAGCAGTGCCCATGATGGAATCAAGTTCTTGGTGAAGTGATGAATTGATGGAGCTGCTACCATTAGTGATCTGTGCCATTTTTAATTTTAATCAAAATTGAGTCCAATTAAAGTTTTAAGTCCAGTCAAGAGTCCAAGTCCAATACAAACAGGGCCCAACAAAGTAAACTGGGCTGAGAGTAAGATGAAACACGTTGACCGAGAACTAAGATGTTGGCCAAATATTGACCAAAAACTAAGATGTTGATCAACTCTTTGACCGAAAACTAGAATATTGACCAATTATTTAGCCGAGAACACCAGTGTTGACTAAAGATTAACCGAAAACTCAATTGTTGACCAAAATTGACCGAAAAACTGATAAGCCGAAAACCACTAAGGTTGACCTCTTGACCGAGAACTATGGAATCAAGAACTGAGAACCCTTCTAAATGACTGAGAACAAAGAGTTTTCTGTCCTGGTTGACCGAAAACACAGAGTTTTCTGTCCTGATTGGCCGAAAACTATGTGAGCCGAGACAGTTGCCGAAAATCAGAAAGTTTTTCAACTAACTTGCAACAAACTTTCGAGAAAGTGGGAATCTGATTTGTTTCCAAACAAAGTCAATTTGCTCACAAAATTAGTTTCTTTCTTCTTCTTCTTCTCCGATTGCAAACTCGCCGGAAAAACACTATGACCACCATAACATATGATCCTTGAATCGTTGGTATCACAATAACGAGCCTGAATTCGTCTAAGGCTATGATACCAATTGTAAGTCCCGAATCTGGATTACTACAATATGATATCAACTAGACGAGTATTGGTGCGGAATACCAACACTCGGTGATTCAAGAACACAAACAAGAACTAGTAAATCAACACGAAGTTGCTTCAAAACACACGTATATTATTACATACGTCGGGGGCTTGAGCACTTACAATACTTCAACAATAACTAGGAATGAACAACCTTAACCCTATACATCATACATCTATATATAGGGAACCACTAAGAAGGACGGCCCAAAAGAACCCGCCAGAAACAACCATAAGCCCACCGAGAACTCTATGGTAGTTCTCGGTTCACACACAGACCCAACACCCAAGCCCAAATAAGCTAAAATAATATTAAACAAAGCTCAAACCACAAAACTAGGCCCAACAAACACATTCTATGACATAATGAATAATAGCATGCATATTTTCAAGTCCATCCTATGCTTAATAGCATGCTACCCCGAGAATGTCAATTTAAGTAGACAAGCAGTTGGTAAAGTATAATGATTAGAATTGACTTCGATTTCTCAAATACCAATCCTAACAACTTCGAGTGGTTGTCGTTAACTCACACAACCTCCCCTTGGTTGATTAGATTAGGTTATAATTACACATTCCATTAACATACGATTTCTATAACTAGCATGACAACCTAAGCAATTGTGTTAACAATGTTATTTTAGAATTATCAAAACTAGAGAAATAGACCATAATCTATATCTCATCATTTCTAAGTACAACATAGAGATCCATGTTTTATCTTGAATAAATTACCAAAGTATTCTTTTTACCATTTCTAGTTTCCAAGAACATGAATGAACATGAATGAGTTTTTAGTCATCAACTTTAGTGTATTGGATTAAAGTGATAAAACATTTCTTCATCAATGGGTAATTGAAAAATAACCATGTACTTTACCAAACTAAACCACATGTTTTACATAATTATCAAGTAAAACAAAGTTTCTTCATAGATTATAGATGGTAAAAGGAATTTAGCTCATAATAAGCATTATTGTGAACATAACAAGGGATGATAATAACAAACACGTGATTAAACAAGAACAATCTAACCAAAGTGGATGATGATTATGACCTCCAAGCCTTCAAACTCCTCACAAGATCTTCAATATGAGTGTTAGTGAGTGTTTTTATAAGTGAAAACCGTTTAGAACTCTCTTCAATGCACACCAAATGAGTGCAACATCAGCTCTTATTTATAGGCAATCTGGAGTGAGAAGCACGACCCCATGCTTACATGGGCACGCCCCCGTGTTTTATTATGACATGTGCCAGTTTTATTGTCTTTTCTTGTAGACGACCACGTCCCCGTGGGCAAAGGACACGCCCCCCTGCTTTTATTCCCAGGTTTTGTCTTTTCTTGTAGATTTTTTGTCTTTTCTGGTGTTCAGAAGCATGGGGGCGTGTTTCTGGAGGCATGGGGGTGTGTTTCTTCTTTTTCTTGTGTTTTCTTCCGTATTTCTTCATATTTTCGCTTGTTTCTTCGTTTGGGGCTCGGTTTCACCTGAAGTTACATTTTATTATGATAAGTAGTCATATGTGTTGTATTATTTGATAGAATTTGCAGTTTTTAGAGATTATTTGATGCTAAAAAGATGTATAATTTTATGTACATCAAACATCCTCACACTTGAACATTGTTTGTCCTCAAGCAATCTACTTATAAATATTCTCTAAAAAAATAGCAAGTTAGGACCATAGCTTAAACATCCCCTAATAGAGTTCCAAGAAGATGGAAACAAAATAACCAACCTTAATTCATAGGAATATATGTAGTGATAAATAAAAAGGCAATTTTGTTTTTATGAGCTTCTGTTTATGCAGAATCTCACGTTCTCACAATGTTCACTCACACTCGGTTTTATATCTGTTCATACATGTGATGTATGTATATGAACACTCTTAGCCAAACTGTGACATGTGATAAATATGCTTGTAACAAGTTCAAATCTCCACCTTTGTGAAGGGTTGCATAGATCAGAAGGTAATAATGGTTGGCCTTGGGTAAATAGGGATTTTGGTATTGGTGGTCCGAGGGTTTAGGTTAATGGTGATGAGGATGGTAAATACAACTTTGTGTTATTTGTCGGGAGTCTTAAGATGTCTTCAGTGATTAGATATTTCTCCCAATATATATATATATATATATACTATCTTAAAATGTATATAGGAAGGATAATTAGTCTTTTCATAAAAACTCTTAAAATAAAGAGTTTTACATATTTAAAAGCATAAGTTACAAGTCTTAAAGCATCCTATTGATTTTATCAGGATCCTGACACAACTTTTCACAATTTCAAATGTTTTGAATTCATGCTTTTTTCTAATTTCAAAATCCAACCAAAATACATACAAATCAAACAAATTGCTTGTTCTCTCTAAATACGATAGCGGCAACCAGTGTTTTTTCATCACATATGGGGAATTGCATACCACTGCTGCTGATACTCAGTCCACCGTCTCCACAAATCTGAGCTCCGATACCAAACTTTATTTCACCGCTGGTCCGTTTAACTATCTTTTACACCTTTTTTTGTTTATACTGTTAGACCTAATTAGTCTTTCAATTGGGGATTCCTAATCCTATATAATTGTGTTGGCTTATTGACGTCAATTAGTGCGAGAAATGGTGTGGGATTATCGGCCACGAGTACTAGCACCCGTCAATAGCCGATTTTTACCGAACAATGAGGTCTGAGCATTTGAAGGTTCACGTAATGGCCAGGTGTTTCCCCCAACCTGAGTCTTAAATAATATATGGTTTTTGGGCGTGGGTTTTGATTAATTTTGTTGTTAATTTGTGTTATATGATGGTATTTACGTTAATGTTTGCAGTTGTTGTTCATATGTAATCTATTAACATTGGTAAACAAGATGGAATATAATTATTAGTAATTATGATGAAACCGAGTAGCAATGTCATGCATGTTGAATACCTTATGGTGAAATATTGGTAAAAAACATGGTAGATTATGCTCCAAAATGTCCACTATTTTGCATAAATTCCTTTTAAGCTAGACAATTTTGCTTGATTAACTATTCTTCCATGCCTCAGATAGTTTAGGAAAGCCTTTGTGACCAAGGTTTTAAGTCTTTTTAACAAGGATTTAAAGCTACTTTGTCATTGTTTTCTTATAACAAAATGTCTGTGTCAGCCACGGTGGGCACGAGCTCGGCTTGTTTATAAACTGAACTGAGCCGGCTAGGCTCGTTTATTTTAACGAGTGGAAATATTGAGATTGAGCCCAGCTATATTAAGAAAGTTTTCAATTTATTTTCATTAGAAGATGTTATACGACTTTAAGTGTGCGTGTGTGTGTGCGCGCGCTTAAATTTAAACGAGCCAACATGCGAACCAGCTGAAGAGCAAGCCTTGAGTCGAGCCTAACATGAAATTCGTGGGGTTTGGGTTAGTTTAAACAGGTTTGGATCAGTTTTGTGCCAACCCGACGGGTTCTGAGATGACCCACTTGACCCAAATAACTAAAATTATTTGGGGTTTTTAACATTGATAAAGAAAATCTAGCATACTTTAAAAGTATATGTAAATTTATAGTTAGTGTTCTTATAATATATTAGTTGCAATTGTTATGAAAATTAGAGTCCTTTGTTAGTATTACTTAAGAAGAATGATTAATATTGCAGTTTTTTGTATATGCAGGTTGTTGATACAACTGTCAGAGTGATAGAAGGTCGAATGGATGTAATCAAGTTGGAAGATGGTGCGCCGCCAAGAACTTCGGCAGCAAAACACATCGTTGAAGCTGGAATTGCATTTATGGGGCATGTAGGGAAGAATGTTCTCAATGCTGTCAAGGTCCCTGAACTCCTTATCTAATCTACATAAACGAGGTACAGTTTTACTTTTGAGGTCAAACTTACGGCTTCCTTGGTCTAAAATTGATAAGGGTTTTCGACTTTTCTCATAAATAATAATAAAAACTTTTGGCATTTGTAGTATCTATGACACATATTAGAATATTTTGTTCTTTTAAATTAAAGCCCAAATTTTAATATATAAGTTATAACCCTAGAGTATAATTTAAATTTTAGTCTATATAAATAAAATTTTATTGTTTTATAGTTACTTTTTTCCTTTTATATACGTCAATATGTTTGAAATTAAAAGAAAGTAGCTTTCTTTTATTATTTTGATTATTTGTATTTTTGTAAAAATAGTTGTCAGTTTTGTATTTAGGTATATATTTCTATACAAAAACCTGTGTTTTTAAGTGGCTGTATGTATTGTGCAGTCATATTAAAATGGATTGTTGTTTCGGGTGAAGTTAAGTACCCAACCCGCATTATGTGCCTGAGACCGTCTTTAGACGAGCCGTGCCAGCTCGTTATATTTAAAAAGCTGAAATGCGAGCTCGATCTCAGTCATCAAAATCTTGAGCTTGAGTTAGCTCAGCTTCTTTATCTTAACGAGCCGAAATATTGAGCTCGAGCTCGGCCTGTCAGAATTTTGTATTTTACATTTATACGAGCCTAATTAGAATTTTAGGGAATGACACACTTTGACCTTTGAAGTCAAAATACATTTTTTCTTTTGTTATTTTGAATTCTAAAAGTACTTTCTTTTATCCGGTTGATCTCAACTTATTGTAGGTACCAAACGAGTACCAATTATATGAACCTGTGTACGTCGAAGGTCGCTGCTTGTGATGTACAACTATAAAGAAATATCAGCAGCTACTTGTGATGATAAACCAGATTGTTTTGAATTGGCCCGCCTATATAATGAGGTAATTGTTAATTTTATGCTTTTGTTGGTCCGAGCTGCAGATGAGCAATGTGCACTTTAAGAAGAAATAAAGGGTTGTCTGTTAATCCTATATAGGTTTGTCGTGTTTGTGTTTGTTAATTTAACTTTAACCGAACTATTCCGACATAAACCAACAAATATAAATGAATATAAATAAGTGAACATAAACGAACAATATATGAACATTAACTAACATAAACGGGTTAGTGGTTGGTTACTGATATGTTTAATTATTTTCAAAAATTATAAAAGTTCATGGTTAAGTTAATTACACAAACATAAATGGATAAATATAAACGAACGTAAATAAACGTTCATATATAGACAAACATAAATGAATGCTTACGAATAATGAACGAACAAAACGTGTGTTCAAGTTCGTTCGTTTATTTAAATAAACAAAAAGTTTTATTCATTTTCGTTTGTTTATTAAATAAACGAATATAAACAAACTTCCCACCCGGAGGAATGTAAAGTCAATGGAATTTCATGTACTACTGTGACGATTTTTGTAATTTTGGGTTAGACTTGTAAGATGTTTAAAAAATCCGAAACGAAACTTCAATAAAACCAAAAACCAAAAAAATTGAATAGGATCGAAACAAATTGAAACCGGAAACCAAAAAACCAGAAATGGCAAACTAGAAAAAAGGCAAACCGAAACATAACAAAATAATAAAACCGAACCGAAACCATATATTGAATAACCTGAAAGCGAACTATATGAAGCTAAAAAGCTAAAACCGAATAAACTAAAACCAAAGTGCTGAACTGAAATGAAGCCAACAACCAAAAAAATCTAACCGAAACAAAACCAAAATTAAAAATGAAAAATACTAAAAACGAAGCGAGACAAAAAATAAAAAATAACCGAACCAAATCCAAAAACTGATTAAGCTGAAACTTAACAGAAACAAAGCCGAAATGAAACCAAAAACCAAAAAAATCAAACAAGCTGAAAAAGTCGAACCAAAAACCAATTACACTGACCAGAGACCTTAAGATTTGTTACTGTGATTGTTAGTTGGTTGGTCTTACTTCAGTGCCTTATAAAGAGAAACAACAGGAACATGTCCTGCCTTTATCTTGCTTACATATCTTTGTGTGTGTATATTTGCCTTTGGTTATATAATCATAAAAGCAAAATCTACAGAAATTGAATCATTTTTGGAAGTATTTGCAGGGAGATGACATATAATAAAAAAGTTGAAACGATGTTGGGTTAAAAATTAATTGGAAAAAACAAACACATGGTTGGTTTTGGTAATTGAGTTTCTGTATTATTATAACCCAGCAGCATTTGTAACCGTAACTGATTACCAAAGCTGACCCGAACTTGATTAACGAACCATGGCCGAACCCACTTGAAACGTGAGTAAACAACACCTGGCTTACTCGCACCCATTTTAATGTTTAATCGGGTTTGGATAAGTCAGCTTTTATTCAGGTTTTGAGTGGGTTCAGTAATCAATTTTAGGTTGGTCGGTTTTGGGATTAGTATAAACAAATGAACATAATTGAGCATGACTAAAAGGTTATTAAAACTATGATAAGTGGTAATGAACCAAAAAAATTAAATAAACATATTATCAAACATAAACAAAAGAACTTAAATAAAAATGCCTATAAATAATAAAGGTTATTTTTTAAATAATTTCATATACGATAATAATAATATATATACTTTTGCAATGTAGATTGCAATAAATTTTGCTTTCATTGGAATGCACAGAAAGTGGTTTTTTCTAGCTACATTTGGTATTCATGTGCAGTTAGTTGATTTTGGGAAGGTCATTTTTGGTATATAATAACTATTAGTATGTTACTAATTATTACTCACCTAAAGTCTTAAATTTTGGTGATTGTGTTTTTTCGTTTATATTTAATTTCAGATCTTTATAGTTCTCTTTTTTTAGTTAATTTGTTAAGGAAGTGAATTTGTTTGTGCTGGTTCGTGTACTTTCTAAACGAACACAAACAGAAACGAAACTATAGCGAATAAAGTTAGTATAATAATAAAAATAAAAACATATATGAACCTTTGTGCTAACTTTTTTTAATCTTTTTAGAAACATTTCATTAGAATATTATGAAGGGTCGAACGGGCTAAAAGGCCAAAGTTCATTTTAAAGCATACAAACATTAACGAACGTAAATGAACGAAAAATCATGAATTCGTGTTTGTTCGTTTAATTAAGTAAGTTAGACTTCATTTTGCACTATTTTCTTAAGAAGCTTCACATATTAAAGATATTTTGTCATTAACTTTCATACAGGCCCATGCGTGAGATTACATTTTTCAACAGATGATAAACCAAAGCTTTTGAATCAGGTGCTTAATATATATTCTCTTAAAGAAATGTCATCAATTATTCGCAATGAGAAAGGAGATGAAAAGTACGTTTGAATATGGATTTCATTTATTTTTACATGAATAGATATGTGAATCGGTTCATCCAATATATGGTTTGTTGTAGTTTGGATGTATGCATACAACTATGGAGTGGCATTATGGAAAATTGTAACAGCTATGTTCCAGTGGGATGATCTTAACACATGGTACATGTTTCTTTGATATTTAGGGTCAAATATATTAGTGTTTAAAGTGAGAAGGTGTATATTAATCTAATTTCAATCTCAATTTACTTTTGGATTTGGGATTTGCTTACTATGGTTAATGTAGTTGTAAGTCTTCTACTGAAATGGCAACTTTTTATCTCAAGTTTCTTAGTTGACCTGTGTAAATGTTACAATTTGTCCATAAAATCTAAATACTTTTAGTATGACTATGCACTGATAGTTTGTTTTGACCTCAAAAGTTACATAATACCTATTCAGTAAAAAATATTGTTTATGATGAGATTGAACTGACTTGTAGGTTATTGCATTGTAGGGTTCATGAATCGAAGGCTTTACATTCCGAAAGACATGGATAAGAGGAAGGTGTGTATGACTGATTTTAATCTGGTTACTTATTTGAGAACAAAAAAGTTTGGATGTCCTGCTGCTGTGTTAATGTGAGTTCAGTTTTAGGTTCAATGCATGCATACATATTTTGATTTGTGATTTATAGTCAACTAATTCGCATTGTCGGCTCCTCCCATTTGTGGTGTTGGCAACCACATAGGGATACTCTTTTTGGGGACCCATAAGCATAACTGTTAAAAATTGTTTATTTGTTTGTAGTTTTTTGTGCTATTTTGCTGTATTTGTTCACGGTTGTTTCTTTGTTTTTCTACATTTTAATATACCTTTTGCTACAATTTTAGTATGTCTTTTAGTAATTTTGCATTAAATGAAAATGAGGTATTATTTTGAATTCGAAAGTGCAACCTGTCATTTATTTATACATTTATGTTTATCAATTGTCAAAAGTAACCATAATACACAAGTGATCATATTAACTCATGTATTGACCAATAAATAAGACCTCATGCAACCAATAAAATTGTCAGTAATGACTATCTATACTATAGAGTGCATTTTCTACTATGAACAATTTTGATTCATTGTGATTAAATATGTAATTTGTTAATTTTTTTCTTTGGTTCAATTATGTATACAAACATATATGGGGTTATATGTTGAAGGTTTTAATATTAGTTTTATTTTTTGTCAATATTTAAGATTGGGTTTCTCTGATATTCATGCTACAGGTGGATTAAAGCTGGAAGTGAATTGATCTAATGGACGGGCTAAAGCAGAAACTACCACCCAATTATGGATGGGCTACGACTGGAAATCTAAAAGAGAGCGGTAGACCCGTCTTCTCTATAATTGATGTGCAGGCCGTGGTAAAAATTGAGCTACGTATTTGAGCTGGAGCGAGTCTGACGACTTATTCAGTCACTTTTTTGTTTGTGAGCGATGTCTAGGTTTTGGGTCGTACCTCATTGACCAGTATAGTCAAATTGTATGGCCTAAGTGACTTCATGGTCATATAAGTGACTTCATGGTCATATAAGTGACTTTTAAATTTTGATTAGATGATAATTGGATTTAATTAATTGTTAGGCATGTGTGAAATTATATAATTTCATTTATGTGCGTCACATCCACTTCCTCTCTTTCCCGTTGTCTTTGGCTACATATCGAGTTGAGTGCTCTTCTAATGATTAGCTGTTAATTCAAAGAAAGATCACGCAATTGAGTTGCACAAGATATGAAATTACATGTTTTAAATTTTGATTAGATGATAATTGGATTTAATTAATTGTTAGGCATGTGTGAAATTATATAATTTCGTTTATGTGCGTCACATCCACTTCTAGAGATGTTCAACGAAACCGGTTCCTGGAACCGAACCGGTGGACCCGAACCGGACCTGAACCGGTTCCTACCCGTTTTTTATAGGAACCGGACCCTATCTGATTCAACCCGATGATCCGTGACCGGTTCTTGCATTTCTGAGTGGGGGCGGGTAGGAACCGGAACCGAACCGGAACCGGTTCTGGAACCGAACCATCCGGAACCGGTTCCTAACCGTTTTTTTTGGCCGTTTTTTGACCGTTGGGGTCAAAAATAGCCGTTTTTGACCGGTTACGGTACAGGAACCGGGTTAGGAACCGGTTAGATAGGTTAGGGGTCCGAGGGTGGGAGAACCGGTTCGGTTCCCTAACCGGTTCAAGCCTGGAACCGGTTTAAAAGGGGGTTTGAATATAGGAACCGGTTAGGAACCGGTTCCGGTTCCTAGTCCCAAACCGTTTTGAACATGCCTATCCACTTCCTCTCTTTCCTGTTGTCTTTGGCTACATATCGAGTTGAGTGCTCTTCTAATGATTAGCTGTTAATTCAAAGAAAGATCACGCAATTGAGTTGCACAAGATATGAAATTACATGTTGTAGCATTTAATCTGAATGCTCAATGGTGTTTATGAACAAATTATGTATTTATGTTCCACATATACAACACATAACCATGCATGTCTGCACGAAACAAAATAACTGTTAATTAAGCATAACAATTAGAGGTTATACTAAAATTGAATCTCTTTGATATTGAGAAATCCAAACCAAATTCTTATTTGGTTCAATTTTAATCATCTACCAATAAGTTAAACAAACAACCTCACAAGTTTTTAAGATACTAATCCAAGTTTTTAATATGATACGGAAGCTTGCATCGTTGTGGCTATGCGTGGATCTTTTTTCTAAGACTACATATATGAAAGAATCGAACCGATACCGATGAATATAAAACGAGTACTACGTTGTTATTTGTCACCACCGCCGCAACGCGCGGGTACCTAATAGTGTGTGTGTGTGTGTGTGTATATATATTTCTAAAACAAACCTAGTGACTCTTTTAGGGTCAGATCGTCAAGATCAGTTTTGTCGAGGATGTGGATCAGTTCTTCCTCAATCCTGTTCTGAACATAACTTCCAACTCTAGTGGTTCGTTCGGCTTTGAGCCTAATAGCCCCACCCTCATTAGTTTGGTATATTCATGCAGTTTGACTTTTTCTACATCATCCTTCGTGGGACCAGTTTCCGCAGCCCAAACATCGTTCATATCTTTTTGCTATTCTTTTCATTGCGCTTTTGGAAACTCCACAAAATGGTGGCCTTTGTTCGTTTTGGCGCCACTCTTTCTTCACCTCATTACTGAAGAGAAAGATTCTCTCCCTATGTTCTGGAGGTAACCTAGGTTTTGCAAAATGTATGCAGTAAAGGAAATTGAAATCGAAAGAATGCATTTCCAGTTCTTTAGGGTCTGCCGGTAAAAGACCAGTGTTGTATTTTACCGGTGAGAGGGATAAAGTGGTATGGTAAGGTTTTGTAAGGTTTTTTGGTTTTGTGATTTGAAGAATGGTTTGATGGGTTTGTGATAAAATTACCTTCTTTCTTATACAATGCTTTGCGCTGTCTTGAAACGAATAATTGCGACAAGTTCTAAATCACAAGAAACATGTGACTCACTCAAAGTTTCCGAAAAAATATTTATATGGCATGATGTTTATCTCACAGTAAAGGAGGGATTGGGTATAAACGCCATATTCTACAAAAATATCTTCTCAGTATTACAAAACTTCTTTTCACTTTTTTAGCTATAGTAAATTAATAATTGGTTATTTGCAAAAACTTTTTTTGGATTTTTTTTTCTTTAGGTATTGTTGTAAACATAGTCTTTGTTTGCTGTAAAAATATTTGTGGTTGATTAGAGAATTTTTATAATTATTTGAACAAGCAATTGATCAAGTAATTTCCCTCCCCACAGTTGAATCTCACATTGTCCTCAATGTGAAAAGATTCATGAAAAGATAAAAATTCTAGTTAAGTATGGTGGGTTAAAATGGAAAGGTGCTTCCCTACGGACTAACGAAATTTCGCAGAGCGTCCCCTGTTTATCGTCCGTTTTCCTGTTTTGTACCTGTAGAATATAAAACTGCAAACAACCACAAACAACCAAGCATAATTTGCTGAAAATTGGGTATGGAATCATCCATCCCTTGCCCTAACGGGCTAAACAAGTATTTACTAATAATGTCATGGCACCCATGGCCATAAGAGTGTCCAACCAAGCAAACAAATAAACAAGTACAACAGAAAGTAAATTGTTTAAAACACACATAATAATAATGTCATAAAGATACTACCAACCCCTGCACATGCCCAACCTACCAGTGCCGCCACTCATCAGTTACCCGTGTCCGGGTCAAATGGTTTGCGAAGCCTTGTTCGTGCATAAGCATCTATCCGTGCTTCTATTTTGTCCTTCCGTTCGTCATTCATTGCCATCTCTAATTGGCTTTCTGGGTCCCAAATTTGGTCCCGGTTGTTGATGAACCTCCAGATCTCTGGTCTTGCGTTTAGAAGTCGTGCTATTTGCATTCTGCTACAGAAGCTGAGGTCAAGAGCAATGGGTTCAGGGCTTTGTGTTCCTTCCCTGTCTACACCATAGGCCTCATAGAGCTTATAGATCCATGCACCGCCAAAGATTGGGGTATTCGGGCTTTGTGCGTCTGCATTTGTTCTGAAAAGCTGGCAGAAAAGACAAGTAATATTGCAAGCGGTTTTATTCTTTATGTAATAAAGTGCCCACAAATCCCTTAGATTTACCACTCCTTTATTTTTGCTGTGTGCCGTCACTGTTTGGCTTAGTAGTCGGTGTATATATCTCATGAGTGGGTCCCATAGGGTTGTGCTTCTTGAACTGTTCGCCATGTTTACTTCATCCCAAAAGCCCAATAGTTCCCATGCATGTACCTGTGTAATTCCAGCTTCTGCATTTTGGTCACCGTCTTTGTCTGCAAATGTCACTCCTGCCCTGAACCAGAATTCTAGGTTTGTTTCCTCTTCCGTGTATATTCCTAGATCAATTCCCAGTTGCATGACAGAAGTTGTGTGCAATTTACCCCCACATCTAAATTCGATTGCTTCTTCATCCCACATGTTCAATTTCTTCTTCTTTATGTTGAAAGAAGCTAAGAAATCTTTTGTTAGTTCTGTTACTGTCTCTCATGTTTGACCAAAAACCCGTCGCCATGGCCCTTTCACAAATGTCTTATACCGGTCCCACTGATTGACTTGCCGCAATGTGTTTCTGCAGGCGTAGAAGTTTGGTTCTGGGAATCGTCGGTTCAGGTAGGTTAGTCTGGCGTTATCCTGTCTAATCCTTGCATTGTGTCCGGGAAAAACCAAAAATGCATGAACATTGTCCTCATACTCGGCCATCTGTAATTTCTACCCAAATTAGTCAAAATTCAACAAAAATTATCATCATGCTGGAACAAAGAGCAGAGCACGGTGGCGTGCTTTCAAAAGCACGGTACCGTGTTGTTACCGTTCGTCAGTTCCAATAGAATTTTGACTTTTGGTTTACCAAAAGGTGACCACGATTCATGTTGTTCAAAGCACGGTTCGTGTTTTTAATCCTAATTTCTACTTTATCCAGATTCGAACCTTCGTTTTTAACCGGTTATAACAATTAGGTTTATTAGTTTGTCAGATATTTATCCAAGATCCAAAACTTGAATGGTTCCTTTCAATTAAAATTTAACAACCAACTATTCAACAATTTATTCATCCTAGACTAATAGAACAACCCATATCGTTTTCGGGTTTAGACCCGAATTAATCAATTTGAGAGATTTTAGGGTTAAACTAAACCTAGAAATATGAATTTGAACAATATAATCGTTAAATTAACATACCTTTGGTTCGAAATTGAAGATTTGATAAAGAAATTAGTGAAGTAGGGGTTGGTCGGTGGTTTGTTCTTCAGAAACGAAGTTGTTTAGGGTTAATGGATTGAAAAAGTTATTTTATTAATTAAAAAATCCGTAACTGTACTGGACATAAAAGCACGACGCCATGCTTTTGGAAGCACGGTACCATGCTGCATAATGCAGACAGCTTCTTTTGTTTTATTTGTCGAGCTGGTTCATTTTTTAACTGATCTTCTTTGCGGGTTAGTTTATGATAGTAATTAAAGGTCCTAAATTTCATTAAAAATAAAACATAAAGACATAATTAAACATAGTAGAAATGAAAAGTACAACAACAATCCTAGATCTTAACACATAACACTAGCGGGAGCAACTTCATAATAAAACAAAGTCGGGACTTCAACGACCACCATTCCCGAACAGGTCTTGAATGTGTGGTGGCGCTCGTTTCACTTCCAAGAGCTCGTAAACCTTTTTACAAGTTTTACGATTTCTCGGTTGAGAAAGTTGAGCTTGGAAGCTACATCCTTGTGATGGCCATCCACCACATGGCAGTTCTCGAATCGAAATACTTCGACTTTGTTGATTAGCTCGATTACGCGAGCTTCAGTTTGGATGTTGCTTTCGACTTGGTCTCTCATAATGCATTGTAGCCTCATGATCTCTTCCTCAAGGTTTGAAGAAGATTCATGTTGCTTGCCTTTCCTCACTAGCCTCCATTCAACTTTCTTGCTATCCATTTCAGTAATGTTGTGTTTGGTGTGAATGGAATCGTGAATTTTTGCATGCATTATATAGAGACTGTAAAGTCGAACATGGCCCCGTGCTTTTTGAAGCATGGCCACGTGCTGCTAGGGGAATAAATGTTTCTGAGTCAGAGAATTGTACGGAGTCAGCGCGTATCATGCTGAAGATTCTAGAGTGACCACGGCCTCATGCTTTTAGAAGTACGGCCCGTGCTTTTTCTTATTGAGGTTTTTTTTTATTTTCCAGCAAAATGCGAGAGTCGGAATTTTTAGAATGATGTTTAATATGTTGTTTTAAGAGCTTAGTCATCCTAAAAATTACTTTTCATTAAAATTAAAGATCCTAAAACAAATACGGGATAAGCCCGGTTTTCCTAAAAATAAGAAAATATTCGAGATAAGCCCGAAATTCCTAAAACAATGTGCGCAATGCACTTGTTTACACATGAAAACAGAAAATTAAGTTTCCTAGATTTCCCCGAAAGGTTCTCCTCCTCCGAATGGCCCTGGTGGTGGAAAGTACGTGAAACCGAGAACTTGAAACTGGAGTTGTTCGTTAATTTCTCGAAGTTCCATTTTCATGTTTTCCACTGATTCGGTGGGTTGAACGAGGCGCATCTCAGCAAGGAGATTCATTTCAGTGAGTTCCTTGACGAGTTCTTGAAGTTTCAAGAGAAGCTCGGTTTTGGAAACATGGCGGTTATCGTTTCTCGGTTGTCGAGGAACGGGAATTGCTTCACTCATTTCAGTAGGCATGTTGAATTTTTCAAAGAGGAGTGTGTTGGTTTTGGTTGGTGCAAGGAATGCTTTGGCAAGAGGTGCCTTTTATAGCCAACCAGATACCTAAGCACGGCCCCGTGCTTTTGGGAGCACGACCTGTGTTTTAACTCTGACAATTCTGTTACAAACCAGTCTGACTGAGATTTTTGCAGCGAAGATTCCGGGCCGCAATTTTTGGCACGGGACCGTGCTTCCTTAAGCACGCCCCCGTGTTTTTATTTTCTTTTTTTTTCTTTTTTTTCAAGTAAAACAAATATTTACAAGGCCTAGTTTTTGAAAGTCTTGGCCGGACTTTGTCTCCTTAATTTTCTATTTAGGTAGTTGGAGGGTCACATCCTTCGAAACTTCTTCAAATGGTCCATCGATATATGGTTTTAATCGATGTCCATTGACTTTAAACTTTTGGCCGTTTGAATTTGAAATCTCGACTGTCCCATAGTCAAAGACTGACTCAACTATGTATGCGCCTGTCCATCGTGATTTCAATTTTCCTAGGAAAAGAGGTAACATGTGTTGTATAGCAGTACACGATCGCCAACTTGGAATTTCTTGTTTCCTTTTAAATGGGCGTCGTGTAGACGTTTAGTGTAACATCCTACTTTTGGTTATAATAATAAAATAAATTTCGTCAATTTTATAGTGGGTCGTTATCGGTTTAGATAACTAGAATATGAGTTGGTCTAGTGTTGGGTTAAATGGATATGGGTTATGGACATTGGTATGAAAGAAAGAAGGAAACACCATGGGCTTAAGCCCATGATCCCTAAATATATAAACCATAATCACCATTAAATCCCTCATTTTACACATATCCCTTACACCACCCAAAACATACACTTAAGCTCTCTCTCTCTAGTCTCTCTTTCTCTCTCACTCTAGCCGAAATCTCCAAGGAAAACCGATCCCGAACCAAGGTAATGATAGTATAATATTGTATGAGCTTAAATCAGTTAGATATGGTCGCGAAACGACAAGCCAACACCGTTAAACCGTTTAAGTCACGAGATCCGGGTGGAATCGGGTATAAACTGAACCTATGATGAGCTTAGGGGTCACCCTAGCTCAGATCTGGATCGAACGAGATGAAAAACGAGTTAAAACTCGTTTTTCCGGCGAATCCGCGGTTTTCCGACGGCGGCACCGAAAAGTTAATACGAGGAAAATAATGTCAGGGAATGTTCTGACATTCCTGACCTAACCCTAGTTCGCTATGGGAACTTAACGAATTATAAGGTTATTCGTTAGTTGATTCACTTAAGGGATCACAACGAACTAGCTCTAGTTCGTGTCTGATTCGTTAAGGGAAAAGGTAACGAATTACCCTTGATTCGTTATGACCAGTTCGTTAAGGAAGATAACGAATTAGATGGACTAATTCGCTATATGGACTAGTTCGCTATGGAACTGATTCGTTAAGGTGTCCAGTTAGTTAAAGGGTTCAATTCGTTATAAGAACCAGTTCGCTAAGATAAGCCAGTTCGTTAAGGACCAAGTAACGAATCAGAAGTTTGATAAATGACAGAATGGTACCTGAACTTAGAAAAGAACGATTTAATTACAAATAAGCCCTTGAACTTTAAGCAGCTCGACCCCAGCCAGGGGCTTTGCCCCTTGGACCCTGCTAAGGGCTGCCGCCCCTAGACCCCGCTTCCAGGGGCGCTGCCCCTGGACCCCCACTAGTTGAGGGTTATAACTAGACTAGAAACGCGATGTGAGTAGTGATAGTTAATTGATACGTGTAATTGTTATACAGTTAGTCGAGCACAGTTAAGGAAAGGAATAACAATTAACGATGAACGTAATCGAGTTCAGGTGAGTTTCTAGCCCCACTTCCTTGTTATGTTTTTGGGGCTGTGTGTATACTTGATGTGATAGTTAATACACTTACCTTATGTAATAAGTGTATGCCTTGTATGATTTATGTATGATGATTTCTTGACGGTGTGTGAACGATCTTCGGATATTGCACGTGTAGTCAAGTGGTAGTTAAGGGTATGATTGATATGTGTGATGTATGAATGATGTATGTATGAATATATATATGATGTATGAACAATGTATGTATGATATGTTTATGGTACGTGAACGCTCTTCGGAGATTGCACATATTGTCAAGGAAGGTATGTAAATGACAGGTATGTTATAGTAGTACGAATGTAGGGAACCGACTCTAATAGTATCGGCGAATGAAGGGAACCGACCCTAATAGTATCGGCGAATGTAGGGAACCGACCCTAATAATATCAGCGAATGTATGGAACCGACCCTAATAATATCGGCGAACGTTATAGGGCGGAATGCTCTTTAAAACGTATATGTATGAATGAAAGTATGTATGTAAGTATGAAGGAAAGAATGAAAGTACGTATGTATGTAAGTATGTAAGTAAACGTGAAGGTATGTACCTTTGGATGCATATGTAAGTATGTGGATGGATAGTATGCCGTCTGATTAACTAGAACTCACTCAGCGTAGCTGACTTTTAGTATGCACGCAGGTTAACAGATTGAGACAGCTGGTTTGAGCAGGACACATGGCAAGATTGAAGAGGCTGGCATATGAAGATTCGTCATGATGTTACAACACTATGTTTTATTTATGTTTTAAAAAGACAAGTTATGAATATTTGTAATGAATGGTTGACTTGTATTATTCCGCGAAAGTTTTAATTAACTCTGATATTCAGAACTGTGTTTATGAGTAAATCCAACGTTAAAGTGAGGAACCGGTAACGGGTCCTTACATTTAGTCTTTTCTTTGTAAGACCAAGAATTTTCATAGGCCAATGTTCTTAGTTCTTCAAGTCGTGAATTTGATCTTCCCAGTTTTCGCGGGCGGACATTAGATCGAAGTTCACTGCTCTGAGAGCCCAGTAGGCTTTGTGTTTTAATTCTATTGGTAGATGACATGCTTTCCCATAAACAAGTTTGAAGGGTGTTGTTCCTATGGGGGTTTTGTAGCCGTCCTGAGGGCCCACAAAGTGTCATCTAACTTTTCTGCCCAATTTTTGCGATCCATCCCTATAGTTCTTTCTAAGATCCTTTTAATTCCTCGATTTGAGACCCCTACCTACCCACTGGTCTGAGGGTGATATGGTGTCGCCAATCGATGGTGAACTCTGTATCGTGCTAAGACCTTTTCCATTAAGGCGTTACATAAGTGAGTACCTTTGTCGCTAATCAGGGCTTTTAGAGTACCGAATCGTGAAAATAATCTTTTCGGAAATCGTACAACTACTCGAGCATCATTGGTGGGAAGAGCTTGTGCTTCTACCCACTTAGATACGTAATCGACTACTACGAGGATGTACTTGTTCCCAAAGGAGTTAGGAAATGGTCCCATAAAATCTATTCCCCATACATCAAAGACTTCACAAATTTGAATGCCTTTCTGAGCCATCCCATTCTTGGCTGAGATGTTTCCGGCTCTCTGACAAGCATCGCATGCTTGGATCAAAGCATGTGTATCTTTGTATACGGTGGGCCAGAAGAATCCTGTATCAAGCACTTTTCTGACCGTAGTGGCGGTACCATGGTGTTCCCAGTAGGTCATGGCAGTGTTTGAGAATATCTAAGGTTTCCTTTCCTGCTACACACCTACGATAACCTGATTGGCACCTATCCTAAAAAAGTATGGATCTTCCCAGAAGTAGAATTTAAGGTCGGAAAAGAATTTCCTCCGTTGTTGCTGAGTAAGTCCTTTTCTCAGGATTCTACAAGCTAGATACATTGCGAAGTCAGCAAACCAAGGACTTTCGTCTTTCTCCTGTATGAGTGCTTGGATATGCATGAGAACTTCATGTGGAAAATTATCATTGATGATTTCCTCGTGATTTTCCTATGCAGCTGGGCATTCTGAGTGTGAGAGATGGTCTGCGGCTACATTCTCTGCTCCTCTCTTGTCCTTGACTTCTATATCAAATTCTTGGAGTAGTAGGATCCATCGGATAAGTCTAGGTTTGGCATCTTGCTTGTTGAAGAGGTAACGTATGGCTGCATGGTCGGTGTAAACTATGGTTTTGGAAAGAACGAGGTATGATCTAAATTTTTCAAAGGAAAAGACTACTGCTAGTAACTCTTTTTCTGTTGTGGTGTAATTTTCTTGTGCATCATTAACAGTTTTACTAGCATAGTAGATTGGGTGAAAATGTTTTTCTTTGCGTTGTCCGAGTAAGGCTCCAACTACAAAGTCACTTGCATCGCACATGATCTCTAATGTAAGGGTCCAATCGGGTGTAGTCATGATTGGTGCGTTGACAAGTTTATCTTTCAATATGTTGAACGATTCAACACATTCTTCAGAGAAGACGAAGGGTGCGTCTTTCTCCAGAAGTTTGGTCATAGGTCTAGCAATTTTGGAAAAATCTTTTATGAAGCAACGGTAGAATCCTGCGTGACCTAGAAAACTTCTAATGGCTCTCACTGAAGTTGGTGGTGGAAGTTTGGATATAGTTTCTATTTTTGCTCTATCAACTTCTAGTCCTGCTCGGGATACCTTATGACCGAGAACAATGCCCCCTTTGACCATAAAGTGGCATTTTTCTCAGTTGAGTACTAAATTCACTTCTCCACACCTAGTCAACATTTTGTCGAGGTTTTCCAAGCAATGATCGAAAGAGTCTCCAAAGACTTATAAGTCGTCCATGAATACTTCCATAGATTGTTCGATCATTTCGTGAAAGATGGCCACCATGCATTGCTGGAAGGTGGCTGGAGCATTACATAGTCCAAATGGCATTCTTCGGTAGGCGAAGGTTCCATACGGACATGTAAAGGTAGTTTTTTCCTGATCTTCAGGAGCAATGGGAATCTGAAAGTATCCGGAGAATCCATCAAGAAAACAATAGAACATTTTTCCAGATAACGTTCAAGAATTTGATCGATAAAAGGAAGTGGAAAATGATATTTTCTTGTGGCGTCATTAAGCTTCCGGTAGTCAATGCATACTCGCCAGCCTGTAATGGTCCTCATTGGTATTAACTCGTCCTTCTCGTTCATTACAACTGTCATTCTTTCCTTCTTGGGAACTGTCTGAACGAGACTAACCCAAGGTGAATCTGAGATTGGGTAGATTAATCCGGCGTCAAGTAGTTTGATTACTTCCTTCTTCACCAATCTTGCATGTTGGGATTGAGACGTCTTTGATGTTGGACCACGGGTTTGTATTCTTCTTCCATGAGAATTTTGTGAGTACAAAAGGAAGGACTGATGCTCTTGATATCCATGATCTTCCATGCGATAGCCTTCTTATGGCTCTTAAGAAGCTTAAGAAGTTCGTCTTTCTCTTCTTTAGAAAGGTGAGATGAAATCATTACTGGGAGTTGAGTCTTTTTCTAGAAAGGCGTATTCGAGATGGTTTGGTAGTTCTTTTAACTCTAAGGCTGGTGGTTCTTCGATTGATGGTTTTGATTTTCCATTACATTCGGTGATCTCACATACTATTTCTGATGTTTCCTGATAGTTATTCACAGTATTGAGATTATCGTTTATTAAAATGGGTTTGATAATAGTGTCAGTTAAGATTTGTGTTTCTAATGAGGTATTAAGGGAAGATTTCCGCACATAGCAACTCACGATAGAATCGATGATGTCAACACAGTATAATGTGTCATCGTGATGTTGCGGATATTGCATAGATTTTCCTATGTCAAAAGTGATTGCCTCATCATTAACCCTGAGAGTTAGTTTGCCGGTGCAAACGTCAATAATAGTCTTTGCAATGGCTAAGAAGGGTCTTCCTAAAATCAGAGGTACAATTTTGTCTTCCTCCATGTCTAGAATTACAAAATCTACTGGGAGAACAAACTTGTCAATTTTGAAAAGCATGTTTTCAACAATGCCCCGAGGATATTTAACAGATCGGTCAGCTAACTGAATGCTCGTGCGGGTGGGCTTTGGTTCTCCTATCCCTAGTTTTGCAAAAACCGCATAAGGCATTAAATTAATACTAGCTCCTAGGTCAGCCAGTGCATTGCTAACAGACAAATTTCCTATAAGACAAGGGATAGTAAAGCTCCCTGGATCGGACATGTTTGTTGGCAGCTTGTTTTGGAGGACTGTTGAACATTCTTCACTCAGAGTGACATGCGAGAGCTCCTCCAGCTTCCTTTTGTTTGTCAGCACTTCTTTGAGAAACTTTGCGCATGTCAGCATTTGAGCGATGGCTTCGATAAAAGGGATGTTCATATGGAGTTGTTTGAAGAGTTCTAGAAATTTCCCGTACTGAGCTTCCAAGTGTTCCTGCTTCAGCCTTCCTGGTATGGAATAGGTGGAATATAAGTTCGGACTGGCTCATTGGGTTGTACGGTGCCCGATGGAATTAGTCTTTCCTGCGTTTTATCAGTAGATTCCTTTTCCATAACTGGTTCTGAAGTTGGTGATGCAACAGTGGTTGTACCACTTCTGAGTGTAACAGCGTTAGCTGTCGCTTTCGGGTTGGTGATTGTGTTGCTCGGAAGAGCGCCGGGTGGTCTTTCGGATAATTGTCGGGCAATCTGTCCGATTTGAGTTTCTAGATTCAGTAATGATGCTTGTTGACTTTTGAGGTCGGCTTCATGTTTTAATAATACTCCTCTTATATCAACATCTCTTGAGTCGGCCTTCTTTTCTTCTTCATTTGTCTTGGTCATGAGTTGGATTAACATCTCTTCGATTTTTGAGTGGCTTGGGATTTGATGGCTACTGGAACTTTGATCTTGAAATTGGTGTTTTGATTGAAAGGGTTGATTTATCGGTCTTTTTTCGAATCCGGATAGGGGTTGAGTGTTACCTCCGTCTTTCCAGCTGAAATTCGGGTGGTTTCTCCATCCTGGATTGTAGTTGTTGCTGAAAGCATTGTTCTAACGAGAAATAAAATCGACTTCTTCCATAGCCATGATGACTTGTTTACAGTCACTTGTCTTATGACTCCCTCCACAAGTGTCCAAGGTGAGTCTGGTTTTTGATAGCTCGGCTTGATGTTGTTCGAATTTTTTAGAAAGGGCTTCAAGCTGTATTGTGACAAGAGTGTTGGAATCGGCGTGATGTTTTCCTTTATGGGTAGGTGTAGATCTTGGTGGGTTGTAAGCGAAACTTTTCTTTGCGGCTTTCTCCAGGACTTCAAATGCTTCGTTAGGTGATTTGGATCCCAGGTCTCCACCAGCGATTTGGTCGATGACCTGTTTGTTTTGACTGGATTGTGCATCAAAGAAAGTTTGTACTTGTAACCATACGCTCAGTCCATGATGTGGGCATCTTCTTAGAAGACTTTTGTATCTCTCCCATGCTGCGTGTAACGATTCATCATCATCGTTCCGGAATCCGGTAATGCTGGCTCGGTATTTGGCGGTTTTATCAGACGGAAAATATTTGAGGAGAAACTGTTCAACCATTTGGTCCCAGGTAGTGATGGAACCAGAGGAAAGAGATTCTATCCATTCCTCGCTTGACCTCTTAGAGAGAAAGGAAAGAGTATGAGTTTGATTTGATCTTCTGAACAGTTTTGAATTTTAAAGGTTCCGCAGATTCGTAAGAATCGAGATATATGAGAAAGAGTGTATTCATCGAGGAGACCATGAAATTGAACTAAATTTTCCACCATATGAATGGTGCTTGATTTGATTTCGAAATGTTCGGTGATATCGGGTGGAGCCACTCCATTGCCATAGCCTTCGAGAGTTGGCTTGGCGTACTAGCTCATGTTCGGCTCATTGTTCTGGGCCGCCATAATTTCTTCTATTTGATTTTCTCCTAATGTGGTGGCGTCTACTGACTCGTCTTTGATTGTTTCAGCGTTTTCTTCAGTTCGTTTACGCGTTCGTCGACGAAAAAGTCGTTCCGATTCAGAAATTGGAGAAACAAGCTCAGGCTCAAAAGTAGAGGACATACATGGGACTTAATCAAAATTAAAACTAGAGTAACAGTTAGTTAAAGTTACGCTAAAGTTAGGCTAAGCTAAACTACGAGCTAGGCTAAGCTATTTTAAACTAGAATAAGGTCTAAATTAGTTAAGCTAAAGTAAAGGTTAGGTAAATAAAGGTTAAAACTAGGCTAGCCGTAAAATTTTATAGTTTAATAGTTAATAAAATTTAAAATAAAAGTTAAGAAATTTTTTTTTTACAATTATAGACAATGATTAAATTAAAACTTGGATCATTCTTAGAAACGTATCGTGTCCCCGGCAACGGCGCCAAACACTTGATGTGTGCTGCGCGTGCTTGTAAAATGTAATGGATTGGATATTTAGATTTTGCACAAGATCGTGTTTTAAATTTATAAAAGTGATTTCTACGAAGACTAAACACACACAAAATAGGCAAGTGTACCTATCATATATGTAGAATAGTATTGGTAAGAACCAAGTATCGATCTGTGGACACAAATATTTCTAATAATGAATCGTTATTTTAGTTTAATCGGAGAGTTTTAATCATTTTGGGGTTAATTTTTAACTTTTTATCAAAATATATATATATATATATATATATATATATATATATATAGGTGACCAAGACGAGAAATTCTAAATTAGTAATTCAATATATGAAGGTTTACCATCTAATATCTAGAATCCACTCCATTGTTCCTTGATGATTATTAGTTAAACATGTGATAAACTTGTCCTAATAATATATGATAGACTATGAACCTCATTTTTGAGTGAACACATTCTATGACATAATGAATAATAGCAGGCATATTTTCAAGTCCATCCTATGCTTAATGGCATGCTACCCCGAGAATGTCAATTTAAGTAGACAAGCGGTTGGTAAAGTAGAATGATTAGAATTGACTTCGATTTCTCAAATACCAATCCTAACAACTTCGAGTGGTTGTCGTTAACTCACACAACCTCCCCTTGGTTGATTCGATTAGGTTATAGTTACACATTCCATTAACATATGATTTTTTTTAACTAGCATGATAACATAAGGAATCGTGTTAACAATGTTATTTAAGAATTATCAAAACTAGAGAAATAGACCATAATCTATATCTCATCATTTCTAAGTACAACATAGAGATCCATGTTTTATCTTGAATAAATTACCAAAGTATTATTTTTACCATATCTAGTTTCCAAGAACATGAATGACCTTTTAGTCATCAACTTTAATGTATTGGATTAAAGTGATAAAATAGTTCTTCATCAATGGGTAATTACAAAATAACTATGTACTTTACCAAACTAAACCACATGTTTTACATAATTATAAAGTAAAACAAAGCTTCTTCATAAATTATAGATGGTAAAAGGAATTTAGCTCATAATAAGCATTATTGTGAACATAAGAAGGGATGATAATAACAAACACATGATTAAACAAGAACAATCTAACCAAAGTGGATGAACCTCCCTTGTTAATGATGATGGTGGATAATGATTATGATGGATGATGATGATGACCTCTAAGCCTTCAAAATCCTCACAAGATCTTCAATATGAGTGTTAGTGAGTGTTTTTATAAGTGAAAACCGTTTAAAACTCTCTTTAAGGCACACCAAATGAGTGCAACATGAGCTACTATTTTTATGCAATCTGGAGTGAGAAGCACGACCCCGTGCTTACATGGGCACGCCCCCGTGTTTTATTATGACATGTGCCAGTTTTATTTTGTCTTTTCTTGTAGACGACCTCGGCCCCGTGGGCAAGGGACACGGCCCCGTGCTTTTGTTTCCAGGTATTGTCTTTTCTTGTAGATTTTTGTCTTTTCTGGTGTTCAGAAGCATGGGGGCGTTTTTTTGGAGGCATGGGGGCGTGTTTCTTGTTTTTCTTGTGTTTTCTTCCGTTTTTCTTCATCTTTTCGCTTGTTTCTTCGTTTGGGGCTCGGTTTCACCTGAAATTACAGTTTATTATGATAAGTAGTCTTATGTGCTGTATTATTTGATAGAATTTGCAGTTTTTAGAGATTATTTGATGCTTAAAAGATGTATAATTTTATGTACATTAGCTAACAGGTAATAACAGTGGCCAACTGTGATTAGCTGATCACGTTACTCTTCGTGTCCTATACACTTCCCTTTGTGAGTCCACTTGTGCTAGTTCTACTTCTAACAGTTAAACAATAAAATAGTTCATATAATTATGTACTCCTATCTCTAGCAATTAAGCTAATAACTTACACATTCTTACATTATAAATGAAATTAATCTACATTTTACCTTTACTGAACTTGCTTGAGTGACACATGGCTTTCTTGAACTGGCATATTCTATCATTTCTTACTTAAATCGCATTCTTTATCCAAGTCTAAGCATGTAGAATGCTTAAGTCTCTCGAACTTATGCTCTGATACCAACTTGTAAGGCCCTGTTCCCGGTTCCCTACTTTGGCGTTGGATTTACTCATAAACACAGTTCTAAATATCAGAGTAAATTAAAACTTTCGCGGAGTAATGTTAAAAGTCAACCATTCATTACATAGTCTCAATTTTAAAGAATATAAAACATGTCTTTTTAGTTCAAACATTAACAGTTGAGTCTTCAGATGCCAGCTTCTTTATTCATCTGCCATGTGTCCCCCTTCAGGCCAGCTGTCTCATCCTACTCACATGCGTGCATAGTTAAAGTCAGCTACACTGAGTGAGTTCTAGTTAATCAGGCAACATACAATACATTCACATACTTACATATATACGTATCCGAAGATACATATTACATACTTAGCCTGTTACCTTTCTTTCATTCGTACATATATACTTTCTTTCTTTCTTACATACTTACGTATGTTCATTCATACATTCTTTCATACTATCACACTTTCATACTTTCATAATACATACATAACTATCTTTACCATCTCAGATATTTGTAGGGTTTGGTCCCTTCCTTCTCTATCTCGGATATTATTAGGGTATGGTCTCTTTCTTCTCTATATTAGATAATATTAGGGTCTGGTCTCTTTCTTCTCTATATTAGATATTATTAGGGTCTGGTCCCTTTCTTCTATATCTCAGATATTATTAGGGTCTTGTCCATTCAATCTCAGATATTATTAGGGTATGTCCCTTCATTCCATACGATTATACATATGCTTCTTTACACGTACCTTATATTATATACATTCAAACATATTCTTAATCATTCATATATCATTCATGCATCTTATGTAAAACTCACCTTTCCTAGCGAAACGTGCAATATCCGAAGATCATTCACGTACCGACAAGCATTCATTCATAACCTCAATCATTATCACATAAATCATATAAGGCATACACTTATCACTTAAAGTAAGTGTATTAACTAATCACATCGAGTATGCACACAGCCCCGAAAACATAACAAGGAAATGGGGCTAGAAACTCACCTGAGTCCTGTTACGTTCACCATTAATGGTTATTCCTTTCGTCTGTTGTGCGCGACTAACTGTATAACAATTACACGTATCACTATCACTACCCATATAGCGTTTCTAGTTTAATTATAACCCTCAATGAACGGGGGTCCGTGGGCAGCGCCCCTGGAAGTGGGTTTCTAGGGGCGGCAACCCCTAGCAGGGTCCAAGGGGCAGAGCCCCTGGCTGGGGTTAAGCTGCCAGGTCAGCTAGGAAAAATTTAATTTTCATTAACTTCCTTAACATAATTTTCATTAGAATTCTTAATTTATTATTTTATTTGCTAACTCATAAATTTCGAGGGCTTCTTTTCAATTAATCCATTTTATCCTAAGTCCAGAGACCTTTCTATCATTCTTCCAAACTCTAATTCATGATCCAGTTCTTTAATGAATGGGGGCTCATAACGAATGGTGTAAGGTCCAAGACGGATCTTTCAATATGATATCAATGGATCTTAATGTTGGTGCAGAAATCCAACACAAGACGATTCAAGATAATGAGTAATAACAAGAAAGAACGCACGAGAATGCTTCAAAAACACACGTTATATTCAACGTCGGGTGATTAAGCACAATACAATCGTTCACGATGATACGGTGAACGGCCAAACACACGATCAACCAACTGGCAAAACCCTATTCAAATTCACTATATATAGAGTAACCAAACAACTAGCCCAACATTAGCCCAAAGTCCACCGAGATCCATAAGGATCTCAGTTTACATATGTAGCCCAGCATTAACCTAAACCAAGTACAAACCATTAAGTCTAGGCCCAACAATCTCCCCCTTGGTTTGTAGCTTCGTTCCTAATCATGCTCCATGTAATCAATGTCAGCATCCTTCAAAGCACCTACCCAAAACCTAGTCTTGATAATGGAGGCTGCCATGCTTGTATATTCTTTTGCAGTCGCTTCAAAGATCGGGTCAGCTATTATCTGAAAAGTACTGAGGGTCTTGATATCTTTCTCCCCAAACTTTAGCAACTCTCTTGGATCAACGAATATGAACTACCCCTTGCCCTTCTGTAATCGTATAACGAAGGTGGCAGTCTCACTATCATACATCCAGAATCTCATGTTATCCAGAGTACCATCTGGAATAGCTTTAGGCATAGGAATATGTGTAGCCTTATTGATGGAAGGACACATAACGTTGACCATGGTCTTTCCTGTCCTTGGATTCTTAACCCCCTTTGCTTTCTTAAAAAAAGATTCTGCAGTTGTCATGTTCGGAAAGCCTTTATCAACTTGGTTTCTCAGGAAGTTCCAGAAATCAGTACCTCGTTTATCATTGGTAGGATTGTGGAATGGAGCGTATATCAGGTCACTGAGATCCACCTTTGTCCAAGATCCAAAATCTTTCATCTTCTTATAGTACTCAGTAGTCCCGGACTTCCGTTTCACCCACCACATGTTCTTTTCAGCATCAAAACCCCATGACACAACTCCAGAGCGATCACCATATTTATCTGAAAATCCCTTTGGAATGGTGACAACGAACCTGTCTGGATGATCAGATGATTCAATGTTTTGATTGGAGTTCTTCATCACAAGAAACCTTTTCTGAACGCGATCCGATTTTTATTTTGACATTGGAGGAGCAGACATATATTGTTCCAGCGTCTCAATTCATCTATGTTGACAGTTGGACGGCCGCTGGAACTGCTATCTTGATTCACATTGGGCATCTTTGAAGTTACATCATCACTGCTCGTGAATTCATCTCCAAACTTCTGAACAAGTTTTTGTTGGAGGTCTAGATATATAGCAGTTAATTCTCCCATACTAGACTGAAGCTCTTTAATCTTGGAATCTTTATCAGTGTTACTAGCTTCCAGTTCTTGAATGCGTACATCTTTGACTACAGAGTCTTGTTCGAGTTCAAAAAGTCGACATTAAAGAGCTTGTACATCAACGGGAGCATCCTCAAGCACAACTCCCTTAACTTTGTTCTGTAAATATTTTTCTTGCATGGAAAGAATCTGAGCAATCTTATCAGAAAAACCAGAGCTTGACTAACCCTGATTGGATGGGTCAGATGATCCAGAGGGAGCATCAGTGTATGGAATATAGGCCTCATCAGTGTGTGGAATGTCTGCCTCAAAATCAAACTCATGAGCAATGTCATCAAAAATTTGATCTTGAGTATGACGCTCGGTTGTGGATGGACTGGGATCAACATAAGTCTCGGGAGCATTCGACTCAAACTGATGTGATTCTTGACGTGGGCTTGTTGTTGTTGACTGTGTTGTTGATTCATCTTCATCAACCAGCACGTCAGGTCTCAAATCTTTATTTCTTCGTTTACGTGGAATGATATCGGCGGCTGGTTCCTCGAGGACATCTTCATTATCTTTATTTATAGCAGCTGCTTGAGGAGGCTTCAATGCAGTTGACTGTAGTAATTCTTTAAAGGTCTTAAAATCCTTTAGTTGCTCAGCAGTCGAAGCACCAACTGTGTCACAGTGTTCCATCTCTTCATCTTCATCGTCAGAAATCTCAAATGCAGCAACACGCCTTTAAGTTGGCGCTACATGTTCTTTAGCCACTTGAGCTATAACAGGGACAACTTCTGTTGCGGAAAACCGGCCAAATTTAACCAAAGCATGAAGGCCCTGATAAACAATCTTCGATCCTTTCCTGGATTGCTTCATTAACCCAAAAGTGTTGGGTCCCATCGACTTCATATCAAATGTTTCAACAAATTTTACAACGTTAGTGAAATGTGAGTCAAAAATCATTTATAAAAATCGAGGATACATGAGAAAATATCTTTCTTATTTCGTTTCAAGTTGGTCATCATCTCATCGTAAACAAACTTGGAATATTTGTAATTCCAATCCATGATCAGAGCAACTATGGCCGACATCTGAGTGTGGCTTATTTCATCGGAACCTCCCTTTCTTCCCGACACACATGAGAAGAACGTGTGTATCAAGAATCTCCAGTATGGGTGAAACAGTTTCTTGATTGCCGGAGGATAGGTTCCCTCGTAACCCATTCTTGTAAACACCTCAGAAACAGCGGCAGTCGTGTATTCTGTTGGGTAATCATGTTGATCCCCAAATAAAAGAACTTCCCATATAATGGCCTCTGTGATGACGACCGACTTCTTTTGTACTTTGGAGTCTATAGACACAACTCCACCTAGGCCTCACTGGTGGATCGAAGCATTGTTCCAAAATTCTGTGATCATTTTCTTGTAGATGACAGGGTTTTCTCGTAATGCGTGAGAAATTTTGCAAATATTGAGGCCAACTATCATGGACTTGAACTCTTTGTGTGCTGGAGGGGGATCAAACAAATGTCCAGCTATATTGTGAGTGTCAACGAACATTAAAGGAGCTTGATCAGCCATTTCTACAACAAACGAGTCAGGTTAGTAAATATTTACATGACTTGAGTAACAGTCATAAGCATGAGGTCACAATTTTCAAATTATAAAACATGGAGGACCAATTATGACAAAACCATATTAGGTGGACCATAACTTAAAACAGTATCAATATTAAAATAGATTTCGGTCCAGGAATGAGTTTTCTGTTCACAGAGTATATCTTGGTCAAATAAAATAGTTTTCGGTCAATGGAATTTATTCTCTGTTAAGATTAACCGAGAACATGAGTTCTCGGTCAAAGTCAGGAGATCTCGGTCAACGAAAGTTAACCGAGAACTCTTTGATCACTGAAAGGGTTTTCGGTCTGACAGTCCGGAGACAGAGAACCCTTTGATTTATTCCTCGTGAATCGTGTATCTTCTCCAGAAGAACAAAAAACCTCCATGAATAAAAGGACCTGCAATTTTTTTTTAAAGAAAACTCAACCATGGCATAATCAAAACGAATGCCCAATATAATGTGAGTTCATTATATGAATCATCAAACAAGGACCCGAAAAATCATCTATATCACATCTCAGTCGAACTCATACAGTATCAAAAACATCGCCCGTCGATCCCCTACCTTTATCAAACAAATAGCAATCAACACACAAAGCACACTCTCAGATTCTTGATGATTAGCTGGATGGTATAGGGTTTCGGCCAGGGAATTATTGGAGAGAAGATATTTTTCTTTTTGAAAATAATGAAAATAAAAGAGTTTTGTGGCCTTTTATATCCCAAAGAACTGTGGGCCGAGAACCCTGATGAGCCCAACCAGACGAGCCCAAACTAGAAGTTTAGCCCAAAACCAAGTTATTAAATAAACCCTAAACAAACTTAAGTCCAAGCCAAATTAATCACATTAAAAACAGCCCAGTTTGAACACAAGTTTCGAGGAGAGTAGTTTCGAGATAAAACAAATAGAACAAAAAAAATATATAAAAATAAATAAAAATCACAAAATAATAAAAAATTAATAGGAAATACAAATCCTTTTGAATTTTGCAAAGTTTGGATCAAATTTCAGTTTTTAATGAAACACCGCCTTTTGTGAAAAGATCCGAACATGAAATCATATTGTTTAAGATGTTGTCACAAGGATTCATGTTCAGCGTTATTATGACATTGTAGGTTCCCAGCCGGATCTACACGGAAATATCTCGTTCTACATAGGTGTGGAATCCCTACGTAAGACGATACGAGTGTAGAATCGATATACGTTAAACACAAGCAAACACACGTTACAATAAACAAAGAACACGTTGTATTGCAACTAATAACACATGATTCACCGATCACTATTACACGTACTGAATCCTTCTCTACAAAACAAGCCGCAACTAAGCTTTTATGGTTATCGACAACTTCTCCTAACATGTTAGGCGAAGTTGTTGATAACTTCGCCTGTTCCACAAGTTCGCTTATAAGAGGCGAACTTGTGAAACAAGTTAACAAAACATTAATAAAAATCCAACTAACACAATTACAGACACTAGATACTGAACTACTGACATCATGCACCAACAGACTCCCCCTTGGTAGTAGCTTCATATCTCATCTTCAATCACGTGTCTCGTAATCTCAAAAATCTCATATCTCCCGTCTTCAAGCATGAACGCCTTCTCGTACACAAACTGAAACTACTCTTTGGTATTTCTTGGCTTCTTCTTTCCAAGCAGGAATGTAAAATATCTTTTTCTCGTTCAGCACCTGCAAGTCCGCTTGAGACAAATTCACTAAGTGCATAGGATCATACACTCTCATCAACTCTTGTTCATCTTCATCCTCCATCACTGCTTTAGCTGTTTCACTATCAACGTACCACCATTTCAGATCTTTGAGCACATCCTTGGGCATTTGTTTCATCGGTACTTCTTTTAGACACCGGATCGGCTTATACTTCATTATCATCCAAGGCTTGCCATCTGCCTCGTTCCTCTGTCTTTGTCTTCAACGAGCTTTCCTTTCTGCGGTTTCAACAGCTCGAACTTTTTCTCCTTTATGCTTTCCTTCCAGACTATCTTCCCAATGATCCTAGCCATGTTATCATCACTCCTGTTTATCAACCCCAACCTGGCTAAGTCCTTCACCTCACACTCAGGCAACGTATTCAACGACCTCAACAATCTCTTGAAATACTGAACCCCATCATACCGTTTAATCACAAAAAGCCTCAACTGCTCATCATAAAACCAGCAAATAATCCCCTTTTTCGATTCAACATAACCTTTGATGTTGTAACTTTTCTTGAACATAGTAGGGACCGCCGGTTTCTTAGTCTTTACGAACCACTGAGCGTAGCCTTCTTTCCATCTTGGCTGCTCTTCCCATTCTGTCTCATCACATCCCGTATCTTGACCCAAATCTGACTTTTTAACTTCTGGAATTTCATGTTCAACGTTCTCCTCCACAATCTCTCCCTCTTCGACTTCACTATCAATCACGATCTCAGCCCCTATCTTCTCAATCTCTTCCAACGGTAACACATCCTCATCACCTATAACATCATCATCCAACACCTCCTCAGCCTCCACAACCACCACATCATCACCCCCTGAACCGCCAGCTGCACTCGTTGACTCCCCCTGAGATGTGGAAGTCCCAAGAGCTTGTTCAATTCTTGGCAACTCTCCACCTGCATCTTTCGATGCATTGGGATCATCATCTCGATCGTTTCTCTTCTTCGTCCTCAGTTCGTCACCCTTACAGCTCGTCTCCCCCTGAGATGCCAAGAACTGTTTCAAGGCATCAAATATTTTACCACGCTCGATCAGGAGGGACGACTGAGTTTGATTCTCCGCAACGAGGCGCTGAATAGCATGAGTCTGGATTAGATTTACTCTTGATTGTTCTGCCACGACCCTTTCAAGCGCTGCTATTCTTTCCGAGTCGGATAAGGTTGCATCAAAATCAAACCTCATATGTGATATGTCTTGAGCATACGGAGGAGGGATTCCCAATGTAACCGGCACCTCAGAAACAGGTGGAAACGTAACCGCAGGTGGTATCGTAACCGACAACCCTGCAGTGGCGACAACCGTCGACTCAACAAACCTTGCTACGACCTCCGATGGAGTAAGAGATGGAGGTGGCAAGGACACAATCTCCGGAGCCTAGAGCTGGAATGTAGTGGGTGGGATGCCGAAGGAAAATGAGGTAGTCACCACGGGAACATCCGCGGCGCTTAACCCTATAACTGGCAGTGATGAAGGGACCATAGTCATACCAGACAGTGCGGGTGGAGTAAAACGAACCACCCTTGAGCTCTCACCAGCTCCCGAACCTGCACCTGCCCTTTCCCTTCTCGCTCTACGGACCAACCGATGTAAATCTTCCTCAAAATCCGAATCACTGTTATCGGTGTCTCTCTTTCTCTTCCCATGAATCCTTTCTTGTGTAACTAAAATCCGTCTAGCTTCAGCCATATCATCATCTGAGGAATCAGAATCAGCCTCCGTCGTAGTTGTCATAGCCACATCCTCACTAGTAACCCGTGCAACCGAGACTTGTACATCTTCCTCTGGATCAACACGTTCCATATCAAAAAATCCTTGACCGCCAAACGCAGCTTCAAGGTCTACATTTTCCTCCGGTGCCACAACAGGAGCAGCAGGTAAAGCTTGCTGAACCACAGGTGGTGGTTGAGGTGCTTCAGCCTGTTGTGGTGCAGGATCCCGAAACTCGTCCCCACGAGCTGCAACATACCCCGGGTTGATCAAGTACCCAAATAGCGGAGTATGTCGAGGACGGAGTTCTGGCTTACTTCTGGCACTTGATGATCTACACTGGGCAAAGATTCGCTTGCTGACACTTTCCACATACCGAATCGGACGGCGCTGAGGTAACGAGGGAGCCACGTGATTCAAGATCATTTGAAGAAATCTTGGGTACATTAAGAATCTCTCACGCGCCACCGCTCGTCTTTGACGGTCTATCTAGTAGAACACCATCTGACTAAAGCTATAACGCTTATTGTAAGTCAGTGCTGTCATCGCCGACTGCATCGTTGCACCCATTCCATCTGTACCAGCCTTTCTCCCCGACATACACACGATCATCACGTGCATGAGAAAGCGCCATTGGTCCAGCAAGAACCCCTTGCGTCTCTGAGTATCCCCCAAAGGACCAGAATAGCCCATTCTCAGAAAAGCACCATCTCTGAATGGAGCCACGAAGTCGGTAGGGTCATTTCTCGTTTCATCCCCAAACTGCAAGGCCACCCTGATCTGCTCAGACGAGAAATGCACTACCTGATTGTTAACCGTTGCACGCATAACCGGGGGCTCGACTCGACAATCATATTCCACTGTCTGCCAGAAATCTTCTATGTTTGGCAAAGAGATAGGCAGTGTTGTAGTAATAGCGTGGAAGATACGCGAACGGATAAGAAACGTGATGATCTCGCGAAAATCATCAACACCGCTGGCATCCGGGTCCAAAGTTATGTACATGTTGTGCCCCGGGAAAAACTGCCGATTGTTATCTCCTCCTTCGTCACCACCTGCACCACCTGCTCCTGCAACAGCTGCCATATCTGCAATACAAACGGTCTAAGTTAGAGAAATGTCGAGGCAGATCGTAACTTCGCTTATTACCATGAGCGAAGTTATGATTTATTCTGTATAGGCGAAGTTAGGGGTGGGGCGAAGTTGGTAATAACTTCGCCTTAACTTTAACTTCGCCTGATAAATGTTAATAAAAAAAATTAAAAGGGCCAGGCGAAGTTAATGATAACTTCGCCTAACCACAACTTCGCCTCATATACTGTTAAATAATTAAATATCAGGCGAAGTTAAACCTTAGGCGAAGTTAAGGTTAACTTCGCCTAAACTGTAACTTCGCCTGAATCTGAAGCGGCAACAGTATAGACGGCCAAACGAGGTGAAATTGGATAATTTGATGATTGTGGACTCTACAAAACATGTTTTTGAGGAGATCACGACGATCAAGTTGATTACGACCACGTGAAAATAAGTTTGAAAATCGGGTGTTGCGGGTTTGAATGAACGGGGTCCTAAGACGGACCAAAACGACCTCTAAATAAATGATCAACGCGAAGTATACGTTACCCCGACTCTACACACCTTTAACGTGGATTGAAATTGAGAGAAAATAACAAAGATTGATTCACAGTTAACTTCGCTTGATGGTTAAAAAGCTAACTTCGCTGGTTTATGAAAATAATGAAGAGTTTGACCAAAAATATCTTTATATAGGGTCAAAGTGATACAGGCGAAGTTAGGGTTAACTTCGCCTATCCCATAACTTCGCCTGTTTAAACAACTTCGCCTATCCTATAAGTTCGCCTGTATATTAAACTTTACAAAACAAACCCTCATACTTTGAACATTTTGCAATTAACTTTTAAAACTTCCTTTAAAGAGTAAAATGTTACGATCAACTACCAAGTAACCAGGTATAAAATCATAAAACGACATAAGTAGAATAAATTTTAGAAATAAAGTACACGGGATCAAATTTCAGTCTTGACGGGGGACCAACATGTTTTAGAAAAGATCTGAACAGGAATCATACTAATTAAGTGACTGTCACATAGATCCATGTTCAGCTGTATTATGACATAAAGGGACAGGTTGTAAGTAGGTAAATAACTTAGTATGGTTTTCATCGCTTCTGTGATACGGGTTAGGTTCAATTAAGCTCAAAACTTAAATGGGCAACACATCAGAGATTGTGATGCCTCTTATCTATTCTCAAAGCTTATTTGGCTTTCCCCAAGTCACCCCGAGTTGACCTCGACCCGTAGTGTCTGATTAAATAGTAAGTACTCTTCGATCTTTAGACTCTTCTTCCCGTTCTCTTTCTTGCCTCATGATTGATAAGTATTACATTATAAGCTTTAGATGGCTTAAATAATTAATTTTTATTTTAAATAATAAGATTTACACAGCTTCAAGTAAACTACCGCAAGTCCCGAATCTGGATCACTGCAGTTTCTTGACACACCATCTTCTCGGGAATCAGAACACTCACGGGCTCGTGTATGACTGGGTAATCGCTTTTCTGCCTATCATTCGGAAAGATTTATATGAAGACATGCACAACTCTTAATGAGTTTCCACTTAAAATCGAGGAGAGTTAGTTAGTATCACTTCTACTCTTACGCACCATAAAAGGCTACCATGACAGACAATGACTGTTCTAAAGTCTTTTAGGCCTAATAACTTCACTAGTTAAGTACACATAATTAGTTTATCTATCACTTTCCAAGGTTGGATCAATTTTCTTTTAAACATAGTAAAGAAACTTCTTACGAAGTAGTAGACTTGAAAAATTATTTCATCTCCCTTCAAAGTATTTTAAATTCTATCGCCCCGCTCAAGTCAAAGTCTTCAGGTAAACGGCTATCCTGAAGATCCAATGGATCAGCCGGACCGACCACATACGAGTATGTGTCCTTCTAACTAAGTATGAACGACTAATTTTCAGCGAAAGAATAAAAACACATCATAAACCGCCCCGGTCACTTTCAGTCATCTGGTTAATGGCTATCCTCCTACTCTACAGGTAGAAATGAGGACCAAACATATCCGAAGATATGTCCTTCAAACTGAAGCAACCGACATACTTCTAAGCGATAGTGACGTTTTTTTTTTAATTAAAAATGAGAAACACGGTTACTCGGGATTGATCATCCCATTTAGCTCAACAAGGTTTTGAAAACGAGTTTTGTCAAACGCTTTAGTAAACAACTCAGCGAAATTATCTAACGAATCAACCTTTTCTAGCATTATTAATTTCTTCTCAGCACAATCCCATATAAAATGATGACGTATGTCAATGTGTTTAGTTTTACTGTGCTTTACGGGATTGTTAGTTACTGAGATCGCTGCAGTGTTGTCAATGCAAATAGGAGTTTGAGTGAAATTCAGACCGTAATCGCGTAACTACTGTTGTATCCAAAGAACCTGGGAGCAGCAGTTCGATGCTGCCATGTACTCTGCTTCACAGGTAGAGATGGCGATAGAGGTCTGCTTCTTGCACTGCCATGACACTAATCTGCCTCCAAGAAACTAACATCCACCTATTGTCGACTTCCGATTCTGATTGCATCCTCCATAATCAGAATCCGTGTAGGCGACTAACTCCAAGTCTCCCCCTTTCGTGTACCACAACCCTAGCTTAGGCTTGCCTTTGAGATAACGCAATATCCTCTTCACACCTTTCATGTGAGATTCCTTTGGGTTTGCCTGAAAACGGGCACAAAGACAAACTGCAAACATAATATCAGGTCTAGATGCAGTTAAATACATTAAAGAACCTATTATTGCCCGATATTGGGTGGGGTCCACGTCTGCATCACTGTCTGAATCAGCACCCAATTTATGGTTGACGCAAACTGGAGTATCAAATGGAGTGTTGTCCTCCATCTTGAAGCGTTTGAGAACGTCTTGGACATATTTAGTCTGATGAATGAACATCCCATCTTTCTTCTGATCAACCTGCAATCCTAAAAAGAAAGTTAGTTCACCCATAGCACTCATTTCAAACCTCTTTTTCATGACGGCTTCAAACTCCTGACACATGGCTACTTTTGATGCAGCAAAGATGATGTCGTCCACGTAGACTTGAACCAGAAGAAGTCTCTTCCTTTTCTCTTAACGAACATTGTGCTATCGATCTTTCCCCTTTCAAACTCATTCTCAAGCAAGTAATCGGATAGAGTTGCATACCAGGCACGAGGGGCCTGATGTAGCCCATATAGTGCTTTACTTAGCTTGTACACGTGATGAGGAAAGTCTGGGTCAGGAAAACCCGGAGGCTGCTCAACGTACACAACCTCATCGACTTTACCGTTAAGAAATGCACTTTTCACGTCTAATTGGAACACCTTCATCTCCTTGTGTGCAGCAAATGCCAAAAACAAACGAATCGCTTCCAATCTCGCCACAAGAGCAAACACTTCATTGTAGTCGATCCCTTCTTGCTGATTAAAACCTTTTACAACCAGCCGTGCCTTATTCCTTATGATTATTCCTTTCTCATCTCTCTTACATTTGAAACCCCATTTGGTGCCAATCGCATGCACATTCTTCGGTTTTGCAACCAAATTCCATACCTCCATCTTCTTGAACTGGGCTAACTCTTCTTGCATGGCTTCGACCCACGAGCTGTCCTTGAGAGCCATTTGATAGTTCTTTGGTTCAATCTGGCTGATGAAGCAGGTGTACAAGCATTCATTAATGATGCCTGTATCTTTAATGCTTGTGTAAACACAAGTGTGCTCATTCAAGCTTCGTCTTGTTTGTACACCGTCGGAAAGATCACCTATCACGTTCTCCAAAGGGTGATTTTTGTGAACACTCGTAGTTGGAACCGAACTGACTTGCAGATTGTCTTCCAGGTTCGAAGATAGTTCATCAATGGGTGATTGTTGTTGAGAGTGAAAAGGATTGAAGAAGTCCTCTTCTGTAGAGGCAGCAGGGGTATCAACAGCATTTGACGAGGAAGGTTGACATTCATCGTACTGCGGTCGTTGCACAACACTTTCTTCCTCATCATAAAGAATCTTCGTAGCTATTCTCTCATCAACTTCTTCACAATCCAAGTAAGGCAAATTAAAAGATTTAAAAAGCTTATCATAGTCGAAAGCCCCAGCGGGTCCCGTGCTTGGTTTTGGTGATCTGTAACTTGTGATGTCAGAGTTACACACCACCTCAACCTTGCTGGTCGATAGATTAAAGACTCGTCTGTTGGGTGTCCCAACAACATATCCGACTAAAATACCTTCGTCGGCTATCTCACCAAATTTTGAGTTCGTCTTTAATATCGAACACGGGGACCCGAATGGTTCGAGACCATTCAAGTTAGGCTTTCTACCATGCATAAGTTCATAACATGTTTTATTCAATCTTTTAACAGTTAAAACTCGATTAAGGATATAACAGGCTGTCGCAACAGCTTCAGCCCAGAACACCACAGGAAGTTTAGAATCAGCCAGCATGGTTCTGGCTTCTTCAATTAGCGTTCTGTTCTTCCTCTCAGCCACCCCATTTTGTGGCGGAGTATACGGAGCGCTGTACTGGTGGTCTATCCCTTTCTGTAAGCAGAATATCTCCATCTGATAGTTTTTGAACTTTGTCCCATTGTCACTCCTGATGTATTTAACATTTCTCCCCATAATATTCTCAACCTTGGTAATCAAGTTAATTATCAACTGAACCGTTTCATCCTTTGTCTTCAGGAAATATACCCAAGAATATCGAGAGAAATCATCAGTTATCACCAAGCAGTATGATGTTCCACCTAGGCTTTTTACATTCACGGGACCGAAGAGATCCATGTGAAGTAGGTCTAGGGTACTGACTATTGAATTAACCTTCTTGGTGTGATGAGATTTCTTGTGTTGCTTTCCTTTCTTGCACGATAGACATTGGTCTTCAAAGTTGAAATTTTTCAAGGGAACACCCTGCACCAGCCCATTCTTGACAATGTAGTTCATTTTTCGAAGATGTATATGCCCCATTCTTCGATGCCATAACTCGGACTCCGATTCAGTTGCTTTTGACAGAAGACATGATTCTTCTGTTGCCATCTCAGTCGACCTCATGTCCATAACATATGTATTCTTTTCCCTTGGAGCCTTCATTATTATCCATGCCTCTGGTATCTTGAAACCAGGATACAGTACAATAGCTTCATTTTTGGTAAAGTGCACAGTGTAATCTTTGTCACAGATTTGAGACACACTCAGCAAATTATGCTTCAGCTCTTCAACGAAATTCACCTTTTCTAGCTTCATTTTACCATTTGTCACCGTCCCCATTCCAGTAATTCTACCACCACTCTCTCCAGCAAAACTTACTCTACCTCCTTGAACAGGTTTCCATTCGTGTAACAAATTCTTGTTACCCGTCATGTGCCGGGAACAGCCGCTATCCACAACCCATAGATTGTTTGCAGCCCTGTTCAACTGTTCCTGCACGATTAAAGTAAAGGATTAAAATCTGGGGACCCAAGACCTATTGGTCTTGGGTCGATTAAATCTGTTAAAAGGCATCCCGTACTTTGGCTGTCCAAAGTTAGTATTAGAATGATTTCTGTAAGTCCTAAAAGGATACCTTCTTGTAGATTGACTATGAGGCCATCCAAACCTTCGTGAATTAAATGAATTATAACTACTGATTTGGTTGTTAACAGGGAAAAACTGAGATCGATTTCTTTGAAAACCTGGATTAGTCCAATATCTGAACTTTGATGAGTTTGCATTCTTACCATTATAGTAATTACAGTTAGCTCTATTCTCAGTTTTCGAAGGCCTCATACCTCTGAATCTCTGATTCAGAGGGCAATCAGCAATCAGGTGTCCTATTTGATTGCATCTGAAACAACTCCTGTGTTCAACTTTCGTCTCAACAGTTGTTTTAGATGTTGAGGTTGCATTACTGCCCGTTTGTCTAACATATGGTGGGACATACGGGTTTAGTGGAGAATTCTTTTCAGTTGGTTTATGTTCCTCTCCACGTTTTAGTAACACTGCCTCTTCTTTTGTCTCACTAGACTCGGATGTCTTGTCCGAATTTGATGAGACAGAACTAGGAACAGAAATCTTAACATTCGAAACAGGCTTACTCGTTTCGCTTTTACTAACTTCTGGATCTTTAATCGTAACTTTAACAGGAACTGTCTGACCAATTTCAACATCAACAGATTTCTGATTACTAGGATCATAAGTATAGTTATGATTATAAGGTGGTGGAACTTCAGAATATCCAATTCCTCCCCTTTTAACTGGGGAACGTTGATCACTTACGAGGTGATCAAGTATTGTGGAGGAATTTCTAAATTGCTCAAGCTTTCTGTTTAGTTCCACCACTTTCACCTGGTAATCAGCTATCTGTTTATCCCTTTCAGCAATTAGTATGGTTTTCTCTTCTAACACTTCATAGCTAAGATCAATTACTTGTATTTTTTCAGCTAGACTGGCTTTAAGACTTCTGATATCTTTCTCACTGGCTTTTATTTTTACCGTGTAACTGTTTTCTCTAGTTTTAGTGTAATAATGATCTTCTTTTACTGTTTTAAATTGAGCATCCAAACTAACAAACTGATCAGTTATTGTTTTCAATTGTTCAGACAGATTTTCACATTTCGTACAAGGGAGTTTAGAACTTACCTCAGAGAGCTGATCATTCACCTCTGCCATATAAGCTTGATCTTCTCTTGTCTCTCTGTTTTTTCCTTCAGTTTCGATGTTAACCAAGTTGGCCTGTTCGAACACTTACTCAACTTGCAGATTCCAATTGTATTCCCCGTTGTGTCTGGATATCATCGCCCTATTCTCGTTACTTCCCCCATTCGGTTGTGTTTGCCTGTTCTGACTACGTTCTACTCGTTCATTTGTGCATTCTTTAGCAAGGTGTCCATTCTGTTGACAGTTATAACACCGAACCTTTGACTTATCAAACCCTGGTCTTTCGCCAACAAACTTTCTACCAATTTTCTTCATAAACCTTTTGACTCTTCTTACTATCATCGCCATCTGCCACTGCAGATCCATCTCCTCCAGATCATCAGCATCGATCTGATCAAAGTCTTCGTCTAAAGTTGCAGGGTCAACGATTTTACCTTTAATGTAATTTTCGTAAGAAACAATGAAAGATGCATAGAGAGCAAACTGCTGTTCAGCAGATTTAACACTCATGGGCATCTGAGAGTAGTTGTTGTTCGGAACACTTGAGGAAAAACTACCCTTTGTTGCTTGAGGTTTAGAAGCATTTGTTCCACCAGCTACGAAACACACATCACCATCCATGTTGAGAGTTAAATGACCATCATGAGTTGAGTTAGAGCTCAAGTCTCCCTTTGAGTAGTAAGCAGATGATTCTGACTTCGAACTTGAACTTGAATTAACTTTCGCACCATACATGATCCTGAACCTGATCAGTTGGTGTCTCTTTTCGAACCATGTTAAGTTCAAAAGTTCGTAGTTTATTGACTGCTGTTTCCAAGTCAATGTTGGCAAACTCTTTATCTTCTCTCATCAAGACAGTGTACATTTCTCATTTCGGTGGGAGAGCATCAAGAAGTTTTTCTACGATCTCCTCTTCTTTGTAAACAATGGAATAATTGCTGAGTTCGGTCATCAGGTGATAATATCTTGTGATGATATCATCAAGTGATTCATTCTTCAAATGTTTGAACACCGAGAATTGGGTTTTGAGTAGCTTAATCTTGGATGCACGTATCCCCACATTACCTTCATATCGGTTTTCAAGCGCTTCCCATAGCTCTCTGGCGGTTTTATATTTCCTGAAGGTGTGAAGAATCTCTTGTGGAAGAGCCATTGTTATCGCAGCATGAGCTTTGCTTTCAGCCTCATACATCTTCTTTTCTTCCTCTTCCATCTTGTTGTACTTCTTAATTTGTTCGCGACCCTCATACAAGGCCGTTGGTGGGATGTATCCATCTTGAATGCACACCCACATCTTAGCATCTTGATATTTAACATATTGTTCAAACCGATCCTTCCAAGACACGAAATCGGTACCCTTTAGCATTTTTGGGGCCTTAGTTGCAGAGCCGGCCTCAACTTCCATTTTCACCAGTTCCGTAATGTTTATCGAAGTCATCGCTGAAAAAAAATACGAACAAACACTCAAAGAAACCCAAAATTAATTAATTTTTTTTATTCTGAACAGTATTGTAGGCGAAATTAATGATAACTTCGCTTAAGTCTTAACTTCGTTGGATTACACAACTTCGCTGAAATTCTTAACTTCGCTTCTTCTCAACTTCGCCTGATTAGGCGAAGTTGTAGATAACTTCGCTTAAGTTAAGCGAACTTGTGAGGTAAGCGAAGTTGTTAATAACTTCGCTTAAACTTATATCTTCGCCTAAACCCTACAAACAGTGGCGGCAACTTCTCCTGATGAACACAACAATTTTGCAGGTTTGATTTAGACGTATTGCGAGGTATGTGAAGGTGTAATGGGTTGTTTTTGATGGTGGGAGAAGGGTAGGACACGAAAACTCGGTATATTAACGTAAACTCGTCCCGCGAATAGTCGAACAGAACGATTTCTAAACACATGTGATAATCCCGAACCACACAATCACGAGCAAATGCTCTGATACAAATTGTAGGTTCCCAGCTGTTGGTGCATAATGTCAGTAGTTCATAGTCTAGTGTCTGTAATCGAGTCTGTAATGATTAATTATGTTTTATATGTCTTAAGCGAAGTTACTAATAAGTTCGCTGTTTAGGCGAACTTGTTAGTCAAGCGAAGTTATGGACAACTTCGCCTGAACATGCCAGGCGAAGTTGTCGTGTATTTATATTCCTAGGTTACGGTTTGTTTAAGGAGTTGAAGTAATCGTATAAGCGAGTGTGAGTCGAGAGACGTGAGAACCAGAGAGTATTGAGTCTGTGTTCAGTGATTATATCACGTGTTTCGGTTATAATATAAAGTGTGTTTATTCGTATCGTGTGTTTGTTTGATTCGTGTTCTACGCTCGTAACGACCTACGCAGGGATTCCGCACCTGTGTAGATTGAGATATCCCGTGCAGATCCATCCAGGGAACCTGCCTGAACATGCCAGGCGAAGTTGTCGTGTATTTATATTCCTAGGTTACGGTTTGTTTAAGGGTTGAACGAAATCGTATAAGCGAGTGTGAGTCGAGAGACGTGAGAACCAGAGAGTATTGAGTCTGTGTTCAGTGATTATATCACGTGTTTCGGTTATAATATAATGTGTGTTTATTCGTATCGTGTGTTTGTTTGATCCGTGTTCTACGCTCGTAACGACCTACGCAGGGATTCCGCACCTGTGTAGATCGAGATATCCCATGCAGATCCATCCAGGGAACCTACAATTGGTATCAGAGCTTCGGCTCGATTGTGTGGTTCAGGATATTCACGCGGGTGTAGAAATCGTCCCGTTTCGACTATTCGCGGGACGTGTTTTCTGTGTTTTTGTGTCATTCTTACCTCCTACCATCGTATTTAACCCTTTACACCGTCAAAAACCTCGAAAAGCCCAGAAATCAGATCTGCAGAAACTTCGTGTTCATCAGGCGAAGTTGCCGTCACTGTTCGTAGGGTTTCGGCGAAGATATAAGGTTGAGCGAAGTTATCAACAACTTCGCCTACCTTCTCAAGTTCGCCTATCTCAAGCGAAGTTCTCTACAACCTAGCCTACTTCCTAAGTTCGCTTACCCTAAGCGAAGTTACACTCAACTTCGCCAAGTCACGCGAATTTAAGAAAGATCCAGCGAAGTTAAGTCTAAGCGAAGTTATCCGTAACTTCGCCTACAGTACTTTTCAGAAGAATTTAAGAAAGATCCAGCGAAGTTAAGTCTAAGCGAAGTTATCCGTAACTTCGCCTACAGTACTTTTCAGAAGAAATTTTTTTTGATTTTTTCGGGTTTCTTAGTTTTCGAGAAAGATGTCATCAATTAACATCTCTGAGTTAGTAAAGATGGAAGTAGAAGCAGGCTCAGCTACAAAAGCACCAAGGTTGCTGAAGGGAACCGATTTCGTTTCATGGAAGGATCGGTTCGAACAATATGTCAAGTACCAGGATGCGAAAATGTGGGTATGCATCCAGGATGGTTATATTCCACCAACTTTGGAGTACGAAGGTCGTGATCAGATCAAAAAGTACAGCAAAATGGAAGATGAAGAGAAAAAGATGTATGAGGCCGAGAGCAAGGCTCATGCTGCTATCACTATGGCTCTTCCACAAGAGATCCTTCATACGTTTAGAAAGTACAAGACAGCAAGAGAGCTTTGGGAAGCTCTTGAGAACCGGTTTGAAGGAAATGTGGGAATCCGTGCTTCGAAGATCAAATTTGCTCAAAACCCAGTTCTCAGTCTTCAAGTATTTGAAGAATGAATCTCTAGATGATATCATCACCCGATATTATCATCTGATGACTGAACTGAGCAACTATTCAATTTCTTACCGAGAAGAACAGATAGTTGTGAAGCTTCTTGATGCTCTCCCACCAAAATGGGAGATGTACACGGTGCTGATGAGGGAAGACAAAGACTTTCCCCAATATGATCTGGAAACGGCAGTCAACAAGCTCCGAACCTTTGAGCTTAACATGGTTAGAAAGGAGACACCTACGGATCAGGTTCAAGATCCAGGTATGTATGGTGCTAAAGTCAACTCTAGTTCAGGTTCGAAGACTGAATCAGCTGCCTACTACTCGAAGGGAGAGTCGGGTGCCAACTCATCACATGAGGGGCATGTGTCAGTCAACACGAATGGTGATGTTTGCTTTGTAGCAGGTGGATCTAGTGCTTCTAAACCGCAAGCAAGCAAGAGTAGTTGCTCTCCAAGTATTCCTAGCAACAACTACTCTAAGATGCCTATGAGTGTCAAATCTGCTGAAGAGCAGTTTGCTCTCTATGCTTCTTTTATTGCTTCCTATGAGAACTACATTCAGGGGAAGATTGTTGATCCAGCTATGTTGGATGAAGACTATGACCAGATTGATGCTGATGATCTGGAAGAAATGGATCTGCAATGGCAGATGGCTATGATCGTGAGAAGAGTGAAACGGTTTATGAAAAAGACCGGAAGAAAGTTTGTCGGTGGAAGGCCAGGGTTTGACAAGACGAAGGTAAGATGCTACAACTGTCAGCAAAACGGCCACTTTGCTAAGGAGTGCAGAAATGAGCGTGTAGAACGTGGTCAAGGCAAGTCTACACAGCATAATGGGGGTAGTAAAGATTATAGTGCTATGATTTCCAGAGAAGATGGTGAATACAACTGGAACCTGCATTCTGAAGAAACTTTCGAACAGGCCAATTTGGCGAAGGTTGAAACTGAAGGAAATGAGAAGGTTACCGGAGAAGAAAAAGCTCTCATGGCAGATGTTAAAGACCAGCTCTCCGAGGTATGTTCTAAACCTACTTGTTCTAAATGTGAAAACTTGTCTGAGCAATTAGCAACTATAACTGATCAGTATGTTGGTTTGGATGCTGAGTTTAAAACTTTAAAAGAAGATCATCACTTTACTAAAGCAAGAGAAAATAGCTATAAAGTTAAAATAAAAGCTTGTGAAAAGGATATTAAAAGTCTAAAAGCAAAACTTGCTGAAAAAATACAAGTGATTGATCTAAGCTATGAAGTTTTGGAAGAAAAAACCAAGCTAATAGCTGAAAGAGAAAAACAGATTGCTGATCACCAGGTGAAAGTGGTGGAACTGAATAGAAAACTTGAGCAGTTCAGAAATTCCTCTGCTATTCTTGATCACCTTGTTAGTGATCAAGGTTCCTCTGTTAAGAGGGGAGGAATTGGTTATCATGAGGTTCCACCACCTTATAATCACAATTACACTTTTAATCCTAGTGTTCAGAAATCTGTTGACGTTGAGGTTGTTCAGACAGTTCCAATTAAAGTAACTAGTAAAGAACCAGATGTTAGTAGAGGCGAAACAAGTTCGCCTGTTTCAAGTGTTAAAATTTTGATCCGAGTCCAGTCTCATCAAGTTCGGATAAGTCATCCGAGCCTGGTAAGGCAAAAGAGGAGGCGGTATTGCCAGATAGTGGAGAGAAAGATAAAACAACTAAAAAGAGTTCTTCGCTAAACCCGTATGTCCCACCTTATGTGAGACAAACGGGCGGTAAAAATGCCTCTCTAAAACACCTGTTGATAAAAAGGTTGAACATAGGTGTTGTTTTAGGTGTAATCAATTAGGGCACCTAGTTGCAGATTGCCCTCTGAAGCAGAAATTCAGAGGTGTGAGGCCTTTAAAATCTGAGAAAAGAGCTAACAGTAATCAATTTAATGATAAAACTGAAAACCCATTGAATTTCAGAAAATGGACTAATCCAGGTTTTCAAAGAAATAGATCTCAGTTTTTCACTGGTAACACCCAAACCATAACTAATAATTCATTTAATTCAAGACGGTTTGGATGGCCTCATAGACAATCCACAAGAAGGTATCTTGTTAGGACTCACAGAAATGATTATGATACTAACTTTGGACAGCTAAGGTACGGGATGTATCGACCCAAGACCAATCGGTCTTGGGTCCCCAGATTTTAACTCTCTGCTTTAATCGTGCAGGAACAGTTGAACAGGGCTGCCAACAATCAATGGGTTGTGGATAGCGGCTGTTCCCGGCACATGACGGGTAACAAATTCTTGTTACACAATTTGAAACCTGTTCAAGGAGGGAGAGTGAGCTTTGCAGGAGAAAGTGGAGGCAAGATTACAGGAATGGGAACGGTGTCTAATGGAAAGATGACTCTAGAGAAAGTAAACTTTGTCGAAGAATTGAAGCACAATCTGCTGAGTGTGTCGCAGATCTGTGATAAGGAGTACACCGTACATTTTACAAAGAATGAGGCGATTGTGTTGCATCCTGGTTTTCAGATACCAGAGGAGTGGATTGTGATGACGGCTCCACGTGAGAGAAATACGTATATATGAGGTCGACTGAAATGGCCACGGAAGAATCATGCCTTATGACAAAAGCGAGCGAATCGGAGTCCGAATTGTGGCATAGGAGAATGGGGCACATTCATCTTCGGATGATGAACCACATTGTCAAGAATGGACTTGTGCTGGGCGTTCCCTTGAAAAGTTTCAACTTTGAAGACAAATGTCTAGCGTGCAAGAAGGGAAAGCAGCACAAGAAATCCCATCACACCAAGAAGGTCAATTCTATTGTCAGTACTCTAGAATTGCTTCACATGGATATCTTCGGTCCCGTGAATACAAAAAGTCTAGGAGGTACTTCTTATTGCTTGGTGATCACTGATGATTACTCACGATATTCGTGGGTATATTTCCTGAAATCAAAAGATGAAACGGCTCAGATGGTGAAGAATTTGATTACCAAAGTTGAGAACGTTATGGATAAAAGGGTTAAGTTCATCAGGAGTGACAATGGAACGGAGTTCAAGAATTTTGAACTGGAGATCTTCTGCCTTCAGAAAGGGATTGAGCACCAGTACAGCGCTCCGTATACTTCGCAACAGAATGGAGTGGCTGAGAGGAAGAATAGAACGTTAATTGAAGGAGCCAGAACTATGCTGGCTGATTCGAAGCTTCCTGTGGTGTTCTGGGCTGAAGCTGTTGCTACAGCCTGTTATATCCTGAATAGAGTCTTGACTGTTAAAAGACTTAATAAAACGTGTTATGAGCTTATGCATAGGAGGAAGCCCAACTTGAGTGGTCTTGAACCATTCGGGTCCCCTTGTTCGATTTAAAGACAAATTCTAAATTTGGTGAAGTAGCCGATGAAGGAATCTTAGTCGGTTATGTTGTTGCGACTCCCAACAGACGTGTCTTTAATACATCGACCGGCAAGGTTGAGGTGGTGTGTGACACCGATATCACAAGTTACAAACCGCCAAAACCAAGCAACGGACCTGCTGAGTTTTTCAACAATGATAGACTTTTTAAGTCTTTTAACATACCTTATTTGGATAGTGCAGAACTAGAAGAAAGAGTTGCTACGAAGATGATCCTTGATGAGGAAGAAAATCTAGTGCAAAGACAGTTGTTTGATAAATGTCAACCTTCCTCATCAAATACTATCGATACCCCTGCTGCCTCTCCTGAAGAAGAATTTCTCAATCCGTTTCACTCTCAGCAAGAAACAACCATTGACGAGCTCTCTTCTAACTTGGAAGACAATTTGCATGTCGGTTCTGTTCCGACCACGAGAATTCATAAAGATCACCCTTTGGAGAATGTGATTGGTGATGTGTCCTCCGGTGTACAAACAAGACGTAGCTTGAATGAGCACACCTGTGTTTACACAAGCATTAAGGAGACAGGCATAATCAACGAATGCTTGTACACCTGCTTTATCAGCCAGATTGAACCAAAGAATTACCAAATGGCTCTAAAGGACAGCTCATGGGTCGCAGCCATGCAAGAAGAGCTGGCTCAATTCAAGAAAATGGAAGTTTGGACTTTGGTTGAAAAACCAAAGAATGTGCATGCAATAGGCACAAAATGGGTTTTTAAGTGCAAGAGAGATGAGAAAGGGATTATTATAAGAAACAAGGCGAGGCTAGTAGTTAAAGGTTTTAATCAACAAGAGGGGATTGATTATAATGAAGTGTTCGCTCCTGTGGCAAGATTGGAAGCCATTAGATTGTTTTTGGCATTTGCTGCTTATAAGAAGATGAAGGTATTTCAGTTAGACGTGAAAAGTGCGTTCCTAAATGGGAAAGTTGATGAGGTTGTGTACGTTGAGCAACCTCCGGGTTTTCCTGACCCAGACTTTCCTGATCACGTGTACAAGCTAAGTAAGGCGTTGTATGGACTACATCAGGCACCTCGTGCCTGGTACTCAACTTTATCAGATTACTTGCTTGAAAATGGGTTTGAAAGAGGGAAGATAGATAGCACGTTGTTCTTCAAGAGAGAAGGAAGCGACTTCCTGCTGGTGCAAGTCTACGTGGATGACATTATCTTTGCTGCATCAAAAGTCTCCATGTGTCAGGAGTTTGAGGCCGTCATGAAGAAAAGGTTTGAAATGAGTGCTATGGGTGAACTAACTTTCTTTTTAGGATTGCAGGTTGATCAGAAGAAGGATGGGATGTTCATTCATCAGACCAAGTATGTCCATGATGTGCTCAAACGTTTCAAGATGGAGGACAGCACTCCATTTGATACTCCAATCTGCGTCAACCATAAGTTGGGTGCTGAGACAGACAATGACGCAGATGTGGACCCAACTCAGTATCGGGCTATTATAGGTTCTTTAATGTACTTAACTGCTTCTAGGCCTGATATTATGTTTGCAGTTTGTCTTTGTGCTCGTTTTCAGGCAAACCCAAAGGAATCTCACATGAAGGGTGTGAAGAGGATCTTGCGGTATCTCAAAGGCAAACCTAAGCTGGGGTTGTGGTACGCGAAGGGAGGAGACTTGGAGCTAGTCGCTTACACAGATTCTGATTATGGAGGGTGCAATCAGAGTCGGAAGTCAACAACTGGAGGATGTCAGTTTCTAGGTGGCAGATTGGTGTCGTGGCAATGCAAGAAGCAGACTTCAGTCGCAATTTCAACATGTGAGGCAGAATACATGGCAGCATCCAACTGCTGCTCCCAGGTTCTTTGGATTCAACAACAGTTGCGCGACTATGGTCTGAATTTCTCACTTACTCCTATTTGCATTGATAACACAGCTGCTATCTCAGTAACTAACAATCCCGTGAAGCACAGTAAAACTAAACATATTGACATACGTCATCATTTTATACGGGATTGTGCTGAGAAGAAACTCATTGTGCTTGAAAAGGTGGATACGCTTGATAATTTCGCTGATTTATATACTAAAGCGTTTGACAAATCAAGATTTCAAAACCTTGTTGAGTTGAATGGGATGATCAATCCCGAGTAACCATGCTTTTTGTGCATATTAAAAAAAAAAAAAAAAAAAAAAAACGTCACTATCACTTAGAACAATGTCGGTTACCTCAGTTTGATGGACATGTCTTAGGATATGTTTGGTCCTCATTTCTACTTGTAGAATATGAGGATAGCCATTAACCAGACGACTGAAAGTGACCGGGGCGGTTTATGATGAGTTTTCATTCTTTCGCTTAAAATTAGTCGATCATACTTAGTTAGAAGGACACATACTAGTATGTGGTCGGTCCAGCTGATCCATTGGATCTTCGGGATAGCCGTTGACCTGAAGATTTTGAACTGATCGGGGCGATTGAAGTCAAAAATTTTTTAGGGAAATGAAATTATTTTTCAAGTCTACTACTTCGTAAGAAGTTCGTTTGCTATGTTTAACAGAAAATTGATCCAACCTTGGAAAAAGATAGATATACTTATTCTGTGTGCTTAACTAGTGAAGTTATTAGGCTTAAAAGGCTTAAGAACAGTCATTGTATGTCATGGTAGCTTTTTATGGTGCGTAAAAGTAGAAGTGATACAAACTAAATCTACTCGATTTTATGTGGAAACTTCTTAAGAGTTCTGCATGTCTTCATATATATCTTTCCGAATGATAGGCAGAAAAGCGATTACCCAGTCATACACGAGCCTGTTAGTGTTCTGATTCCCGTGAAGAAAGCATGTCAAGAGACTGCAGTGATCCAGATTCGGGACTTGCAGTTGTTCTCTATGTGTTTGTTAAAAAAAAAAAAAAAAATTAAGTCATTGAGACATTCTTTAACTTAAAATGTCAATCATGATGTAAGAAAGAGAACGGGAAGCAGAGTCTAAAGATCGAAGAATACTTACAACTTAATCAGACACTACGGGTCGAAGTCAATTCGGGGTGACTTGGGGAAAGCCAAATACGCTTTGAGAATAGATAGGAGGCATCATAATCTCTGAGTTGTTGCCCACTTAATTTTTGAGCTTAATTGAACTTAACTCGTATCACAGAAACGATGAAAACCATCTTAAGTTATTTACCTGCTTACAACCTGTTTCTTTATGTCATAATACAGCTAAACACGGATCTATGTGACAGTCACGTAATTAGTATGATTCCTGTTCGGATCTTTTCTAAAACGTAGTAGTCCCTGTCGAGACTGAAATTTGATCCCTTGTACTTTAATTTTTAAAAGTTTTTCGTACTTAGGTAGTTTTATGATTTTATAACTGGTTACTTGGTCTTGATTGTATCTTTTAACTCTTTAAAGGAAGTTTTAAAAGTTAATTGCAAAATGTTCAAATTATGAGGTTTGATTTTGTAAATATAGGCGAAGTTGTTAAACAGGGGAACTTGTGAATAACTTCGCCTAGGCGAAGTTAACCGTAACTTCGCCTGTATAACCCAGACCCTATATAAAGGTTTTTAAAAGTCAAACGTTTCATTATTCCAAGAACACAGCGAACTTATTCCGAAATTCCAGCGAACTTAACATATTTCCGGCGATCTTGTCTTTCGATCTTCATCTTTGATTTCTTTTTCTTCGATTTTTTTTCCAATTAAAGGTGTGTTTGGGGTTCTTATATCTTATAATCGATGTTCAATGTTGTTAATCCTAGGTTGTTTCGACACCCGGTTAGTGACCTCGGACGTTCGATCCTTAAACCCGGTTTCAAACTTGTTTTAACGTGGTCGTTCACACATTGATCGTCTAGATAACCATAAAATCATGTTTTCCGGATTCCTTAATCACGAAATCACCAACTGCACGTTGTTTCATAAACCTATCAACCGCCGATTCAGATTCAGGCGAACTTAAGGATTAGGCGAAGTTATCCGCAACTTCGCCTGAGGCGATGTTGTGGTGAAGCAAAGTTATCATTAACTTCGCCTGGACCTTTTTACTTATTAGTTATTAGACGAACTTAAAGATGAAGCGAAGTTGTTCCCAACTTCGCCCCACTTTTAACTTCGCCTATACAGACTTTATCACAACTTCGCTCATGGTAACAAGCGAACTTGTGTTATGCCTTAACGTGTATCTAACTTGGTTCGTTTGTTGCAGATATGGCTGCTGTTGCTGGTGCTGGAGGTGCTGGTGGTGATGACGGGGGAGATAACCAGAGACAATTCTTCCCTGGGCATAATATGTATATTACGTTAGACCCAGATGCGAGTGGTGTGGAGGATTACCGCGAAATCATCACTTTCCTCCTTCGCTCGCGGATATTCCACGCGATCACAACTACCCTGCCGATATCCTTACCCAATATTGAGGATTTTTGGCAGACGGTGGAATATGACCGCCGCGTCGAGCCCCCGGTTATGCGAGCAACCGTCAACAATCAAGAAGTTCAGTTCTCTTCTGAACAAATCCGGGTGGCTTTACGTTTTGGAGAGGAGACTAGGGATGACCCTACAGACTTTGTGGCTCCTTTCCGTGACGGAGCGTTTCTCCGAATGGGCTATTCTGGTCCATTAGGCGATACTCAGAGAAGGAAAGGTTTCTTGCTCGATCAGTGGCGCTTCCTCATGCACGTAATGATTGTCTGCATGTCAGGGAGGAAGGCGGGCACTGACGGAATGGGCGCGACCATGCAGTTAGCAATGACTGCTCTGACATATAATAAGCGCTATAGCTTTAGTCAGATGGTCTTCTATGAAATTGATCGTTAGAGAAGGGCGATGGCACGTGAGAGATTCCTCATGTATCCAAGATTTCTTCAAATGATCTTGAATCATGTGGCTCCCACGTTGCCTCAACGTCGCCCTATCAGATACGTGGAAAGTGTGAACAAACGTATCTTCGCCCAATGCAGAACTTCGAGTGCTAGGAGCAAGCCTGAACTTCGTCCTCGCCATACTCCACTCTTTGGGTACTTTATCAACCCGGAGTATGTGCCTGCTCGAGGGGATGAGTTTAGGGACCCGGCACCACAACAGGCAGGAGCACCTCAAGCTATACCTGCTGCTCCTGTTGTGTCACCGGAGGAGAATGTGGACCTTGACGCAGAATTTGGTGGTCAAGGATTCTTTGATATGGATCGGGTGGATCCAGAGGAGAACGTTCAGGTTCCGGTTGAACGTGATTCGACTGTGCATGTTACTAGAGCAGCTACGACGGTGGCTGACTCAGATTTTGATGATGTAATGGATGAGGCCAGACGTATGATGGTGACTCAAGAGAGGACGTATGGGAAGAGAAAGAGGACAGATGACGACAGTGAGTCAGAAGAAGAAGAAGACATTCATAAGTTGATCAGACATTCAAGAAGGGACAGGACAGGTGCAGGTATGGGAGCAGGTGAGAGTTCAAGAGTAGTACGTTTCGCTCCACCCGCACTGTCCGGTATGTCGATTGTCCCTACATCAGTACAAGTTACAAGTTTAAGCGCCGCGGATGTTACCGTGGTGGCTACATCATCTTTTTTCGGCATCCCACTCACTACCTTCCAGCTGACGACTCCGGAGATTGTGTCTTTACCACCTCCAACTCTTACTCCTTCAGAGGTGGTTGCTCAATTTGTTGAGTCGACAGTCGTTGCAACTGCAGGGTTATCAGGTATGATACCACCTGCGGTTACGCCTGCTTCTGATGTCCCGGTTACATTTGAAATCCCTCCTCAGTACACTCAAGATATATCACATATGAGGTTCGATTTCGATGCAACCCTATCAGACTCGGAAAGAATAGTTGCACTTGAACGGGTCTTGGCAGAACAATCAAGGGTGAATCTTAACCAGACCCAGGCTATTCAGCGCCTAGTAAAAGAGAATCAGCTGCAGTCGTCCCTACTGGTTGAACATGGAAAAATTATAGATGCTATGAAGGAGTTCTTGGCATCTCAGGGGGAGACGAGCTGTAAAGGCGACGAGCTCAGGACAAAGAAGAAGAATGACAGAGACGATGATCCCAATGCATCGAAAGGTGCAGGTGGTGAGTTGCTAAGAACTACTCAAGCTCTTGGGACTTCCACAGCTCAGGGGGAGTCTGCAGGTGCAGCTGGCGGTTCTGGTGGTGATGAGGTGGTGATGGTAGATGACGAGGAGATGGGAGATGATGTGATCGATGCCTTGAAGGAGTTGGATGATGATATGTTGGATGATGAATTTATGTGTGAAGATGATGTTCTACCAGTCGAAGAGATTGAAAAGATTGGTGCAGAAATTGTGATAGAAGATGATGTTGAAGAAGGTGAAATAGTTGAGGAGAATGTTGAACACGAGATCCCTGAAGTTGAAAAGTCAGATGTATGTCAAGATACAGTAGATGATGATACAGAATGGGAGGAGCAGCCTAGATGGAAGGAAGGCTATGCTCATTGGTTTATCAAAACTAAGAAGCCTGCTGTTCCAACCATGTTCAAGAAAAGTTATAATATCAAAGGCTATGCTCAATCAAAGAAAGGAATTATCTGTTGGCTATATGATGAACAGTTAAAAGTGTTCGTGGTGAAAAGATATGATGGGATCCAATACTTTAAGAGGACGTTGAGATCTCTCAATACATTGCCTGAATGTGAGGTGAAGGATTTGGCTAGATTGGGGTTGATTAATAGAAGCAACGACAACATGGCCAGAGTTATTGGGAAGATCGTGTGGAAAGAAAGTATTAAAGAAAAGAAGTTTGAGTTATTAAAGCCACAGAAGGGAAAGCTAGTGGAAGATAAGGAAAGAGGAATGAGAGCAGATGGCAAGCCATGGATGGTAATGAAGTACAAACCGATTCGATGCATGAAAGAGGTTCCAATGAAGACTATGCCTCAAGATGTGTTGAAAGATCTTAAATGGTGGTATGTTGATTGCCAGACTGCTGAAGCCGTGATGGAAGACGAAGACGAACAAGAAGTGCTAAGAGTGTATGATCCGATGCATCTTGTTAATTTATCGAAAGCTGATCTGCAGGTGTTAAATGAAAAGAAGATATTTTATATTCCTGCTTGGAAAGACGAAGCGAGGAAATATCAGCGAGTAGTCACGGTATGCGTGAGAGAAGGAGTACATGCATGAAAACCAAGAGATTGAAGATTACAAGACACGTGCTTGAAGATCAAGACATGAAGCTACTGCCAAGGGGGAGTCTGTTGGTGCATAATGTCAGTAGTTCATAGTCTAGTGTCTGTAATCGAGTCTGTAATGATTAATTATGTTTTATATGTCTTAAGCGAAGTTACTAACAAGTTCGCTGTTTAGGCGAACCTGTTAGTCAAGCGAAGTTATGGACAACTTCGCCTGAACATGCCAGGCGAAGTTGTCGTGTATTTATATTCCTAGGTTACGGTTTGTTTAAGGAGTTGAAGTAATCGTATAAGCGAGTGTGAGTCGAGAGACGTGAGAACCAGAGAGTATTGAGTCTGTGTTCAGTGATTATATCATGTGTTTCGGTTATAATATAACGTGTGTTTATTCGTATCGTGTGTTTGTTTGATTTGTGTTCTACGCTCGTAACGACCTACGCAGGGATTCCGCACCTGTGTAGATCGAGATATCCCGTGCAGATCCATCCAGGGAACCTACACCAGCCGGATCTACACGGAAATATCTCGTTCTACGTAGGTGCGGAATCCCTACGTAAGACGATACGAGTGTAGAATCGATATACGTTAAACACAAGCAAACACACGTTACAATAAACAAAGAACACGTTGTATTGCAACTAATAACACGTGATTCACCGATCACAATTACACGTACTGAATCCTTCTCTACAAAACAAGCCGCAGCTAAGCTTTTATGGTTATCGACAACTTCGCCTAACATGTTAGGCGAAGTTGTTGATAACTTCGCCTGTTCCACAAGTTCGCTTATAAGAGGCGAACTTGTGAAACAAGTTAACAAAACATTAATACAAATCCAACTAACACAATTACAGACACTAGATACTGAACTACTGACATCATGCACCAACAGACATAAAGAAGCAGGTTGATAGCAGGTATAACAAACTTAGCATGATTTTCATTGCATCAGTGATATGAGTTAGGTTCATTTCGGCATAAAGCTTAGATGGACATCACTTATGGTCCTGTGATGCCTCCTATCTCTTCTCAAGGCGTTTTTGGTTTTCCCATATCACCCCAATTTGACTTCAACCCCCTAGTGCTTGATCAAAATTTTAAGCAGCAAAACTTAGGACCTTAAGCCTATCGAAGGATAATAGCAAGGATTATATAGGTACTTACAAGTTTTTTTTATTCACATAATAGTAACAATAACAAAAGTCTGTAAGTCCCGAATCTGGATTACTACAGTAAGATAGCACAATATATTTAGTGATCAAGACATTAACAGGCTTGTGCATGACTGGGTAATTACTTTTCTGCCCATCATTCGGAGAGATGTATATGGAGACGTGCACATTTCTTCAAAATGACTCTCCACAGTTTATATCACCTCAACTTTTATGCATCATGGAAAGCTACGATACAAATAAATGACTATTCTAGAGCCTTTTAAGCTTAATAACTTCACCCGCTAGGCACACAAAAACAGTTTATCTATCATTTTCCAAAGTTTGGATTAATTTTCATTTGAAATTATTTGAAGCTTCTAAAAGTTGTTAACTGAATAATCATTATCATTTTCCAGACAGTTACATAAGATAGACATGTTAAGAACTAAGTCACCCCAGTCACTCTTCAGTTTTCAGGTAAATGGCTATCCCGTATGACCACAAGTGGTTAACAAGACCAAACACATATAAAGATACATGTCCTTCCAACTCAGAGTTACCAACATAATTTTAGGTGAAAGAACCCAGAAAACGAAAACACATAAAAAACGCCACGGATGTTTTCAGTCTTTAGATAAAAGGCTATCCTGTGAATCTACGAGTAGATCACCGGACCAAACATATACATGTATATGTTCTTCAAACTTGAGCAACCGACATAATTTTAAGCGAGGGTGAATCTTGAAAATCGTAATCAAAACTTTTAAATTTTTGTTTTTATTTATTTTTAATGAAAATAAACACACACACACTCTTTTTGAATTTTTTTAATTTTCTCCTCCTATATTTGTGCAAGCTTATAAAATATGTACAAATTTATTCTCAAAAAGACTCAATCCTCGAAACGAAGCATTTTAAGAAAACTCAAAAGAACATTAAATTTGGCTATTCCGACCGGTTTTGTAAATAAGTCCACTACATTGTTATCAGTGTGAACTTGTTCAAGGTGAATCAATTTTCGGTCGTAACAGTCATGAATAAAATGAATTTTAATATCGATGTGCTTGATTTTAAAGTGTTGAACCGGATTCTTAACAATTGCAATGGAAGCATCATTATCACAAAAGATAGGGGTGTCAAAAAATTCCAAACCGTAATCCAGCAGTTGGTTTTGCATCCAGATAACCTGTGAGCAGCAAGCTGATGCAGCAACATACTCCGCCTCGGCAGTCGAAGTGGACACTGTTTGTTGTTTCTTACACTGCCATGAAATGAGACGATCTCCTAAAAACTGGCACCCTGTAGATGTTGATTTCATGTCAATGTCATCTCCACCATAATTGCTATCATCAAAAGCATAAAGATCAAATTCTGGGTTTTTGGGATACCAAAGACCTAACTTCGGTTGTCCCTTCAAATATCTAAAAATACGTTTAACAGCAATTAAATGAGAGAGTGTTAGCCTGTAAATAAGCACATTGGCAGACGGCAAACATGATGTCGATCGATAGTAAGTTTGATCTACGGGACTCCCTTCCGGATCAGATGTCAGAAGTGGTCTCTCTGCCATAGGAGTGGTGGCACTCTTAGAATCCTGAAACACAAATTTTGCAAGAATATCTTCAACATATTTCCCTTGATGGAGCAAACTTCCCGTCGAGCTCTAACGAACCTGCCACCCCAAAAATGTTGTCATCTCTCCCAACGAGCTCATCTCAAATCTTTTTTTCATTACTCCTTTAAATTTTGCACACAGCTCAGCACTGGTGGATCCAAAAATAATATCATCCACATAGATCTGGGCTAGAATCAAATCTTTTCCGAAAGTTTTAAGGAACAAGGTTTGATCAATGCTTTAAATTATGCACACAGCTCAGCACTGGTGGATCCAAAAATAATATCATCCACATAGATCTGGACTAGAATCAAATCTTTTCCGACAGTTTTAAGGAACAAGGTTTGATCAATGGTCCCTCGCTTGTAGCCATGATCCAGAAGATGTGTTGTCAACGTAGCATATCAAGCCTGAGGAGCCTGATGAAGCCCATACAATGCCTTGTCTAAACTGTAGGCGTGATTTGGTTTCTTGGAATCAACGAAACCCGGTGGCTGATCCACGTAGATCTCTTCTTTGACTTCACCGTACAAAAACGCGGTCTTAACATCCATCTCATATACTGTGAACCCCATGAATGGCACATAAGCCAGAAAAATTCCGATGGCCTCAAGTCTAGCCACTGGAGCATAGACCTCAGTGTAATCTAACCCTTCAACTTGACGAAAACAACAAACTACCAACCGTGCCTTGTTTTGAACAATAACTCCGGTGTCATCTTGCTTGTTTCGAAAGACCCATCTCGTATCAAGTGCTTTCTTTCCTTCCGGTAACTCAACCAATCTCCAAACTTTCAACTTATCAAACTGATTCAATTCTTCATGCATAGCATCTACCCAACTCGGTTCTTGAAGTGCCATTTCTACCATCTTTGGCTCAATTTAAGATATGAAACAAGAAAACAAACAGCTGTTTATATGTCATGTCTAACTTCTGGTGGACACACCCGATTCAAGAGAACCTATGACATTCTCAATTGGATGATTATTCTGAATTCTAGATGGGGCCAATTGATCGGAAACATCACCGGTAGAGTGCAAGTTTGACATATTTACATCAACATCGGTAAGAGGGTTCTTCCATCCAGAAGTCGTTGTACTGTGTGAGTACGAGGTGCTAGCGACATATTCATTTGGAATGACATCGAGAAATAGTGTGCACCCGAAAATTTGACGAATAGGACTCTCCCACTCAACAGTTGTGGTACTTTGTGATGGAGTTGGTGAGGACGTTGGTGTTGTGACCATTTCTGGTTGATTGACAGGCATGGACGGGGTGACACCGATTGGTTCTGTCAGATCATCATCCAGAACTGGAGATATATGAGATACGGCATGTTGATCTTCTTTCTCAGTGTCTACAGAAGCATCACCTGAGACGTTTGAGTTGGTGACTGGAAACACGTTGAACGGTTTTAATAGTTCATTGTTGTCGAATAACCAGTCAGGACCGACACGAGCATCAGTTTCGTTTTCTTTCAACCAACGAACATCGTATGACTCCAAAATCTGCTTGGTAGATTTATTGTATACCCTGTAGGCTGTACAACCAGCATAACCAACGAAATAACAGTCATCAGCTTTCGCCCCAAATTTTGGAGTTGACTCAAGATTCAGTAGAGTACAGGGGCAATCAAATGCTCTGAAATGTGCAACAGTTGGCTTGTGACCATAGACAATCTCATATGGGGTTTCATTTGAGACTTGTTGATTAGCACCCGATTCTGAACGTAGCATGCTGTATTGATTGCTTTAGCCCAGAAAAATAATGGTAGCTTAGAGTCGCACAACATTGTTCTTGCCGCCTCGATGAGAGTTATGTTTCTTCTCTCAGCCACACCATTCTGTTGCGGAGTGTGAGCTGAGCTGTACTGACGAAGCACCCCTCTTTCTGATCAAAAATGATTCAATGAGGCATTATTGAATTCAGTACCGTTGGCGCAACGAATGCCTTTCAGCTTCATGTTAAGCTGATTCTCCATAAATATTATGAATCTCTTGATAAGTTCTGTAGTTTCACTTTTATTGGAGAAGAAAAACACCCAAGTAAAACGTGAGTAGTCATCAGTAATAACAAGACAATAAGAACTACGAGAAAGACTCAAAGCATGAACCGGACCGAAAAGATCCATACTAAAAAATTGAAAAATGGATGAAATTGTATTAATCAATTTTAGCTTATGAGCTTTCCGATGATGTTTACCCAAGGCACAAGCCACACACCTTTCAATAGTAACAAAATATTTAACAGGTAAACCACGAACCAAATCATTTTTAGCAAGACGGTTCAAGTTTTTCAAATTTGCATGACCAAGACGACGATGCCAAAGCATGGCATTATGTTCTGACACTTTTGAAAACAAGCATGTTATTTCATCAGGAACATTTCAGTTCATATCAATCACATAAGCATTATCTTTTCTTTGTGATCGAACAAGAATCCAGTCTTCTGGTATGATGATACCAGGTTTTAAAATCAAACACTCTTTCTTAGTAAAATGAGTTGAAAATCCTATATCACAGATTTGAGACACGCTCAACAAACTGTGCTTCAATTCTGAAACAAAATTAACATTTTCAAATTTTAGAACACCGTTACTTACAATACCCTTCTGAGTGATCTTCCCCTTTTCTCCTCCCGCAAAGGACACATACCCGCCATTAAAGATTTGAATTTCATGTAGCTGGGAAATGTCTCATGTCATGTGCCTGGAACAGCCACTATCAACATACCAAGGTCTGATGATATTCCTCCATAGCTGTTCCTGCACGATGTGCGAGATCAGTTAGACTTTGGTACTGGGTGACCCTGACTCATCCAAAGTTGTCACGGGTTGCCATGACATATCCTTATGATCGTCTAATATAGAATTCAGAGTCTCTTTTACCGAAGATTTAGGCAGCCATTCATGTCTACCGTTGTAAGATTTAGCATTATGTGTACGAATGAGCGACTTGATCTCCGGTTTTTGAGGGTTAGGGACAACCGATTTTGTCCTTTTAACAAGTTTAAGTTTCGAATTTGTGTTCTTTTTGGAAACCGAAGCACCTTTTCTACCCTCTTCATGAAACATATTGGGTTTGGTCTGATGAGGACTAAACCTGTCAGATTTGTTTCTATTCCAGTCATCGTCAGAGGGATTAGCCTGATAGTGCCTGAAATTTTGCCTGTAGCTGTTATCAGGCATGTATGGCATATTCCTCTAATAAAATCCATAAAAAGGAACATATGGACGATGCGGACAATTTCTGGCAATATGACCGAGAGTACCACCATTAAAACAGGTTTGACGTTTAACATAGAAATTATTTTGGGCAACTCCTTGTCTGGACCGGTTGTGTGGACCAGCTTGCTTAGCATGATGTTCACCACCCTGTTTGTCATTAGAGCATCCCTCTTAAACAAACTTAGGCGGTGAATACTTGTTGAATTTTTTTAATTTTCAATTTTATTAGTAACAATTATTAGAAACAACATTATTAGAATTTGAAGTCTTAACAGAATCAACCACACAAGAATCATTGCTCTTAAAACTAGAGCCCACACAAATAGTCGGAATAACAGAATTTAAATTAGGCAGTTTTAAAGAAACATCATAATCAAATTTTTATCAAAAGAAACACTGGAGTCATCATCCTCATCAGTCCATTCCTCAATGATTACTTTTTCTGCACACGAAGTAAACACATTAGAGTCGTTCACTTTTGGAGTGGATGCAATATTCTCCACTGAGCCGTTCTTTTCACTGTTAGCAGCTTTACCATATTTCATATCTTTGATCTTTTCTTCCTGCTCTTTAGTAAGAGGAAGACCTGTATAGCTGTCATTATATGGTGGGGGTACCTACAATAACCTATACCCTCACCCGCATTCTCTTTCCACCATAACTGATTTTCAATCATGTAATTAACTACCTTACTGGAAACATCAAATTTCTTAGAATCAAATTCAGCCCTTTTAAACTTCTCAGTTAGATTAAAGACCTCTAACTTAGCGGCTTCCAGTTCAGCAGTTAATTCAACATTTTTTTGTTTGGCATCAAGATGATGATAACATTTCAAAATGAACTCAGATTTTAGTTTTGAAAAATCCTTTTTCTATGCCTCTATTTTATCCAAATAAGCTTCTTCAGTTTTCTTAAGTTTATAATTTCGGATTTTATTGTTTCCATTTCTCTAAGCATGTTACTGTTATGGGTTTTGTAAAGATCTATCTTATTAATACAAGCTTGAGAACATGAAGAAGAACTTACCTCAGACGAGCTGGGAGAGGCGAATGCCATGAATGCGAATTGGAGTTCTTTGACATGTTCCTCGGTAGCATTTTCCTCTTCAGTCTTTTCCACATGAGCAAAATTTGCAGTTTGATTGTTCAAGTTGAGAGTAGCCATCTGATCAGTCCATGAGAATTGTTGAGCAACCATACTCCTTTCACCATCACTTGAGCTACTTCCAGCTTCTCCTCTAGCATTACCTACAGGAACCAGAGCCCTTTCCATGTTTCCTTCTTTGGCTGGATTGGTGCATTCACGAGCAAAATGACCCGGCTCATGGTAGCTATAGCACCTCGGAGTGTCTTTGTTAAAACCCACCTTCTGATTGTTTGGCATGTTCCAATTGTTTCTTCCAGTTATCTTAGTAAATTTCTTGGCTCGAAACACTCCCAAGGTGGTTTGTGAGGAGATATCCATTTCCTCTACATCATCAGGATGAATTTGATCAAGTTCAGCAGCCACTACGGGTTGAACCAAATCTCCAGCAAGGAAAGCATTGTAGCAGTTCATGAATCCCGCCATTAACGCGATGTTCTATTGAGTTTCTTTTGAAATAACGGGTGTCTGACTAAGATTCTGGCTGAGAGAAACACCGGACGACTGAGCACTAGCGGTGGATTGACCAGGTTTAGCAAAGAAAACTGGTGCAGGTTGTGGTGAGACATGAGAATACTGACCCTGATTCTAAGTGGACTTAAACATGGAAAAGTTTGGTTGAGGTTGAAATTTCAGTTGACCCTGAGTGGTCTTGAACGGAGAAGCTATCTTGGGAGATGAGAGCATTTTTAGAAGCAACATTGTAACCGACTGCACTGTAGGAGTTTGCATGGTTGATAGCCCGCTGCTTGTCGTCCATGTCACATGCTTTGATGATGGCCATAACCTCAAATAGTGTCAACTTGTTGAGGTCTTTAGTCTTCTTAATGACAGCCACGTTCATGTCCTAACTTTGAGGTAATGAGTTCACCAACTTATTGTTAGTTTCAGCAGCTATTAAGTTGATGCCAGCAGATCTCATTTCAGTCACAAGAGCAATGAACCTTTGAAGTTGAGTTTCTAATGATTCTCCCATAACATGGTTAAACATGTTGAATTTCTGTCTTAGTAGATCTTGACAACTTCTTTTCATATCTTCGTTTCCTTCATACACCTCAATCAGGGCTTCCCATAGTTCTTTAGCTTATTGTAATTCTCTAAAACCTAGGGCAATCTCAGGTGAGAGTGCCATAGTCAAGGTTGAGAGAGCCTTTTCATCGTCTTCCATTTTGACAAGATCATCATCATACATAGCAACAGGTTTCACGGCAATTTCAGTAGAATTTTCCTTCTGGTAAGTGATGACTTGGGGACCCCTGACTATGCTTCGCCATATTTTAGAATCTGTCACTTTAGCATATTTTTCAAAACGAAACTTCCACTCGCTAAGCCCCTCGTGAGACAGCAGATGGGGCACGCGAATAGTGGACCCTATGATGGAGTCCAACTCCTGATGAAGTGAAGCATTAGATGACCCATTAATATTATTTAGTTGATACATCACAATGTTGACAAGTCCAAGTGCAATTTAGATCCAAATAGTTTTAACAATCCAATACACAAGAGCCCAGTTCAGAGTGATCAGGCCCAACAGAGATTACTGTATTCGTTGACCGAGAACTAGAAAAGTTGACCGAGAACTGAACACGTGGACATAAAACAAGAGTTGTTGACCAAGAAACAGTGACGTTGACCGAGAACAGGATAAGTTGACCGAGAACTTAATGCGTTGACCGAGAACACTGATTCTTTACCGAGAACTACCAATCTTTGACCGAGAACTGGTATTGTGGTTATCAGAGAACTGCTTTTAGCCGAGAACCCTTAAATGAGGCCGAAAACACTCAAAAGTAGCCGAAAACGCTTGATTTAGACCGAGAACCCAGGAATCTTTCAGATTTAATTGTAACAAACTCCCGAGAATAATGGAGTTTGATTTTTTTTCCAAACCAAATACCAATCTTTCACCAAAATAAATCTTTTTCTTCTCCGAACAGCCGTTCACCAGAAAATACGACCAAACCACCAATAAATCAAGATCTTGAATCCTTGATATCACAATAACGAGCCTGAATAGGTCTATGGATCTGATACCAATTGTACGGTCCAAGACGGATCTTTCAATATGATATCAATGGATCTTGATGTTGGTGCGGAAATCCAACACAAGACGATTAAAGATAATGAGTAATAACAGGAAAGAACGCATGGGAATGCTTAAAAAACACACCTTATATTCAACGTCGGGTGCTTAAGCACAATACAATACTCGTTCACGATGATATGGTGAACGGCCAAACACACGATCAACCAACTGGCAAAACCCTATACAAATTCACTATATACAAAGTAACCAAACAACTAGCCCAACAATAGCCCAAAGACTACCGAGATCCATAAGGATCTCGGTTTACATATGTAGCCCAGCATTAACCTAAACTAAGTACAAACCATTAAGTCTAGGCCCAACAAATGCACTCATTCATTACTTCATAATGAATGTCCACTTATGGACCCTCCTAGCGAATTGACCTTTATAACGAACTGACCTTCATAACGAATGGAATCATTCATTTGGTCTGGCTAACAAATGAACTCTATAACGAATGAGGTCGGTCGTCCCTCACTTAACGAATGGCCTTAACGAATGATCATAACGAATGAGGGCTCATTCGTTAGTTTTTCGTAACGAATTACTTAACGAATGAAGCTCAGTCGTTATTTCTTCTTAACGAATTGGCATAGCGAATTCATTACACGCGCCTATGGTTAGGTCAGAGAATGACAGAACATTCTCTGAAATTCCCTTATCCTGGTACGCCACTTTTCCTGCGCCGCCTTTCCGGCGCCGTCGTGCCTGAAAAACGTGCGGTGGCCGGAAAATCGTGTTTTTACACCGTTTTCCACCCTTTTTCGCCCCGTTCGACCCGGATCCGAGCTAGGGCGACCCCTAAGCTCGCCTTTAGATCGGCTTACACCCGGTTTCACCCGGATCTCGTGACTTTAACGGTTGGGGGTGTCGGTTTGTCGTTTTGCGACTAGATCTAGTGGGTTTGGATTCATATAAGGTTATACTATTCATACCTCGGATAAATGCTCAGTTTTTCCTTCTTGGTTTCGGTTAGAGAGAGAGAGAGAGAAATGAGAGAGAGCTTAAGTGTGTGTTTTGGATGGGGTAAGAAATGAGTGGAATGAATGGATTAATGAATAATATTGTTTATATATTATGGGTTATGGGCTTAAGCCCATGGTCTTTCTTCCTTCCTTATTAATCCAAGTCCATTACCCACATTTATTTAACCCAACACAAGCCCATCTTCCTTACTTATTATGGGTTATGGGCTTAAGCCCATAGCTTTAGTACTCTGCTACCCGAGAATTTTCTGCCTTGTCGTTGGGGCGTCAACGGCATGGCACTTGTCATGACAATGCGTAATAAAGTTCACGGCGTCTCTAACTAGTACTTGTGTAGTATTAGGGCCACTTAGGGGCGTATGGATCGATCCTAGTTCTGTTCTAATATCTTACTTCTAATGCCTAGGGGATGGAATAATGCGTATTCGCAACTTGTACCATCTCATATGTGAATCGATTAGCTAGCTGTGTACCCCTATGTTTCTGGCGAGAATACAATAGTGAGTGTTGTGAGTGTTTAGAATGCGTCCTATATCGTTTAATCAAACCTGTTTATATAGAAAATAAAAATAACTAACTATCTGATTAATCTAGAATCCCTAGTTGTTGTGACCGTTAAAGGACATATTCTTCCTTTCCACGTGTGTGTTGACTGGTCCTACGAGATTTAGGTGAGACTTAGTCATATTAGCCGTTTAACTCGTGATAAACTTGAGTAGCCTGCAAGCAAAAAATAAATACAGCTTATAGTCGGTTACTTCAGGATGCTAGAGCCTTATAGGAATCCCAGCTGACGGAATACTTATCAGGAACACTTATAGAGATAAAGTAACCCCAACAATACGGATTCAGATTTTAGGATAATTCGGATACGGATTTGGATTTTTTTGAACACCCCTACACACGAGTATCATCATTTGAAAAATAACCCTGGGGAAATTTCATGTAAACCTCCTCATTTAAATCACCATACAAGAAAGCGTTATTTACATCTAGTGGAAATAATGACCAATCCTTTTGAACGGCTAAACTAATAACACACCTCACAGAAATCATTTTAACAACTGAAGAGAAGGTTTCATTAAAATCAACTCCTATCCAGCTAAAACCTTTAGCCACTATTCTAGCTTTATACCTGTCATTTTCACCATTAAATTTATACTTTATCTTGTATACCCATTACATCCTATTGCTTTTCTATCCTTAGGCAAATATACTAATTTCAAAGTATTATTTCCATAAAGAGCACACATTTGTCTAAAGAAATGCTGAACTTGATGGTTTACAAATTCAGAACTGTTATCACTTTTGAAGATCTTAATAGTTTGTCAAACTGATTTTTCAACAACATAGAAAAACTTTCAATATAATAGAAAACTTTATCTTTATTTTTCATTAAGAAGATCCACACTGCCCTAGTATAGTCATCAACCATAGTTAAAAAAAGTATCTAAATCCATCTTTGCTTATAATTCTATAAGGACCCCATACATCTAAATATAGAAGATCAACTATAGTTTTAGATTGATGATCACTAAGTGGAAATGGTTCTCTGTGTTGTTTAGCTTTATTACAAACATCACAAGGATGATCAAAATTCTGGAACTTAAAATCCAAATCAGTTTGCAAGACTTTTAAGACATTATCAGAAAGATGCCCTAACCTAGTGTGCCAAGTATTTAAAGTATCAAAAATATTTAAGCACACCTTAAAAGACCTCGAATCATCGTCACGTAAATAAAGACTGTCTAAATGGTCACTAGTACTCACCAGGACTCTCCTTGTGAGTGAATCCTGAAGATAACCTTTATTTTCATTGAACACTACTTTAATTTTATTGTCTTTAAAAATTTTATAGACATATAACAAATTAACATGATACTCTAGGACAATCAACACATCACTTAAAATTATATTTTTCACATATGCTAATACTCCTAATTTTATATACCTTAGCATTAGATCCACTAGGATGTTTAACATTATATTCGGATACGTCTATCTGATCAAAAACTTTTTTCGGTATTAACCATATGTTGCTTAGACCCAGAATAAAAAATCCAACCAGAGTTACATAATGAAGGAAAGTTACTAGCTAAGCATTGAATTCTGTCACTAAAACTACTAGCTGAAAAAGAAAACAAAGATAGTTACCTCCAACATGAGAACCAGAAGGTCATTCTCCTGTTTTCTCATTCAGCATACCAAGAAGTCTAGATACCTGATCAGGTGTTAGGGAAGTTCCTGAACTAAGATTAGACTGATCAGAAGACTTATTTTGATCAATGTTATTAGAAAGAGGAGATGTATTCATATGATTAAATGATTGACTTCACCTTGGTCTAGGACATTGGGGATATCCAATAATCTCAAAGCACCTTTCACCAGTGTGCCCAACGTTATTGCAGTGTGCCTTTAAGATTGGGATTGGGCCCTTCTAAATTTTTTCCCTGTGTCAAAAGATTTATTAGAAATAGACAAAAACCCCATGTTTTGAGTTTGTGACTTAGAATTCCCACTAGAGTTCCTATGGGACTCTTCCCTAGATATGATAGAAAAAGTCGTTTTACAGTAGGAAGAGGGCCCTGATTAATAGAGATGTTCTAACATATTGATATATATCATCTAGCCCATTAAAAACTGCATAAGTTTACTAACTGACTAAAATCATTGAATTTTTCTAAGGCTTGGCAATTACAAGTCGATAGTTGAACCATAGCATCAAACAGATTCCACATAGTATTAAGTTTGTGATAATATTCAGCCACATAATTACCATTTTGATTAACGACGTTTATTTTCTGATATAAACAAACACAATAGACCCATCAAATTTAACATAAGTTTCTTTTAATTCTTGCCAAGCACTTAAAGCAGGCTTAGAAAACACTTGTCCTAGATATAGTTCATCAGAAATAGAATTTAAGATTCATGAAAGAACAACATAATTGTCTGTATCCCATTGTTTAGCAAGAAGCAAACAATTAAACCAGTTTTATCAATAAAACCAGTTTTATTCTTAACTTGTAAAGCAAGAAGCATAGCATTATCCCAAACAGTGTAATTATCAGTCCCTTTTTATTTGATAAATATAATTGTTAGAGTGCTTGTAAGTCCCAAATATCCGGATCTACACAATATGATATCAAGTAAACACGATGTTTGTGCAGAATCCAAACACCGTGGTGATTCAAGAACAATATAAATGAATAGTAAGAACAAAATGAACTTCAGTGCACACGTTTATTATCACCAAATGTCATGTACATAAGTTCTTTACGGATCTATTTTGCTCTCTAGAGTTTATGGTGTCAATCAAAGTGCTCCACAACTGGTTACCCTAACTAATGACTAAACATTAACTATATATAGGGTTACCATACAAAAGGCCCAAAGGCCAAGCCCAACTAAGCCTAAACTAGGCTAACCAAAATCCATAGGGATTTTGGTGTTACTAGACAAACCGAAATCCATAGGAAATTTCGGTATTACACCAACACAACCATAATGCAATTCTTCAACTCGTCTTCATTTATTTTACTTTCATCTTGATCATGTCGTGGCCTTTTGATATGCGTCAGTCTAACCAATTTATGACCCAACAATCTCCCCCTTAGACTGATGCTTTCAAAACCTTCAGAATCTTTACTTGAACATGATCAGCAACTTCAGCATCTGCATCCAATACTCTACCATCTCCCCCTTATTGACTTCATTATCCAATTTGAATATCAGATACTTCATATGCTTCCGTTGCAAGGAATCAGTCTTAACAGAACAATCAACTTTGATAGAAATATCAACCAAAATATTTTGAAAACAATTAAATAAAACAAAATAAGACAGACATATATTTGTAATTTTCTTATTTTTTTATTTTTATGATTTTCTTGAAAAGACTTGAAATGAGATCATACCAGCTAAACCAACTATAACACACATAACCGATATCAGATTTCATGGGTTGAGAACAAAAGCCCAGTTCTTAACGCATTTGTTTTGACAAGTAATCATGATGTAAAATTAAAACGAATAAATAAAATATAATAAACATAATAAAATAGAGACAAAAATAAATCAAAACAGATTAATTTAAACATTCGGCCTTCAGAAACTCTAACATATTTCGGGATCAAATTTCAGTTTCGATAAACGAGCAGCCTTTTTATGAAAAGATCCGAACATGGAATCATATTGATTAAGATTCTTTCGCGATGATTCCTTTTCAACATTATTATGACATAGAGAAACAGGTTGATAGCAGGTATTGAAATACTTAGCATGATTTTCATTGCATCAGTGATACGAAATAGGTTCAGTTAGGCACAAAGCTTGGATGGACATCACTCACGGACCCGTGATGCCTTCTATCTCTTCTCAAAGCGTATTTGGCTTTCCCCAGATCACCCCAATTTGACTCCAACCCCGTAGTGCTTGATCAAAAGATTTTCTTTATACGAACAAAAAAAATGTTTAAGCTTCAAAGTTGAACGTTGGATTTACAAGTCATCCGGACTTACATGCCTTACATTCAGAGTGTTTAGGACTTATTTGAATGCCCCACCATTGTAGTTCTATTATGACTCTTTAAGCTTTTGAAATACGAACTTTAATAACACAATTCCAATATTTTTTTTTAACTTAGAAACATAATATTTTTGGTGATCAAGACACTAACGGGCTCGTGTATGACTGAATGATTGCTTTTCTGCGTATCATTCGGAGAGATGTATCTGGAGACATGCACATATCTTCAAAATGACTCTCCACAGTAAGTTTAGCAGATTTAGTGTATATCACTTCAACTTTTACGTATCATGGAAAGCTACCACACAAATCAATGACTGTTCAAAAGCCTTTTTAGCCTAGTAACTTCACACGTTAGGCACACATAAACAATTTAACTATCATTTTTCAAAGGTTGGATCAAATTTTCATTTAAAAATATTTTAAGATTCCAAAAATCTATTAACTGAATAATCATATCACTTCCTGGAATATGTTATAAAAGACATTTTTAAATTCAGTCGCCCCAGTCACTTTCAGTCTTCAGGTAAATGGCTATCCTGTATGTCTACAGGTAGATAACAGGACCAAACATATATAAGTATATGTCCCTCAAACTTAAGTAACCAACAAATTTTATGCAAAAGAGTGCAAAAAAAATAATTTTTAAAAATTTTTTTATTTTTTTAATTTTAATAAGATCTTATAAGAACACACACACACACACAAACACACACTTTTTTTGATTTTTTTTTTAATTTTCTTCCCCTAAATTTGTGCAAATATTTTATAAAAAAGAAAAGGAAATTTATGTACAAATTTAACCTAAAAAAGACTCAATTGTCAAAATGTAGCATTTAATAATAATATATGAAGAAGTGTGATAGTCATCCAACTAATGTACTATCATTTCTCATGTACGTTCAAGTCATTTGCACATTTTGAAAAACAAAACAAACTATACGTGAACATATTTTTGTATTTTTTAAAATTTATGAATTTTATGTACAAAATTAACTAATTTTTTTTAAGTTTTTAATTTTATAATTTTAAAATCTTTTTGACTGATCAATCTTTCATAACAAAGTGATACGGTTACTTTTTATCTTCAAGTCAACATTTTCCCATTTGTGTGAATCTCCCCCTAAGAATAAGCTTGGTTTTTGAGATTGTGCATCCTTGTGAGTTGAATGTTTGGAACAAACTTTTAATATGCAATGAATTCCCTGATTTGTTCCTACACACTTAGAAAGTAGATTAAAAACGTTCCATCACCCTAAAATCCTGTCCAGGAAACAAATAATCCATTTTATGGTTTAAAGACTTAAAATAATAGATATTTTCCCTGTCATGTTCCTGGAACAACCCATTTAATAAACATTGAATATGTGGTGGTTCCTATACGCATATCGGGATCAGGTGGACATACGAACCCAAGTCATAAATGTATTGGGGTTCCCTTGAGCATCAACATATGTGACATCTTGCCAACTCATATCTTTCTCATCTTTAACAGAAACATTTGTTGTTACCGGTTCTGTTTGTTGAGTTTTAAGTTTCCAAGTCTGTTTTGGTTTAATGAAATTGGAAAGAACATACTTTGGAGTGGAACAATTTGAATTCGAATTCTTAGAACTTTCAACACTCTTTGATTTCTGAAAATTTATTTTTCTTTTTACAGTTTCAAAATCATTTGACTGTAAATCTATCATATTAAATTTGAATCCTTGAGTATCTGTGACTGATTGTACAGATACTCTTGGTTTTGTAAAACAGGCATTTTATTTAACCACTGTATTCGATTGAAACTTGTTACCTTTCACCTGAGGAGCTTGTCTTTTAACAGGACGGTAGTGACACTCCTTTACCAAATGCCCGTCGTTCCCACAGACGAAACACGCCTTTATCCTTCTTCTAACGTCAAAGAAAGCACTTGCCTCATGTTGGGAAGGCCGTGAAGTTAAAATTGATTCTATTTTCTTCTTAGGAAAGGTTTTCCATTCTTCTTTCCCCTTGGTGTAGCCTTCTTATTTTTCTTGTAATAGGGAACATATAGACGATGAACACAATTTTTGGCTATATGTCTCCGTGTGCCACACTGGTAACATGTTTGCCTTTTAATATTTTAATATAAATAGCACCCAATGATTTATCAGCACATGGAGATCCGGAGGACCTATGAGGACGAGATTGTCCTTGTTGTGCTAATTTCATATGTGTCTTCCCTTTGTTGCCATGAATCTGTGTAATATCATTAGTACAATTTTGTGTTGCGGTGTCATCTGAGTTTAATGACACGTTAGAATATGATTCATTTTCACTAGCCTGAACCCCTTCACTATCTGAAGCAACAACATTTACTATATCTGCACATGAAGTAAAAGCATCAAAATTGTTCACACATTTAAAAACAGGTTTAATTACCTCTGGGGATCCTGATCCAACAATTTCATATTGAACATGTTTACCATATTTCATAAACTTTTCCATTTCTTCCTCTTCTGTGGTAAGAGAAAATCCAATGTAGTTGTCATTATATGGAGGTGGAACCATACTGTACCTAATGCCCTCACCCTTGTTTTCTTTCCATTTTAATTGTTTTTCAATCATGGACTCAACGAAAACAATAGAGACATCGAATTTCTTAAAATTGAATTCAGCATTTTCAAATTTATTAATTAAATTAGCAATCTCCAACTTAGATGCTTCTAATTCGGTGGTTAATTTTCGGCAGTTTTCTATTTAGCATCTAAGTGGTGACAGCATATTATGCAAAAGTCGGATTGAAGTTTAGAGAAATCATTTTGTTGTGCCTCTAGTTTTTCTTTCAAAGCTTTTTCGGATTTCTTAGGAGTGAAGTTTTCATGTTTTATTCCCTCCATTTCTCTAATCAAGTTACTATTGTGAGATTTATATAAATCTACCTTATAGACACAAGAAAACATATACGATTTGTTACATCAGTTGCCATGGAAGAAGCTTGAATTGAAAAGGACATGAATGTTGTTTCTGATGTAGTAGGTTACCCTTGTAAACTTGAGAACGAACTTTCAACACTAAGTTAACACCGAGAACCCGAGAACTAAGTCCCACCAAAGACCAGGCCCAATTTCAACCAAAGACCAAGAACCAGACCGAAAAGCCCACCGAGAACACTGAACTTTGACCGAGAACCCTGTAGTCAACCAAGAACGCCTGAAAGTTGACCGAGAACACAACCAAGAACTTGACCGACAATCCTGTAGTCAACAAAGAACACATCAAGTTGACCAATAACACTTCAAGTCAACCGAAAACACTTGGAATTGACCGAGAACTAGCAAAATCCACCTAGAACTCGGGATTTTTGGCCTAAAAACCCTTAAATGATCCCGAAGAAAATTAAGTATGCCCGAGAACGACTGAACAGGGCAGAGAACTCCCAATGTGACTATGACCAATTAAGTTTGGTAACAAACTAAATCCCGAAATCAATGAGATTTGAATTTTAACCAAAAATAACTCAATCTTCAACCCAAATAATCTCATTCCACCTCTGATGAGAAATTCACCGAAAAAGCAAACACCACGGCCAACAAAATAATCACCAAAACACATTCTTTGTGTAACAACTCGGGTTTTTCATTTATCCAATACCCGACCCGCTTTCGTGTTCGAGTTATTTTTGTAAATAAAATATCACGTTTATCAAGTTAACAATAATTTATGATTATTGTTTATTATATTTATTCCATTTATGTAAATAACTTTCCTATATGTACATTTTTCACCTAACTATAGTTTTACTCTATGATGTACCCATCTATAATCTTTTTACCCATTTACCCAAACTCATATCCAACCCGTTTTTGCCCAACCCGTAACCCGAATCCTTTCTTGTGCCTTAATCATCGTTATCATTTTGGAATTTATCACACCAGATCGTTCATTATTCATAATACAACTCCACTGACGTTTTAATAATGAAAAACAATCATAAACGATTGTTTTTTTGTATAATAACAAGACGTCCTAAATTAAATTAGTGTTATACTATCTAGAGATCGTAATAATGAAATTATTCTTGCCTAAGCGTTCTTCTGCGACGTACTCGTGTTAATCAATATTATGTTAGCCCTAACCTAATTATAACAAACTGTGAACAAATCGATCAATTGTTAATCTAGGGTTCATGTTTCAACTTAGAGTTAAAATCAGTTAGGTATATAATAGACCGTTTCCATTCATTACTCAACTATCCATCTGGTCCAGTTGGTGGCTGGGTGTTTGGGGCCAAAGCTGAGCCGGCCAGAGGCGCAAGATCGAGCCCCGGCCAGCCCAGTACATATATATATATATATATATATATACATACACTTTTTGTCCTTTCTTGTTTTAATTTTTTAAAGGTTATTTATTGTTCTAATTAAAATTAAATATGAATAAATATTATTTTATTAAACCCCACACTTCATTATTGACTTTTTTTTCCATCTAATAAATATATAAATTATGTATATATGTGTGTGTATTATGTATTTATGTATTTTTTATTAAATAAAAAGTGTAACAAATCATATTAATATATACATTTTTTATGAAAATTATTTATACGCTTGTATAATAACTATTTAATATTACTATATATATAATGCATGTTCTAGTTATCTACGTATGTATTTTCCTTTTTATACATGTTATAAATACCTATATAAATCTTGGTTATATTTCAACTCATTACTTATTCATTTAAACCAATCATCTATAAATTTGGTTATATGTGTATTTTATTTAGAAAAAATTACAAATTGTCCTTTTGAATATAGAAAATTATGGATTGGGTCCTTTACGAAAATGAGTTTCAGTCTTTATCCTTTATTTGGATAATTGCCTCGGTTTTAGTCCTTTACACTAACGAATGTTAAGTTTTTCAGTTAAGTCACCTCATGTGCCCTGCATATGAGGGCATTTTAGTCTTTTCACAATTTAAAGGACTATTTATGTAATAACTTAAAAGATTTGGTTCTCTAACTAAAACATCCCACATCAACATTTCATCTCCTCTACTAACAAAACCTAAAATCCACCCACCTCCATTACCACCAACATCCACTCCTTTATTGACCTTCACCACAATAAAGATTAAGTTCTGAAAATATGTCACCAACGTCGTCTTTTAACCCTACTTACCGCCACCAATTACATGGACGAACTACACACAGCTACTGTCATCACCATCGTCTGAAAACAGCCATCACCACCATCGTCGTTTTCTTGTCGGCAGCCCCAGCAACCGTTGGCGCCGCCGTCGCTGGGATCATTAAGTTGTTTTCACGGATCTGTGTCTTGCCCTACAGAAGCCCTACATTGGAAACCGACCTCGCCGGAAAATCGCATTAAATCGACTTGACTTCACTAATCTGCATCTATCTACACACAAGTCAGTCATATTTGCGCTTTTGACACATAAACCCTCACTCGTTTGTCTTCTCTTGTTGCCAAATTTTACAGGTACAAGCCACCATCATGGTACTGTTGATTCGCCTAATTCTCTGAACCCTAAAAATATATAAGTTTCTATACAGATATATTAAATATGTTCTAATATATTTCATGGAATTAGAGTATAGATCTCATTGTCGGTGGAAGTGTGGAACGCTCCTTGATCCTATAATATCTACCTCAAGTTCCTCTCAAGGTTATTGATACGCTGTGCTTGCTTCAATTTCTTCGTAGATTTACGGAATTTTTTAAAAGTTGTATGAAATTTGGAGTTGGTGGTGTTTGGGACGAAATTGGGGAAAAATAGTTTTTATAATATTAATTAATTTTAATTTCTTACTTATTTTAACTGAATAAGAGAACCAAATATTTTTAGTTATTACACAAATAGTTCTTCAAATTGTTAAAAGACTAAAATGCTCCTGCACATGAGATGACTTAACTGAAAAACTTAACATTCGTTAGTGTAAAGGACTAAAACCGAGGCAAATATCCAAATAAAGGATAAAGACTGAAACTCATTTTCGTAGAGGACCCAATCCATAATTTTCTATATTCAAAAGGACAAAATTTGTAAGTTTTTCTTTTATTTATTTATTTATCTATTCAGATATTATTATTATTATTATTTTAACAATATCCTAAATCTTAATTGTTTAAATTATTTAAGTAGTTAATTATATATTTTATCAAGAATAAATAATGGTGATTTTAAATAATAAAAAGTAAAGTTTCTTATAAATGACAATCAATAATATTAATCTCCGCAATAATAATTATTATGGAAATCAATCACTCAATCAATAATATTATAATCCCAAACATAATTCAAATCACATCGAAATCTTAACTCATTAAATTATGTTATATCATTAATAATTAATTCATATTAATATTATTTAATTATGAATCCGTGACGGTAAATTCCGAAGGGGTTCATCATTCTCACATCATCATCATTTATATTTTGTTCATCTGATCAAGTGAGTATCTCACTCCCTCTTTTAACTCATTTTTAACCATTTTGGGGGACATATGCGTTCTATTTATTTTATTACTATATATTACTCAACGTGCAACTGTTAGTCATGTGTTTAACAGTTTATACCTAACGTGTTATTTGTTTGTATGATTTACTTGAATACATGTCGGAGAGGTCCAACATATTCTCAGTCTAGTATGATCATACATTCGCCGTGTTAGCCATCGTTCAGTTCGTCTGGCATCGTGCTTACCGACATCATTACTTACTTGTTTATTGGTTAAATTGCTTATCTCACTTGACACAATTTTCTCTTTTATTTATTATTATATAATCATGAAAATCTTGTGTTTTACTCACTCAACCTTGTATTGACAAATCTATTGTAATTTTAACGCATATGCAGGTTATCGTGTGATGTGATGTTCAAGATTATTTGAATCAACTTAGGGTGCATGTTAGAGTATAAGATACAAGAATTTAATTTTGGATGTTATTATTACTTGATAGTTATGAATTTTATGTACTATGACTATTTGAATTTGTTGTACTATTTAAATTGGTTTAATAGATATTGTCATATTAAATATTGCATTGATAGTACCTTGAGAGCTGTGAGCAGTCAGCTCAAGCCCCGTCATTTCCTCCGTAGGTTGTGGTGTGACACTTTGAATCCGTGATATCACAACCGAGCCAAGAATAGGTCAATAAGCTCTGATACCAACTGTAAGTCCCGAATATTCGGATCTACACAATATGATATCAAGTAAACACGATGTTTGTGTGGAATCCAAACACCGTGGTGATTCAAGAACAATAAATGAATAATAAGAACATAATGAACTTCAATGCACACGTTTATTATCACCAAACGTCGGGTACATAAGTTCTTTACATATCTATTTTGCTCTCTAGAGTTTATGGTGGCTATCAAAGTGCTCCACAACTGATTACCCTAACTAATGACTAAACATTAACTATATATATGGTTGCCATATAAAAGGCCCAAAGACCAAGCCCGACTAAGCCTAAACTAGCCTAAAGGGATTTTGGTGTTACTAGAACCATAATGCAATTCTTCAACTCGTCTTCGTTTATTTTACTTTCGTCTTGATCACTTCGTGGCCTTTTGATATGTGTCAGTCTAACCAATTTATGACCCAACAGTGGTTAAGTCACTTGCATGAAGATATAATGGATTATTAGCATCCAGTTTACTAATATCAATTATTGAAGAATTACCATTATCACCCGTTGCAAAAAAAACAAACAAGAACCAAAACAGTAAATAAATGCTTCACCCAAGCACACACACAGAGACAACCAATACGGGTTGTTTAACGCAACACACAATATATTAAACACACAGCATGAGGCACACAAAGATCAACACAATAAATAAAATACAGGGGATCTCTCCCTGTAATCGGTCCGACTAGCCTAGTAACTCCAAAGGCCTAGTGCCAACAAAATGTAAAGAAAAAAAAAGTAAAGATATGGAACGATCTCACCGAGATTTAAGCATAAATCCATGAGCATATAATCACCTTCAATGATTTTCAGCAACAAAAAACTCCAGATTACTATGAAACCAAAGATTGAAAGGATTTGTGTATGAAAGATAATTGTGCCGGCTACTTCTAAACCCACCACAAACTCTGGGGTTATATAAGAAACCAAAATGGGCCTACTAACTTGAACCCAACTAGGTCTTCAACTCAACAGCCACAAGTCTTATACTTCAGCCCACTCCAAGTATGCACCAGGCCCAAGAGAAAGCTCCAGCAATATACCGAGTAGACATAAACAAAGAATAACAAATATAAGAAAATATAAAACTACCAAATATAAGATATAAAAGTGAAATGTTGATACATATTTTAACAAACATACAAGGTAAAACACTAATTCCTAACAAAACAAAAGCCATGTCCGCTTTTATTGATATTTTAGCCCACTTTTTTAGAACGACGACTTTCTTGTATTTAGGCTACCGCAGTATTCAAATTTGGAGAACCCCGATGCCCCCACTCTAGCCAGACTATGTTGTCTTAACCGGACCCACGCTGACTTCAGAGTTTGGTTTGGGCATTCCCCCGGGAAATCATATCGCCGACTGCCACTTGACAGTCATTGTGCCACCACAAGAGCATAATTCTCTGGCGTAACACGATGGGACGAAAACCCGTGTGAGCTTAAGGTTCGAACTAACAACATTTGCATAAGTCTTAGCTCAAATCCTTTAATGCCAATATTCATCTAAAAGTTACACAAGTGGAATATTTTAGCCCATTTACCTTTATCCATTTGATCAAAGTAGGAATTAATTAATATTTATCATTTTTGAATGAGCTTTGTATAATATATTTAGTATATATAAACAAATAAATAATTAAGGGGTTATCTGAGTTTGTCTAAAATGGAGGGCCATAATGACGGGATGTAACAATCTTCCAAGTTGAGAAGCTTTTACCTAATCTCTTGTTTTTTAGTTACAATGAAAATTTGAACCAGATTGAAGTATTATCAAATTTGACAAGTGTTTCACTCGGTCAGAATAATTTGGAATACCTTAATCTTTCTAGCAACAACTTCGCTAGGTTCCAAATTCAGTGAGAATGAAGATTTTGTATTTCTTGAACTATATGCATGGCTTGGGTTAGGGGCGTTTTCAATATTATTATTTCCTTTTCATTTTTTGGTTTAATGATTAGGATTGTTTTAGGTGATATATAGCATTGTTTAACCTGAATACCATATGTAGTTTTATTCATGTAAAAAGTCTTCAATCCTGCCGCACAGTTAGTTTAACAGGGACACGGCTTATTTAAAACATCTATTAACACCTTAATCCGTCTGTTTACTTCTATTGGAGCTATTCTTATGTCGATGGCTTTGATCTTTCTAGTTTGATCGCAAACTATAGCCCATGGAGACATCAACATATGTATAATTAAATTTTACAAATTTGGAAAATGAGATCCAAAGCAAAGTATACATCTTAAAACATGCCGAACCAACGGACTTGCTTTACGTTTGGAAGGATCAGACAGTTTCAACGGTTCATAATTATAGTACGTACGTTCATGATTTTAATAATCGTTGGGTTAACGTGAGGGCAAGTTGAAAGTCGACTTCTACATGAAGCATCCCTTGTTTAGCTTCCTATTTTATTTTTGTTTTTTAATATTCAATTCGTTTTACATGGTACAAGGCTATTTGGGTTTGAAACATTATATTTGATTCTGCTAACAATTTATTATTCTTAATATTGAGGTACAAAATAATATTAATTAAGTAAATAGCTACGAATATCAGTAATACTTTCAAAAAGAATTAAACTACTGCTGAATTGAAAAAAGAAATAATAACCGTAAAATAATAAAATCAAGATGAACTTTTATGCAATTAGTTAAACGTAATGACCAAGGGATTTTCAGAATGACTTTGTATTCCTAAAATGGGGAAAAATATATAAATTTCAAGATTTACACCGTAAACCGTTAAAACTGAATCATAACCTGAACTGCGTATATTTAAAATTGGCCAACTTTCTTGATTGGTTTGTGTAGGAAAAATGGTTCACTTTTAGTTAAGATAATAATAAAAATATAATAACGATACTCTCGTAAATCGTGGGAAATTCACTTAGGTGTTGTTTGTTTTTGAAGACAAAAATTGTCTGTAATCTAATTTCATTTAATTCAATGTCTGCAACTGAAGATGTGGTCTGAAGATCTGCAATCTGAAAATATAATACTGTTTGTTTTATAAACTGGATATCGTCTGCATAAGCTGAAAATTAGTTACCTATCATATATATCACAATAGATAGAAGTCATTTAACGTTTGGAGATTGCTAAAATAATTGGTGGTGGTGTACGAACTATGGAAGTGGGTGATGGTGGACGATTGGTGGTAGACGATTGTGGTAGGCGGTGAACGGTGGGTGGTGGTGATGGACGGTTGTGGTGGGTGGTGGACGGTGGTGGTGGGTGGTGGACTGTGGTGGCAGCGGTGGGTGGTGGTGGATTGTGGTTGTGGGCGACGGTGGGTGGTGGTGATGGATGGGTGTGGTGGGTGGTGGACGGTCATGGTGGCCGACGGTGGGTAATGGTGGTGATGAACGGGTGGTGGTGGGTGGTGGACTGTGGTGGTGGTGGTGGGTGGTGGTGGACGGGTGGTTGTGGGCGACGGTGGGTGGTGGTGGATGGTGGGTGGTGGTGGCAGGTGGTGGTGGTGGTTGTAGACAGTAGGTGGTGGTAGTGGGTTGTGGTCGACGGTGGGTGGTGGTGGTGATGGACGGTGGTGGTGGTGGGTGATGGGTGGTGGGTGATGGTGGCGTCGGTGGGTGGTGGTGGTGGCGGCGGCGGACGGTGGGTGGTGGCGCACGGTGGGTGGTGGTGATGGGCATTGGATGTTGGTAAGATGATAATAAGCATGAAGACGTGTGAAGATGGTGGATATTATCTTATTATTTAAGACCATATAAGCAGTTTTCAGATCCTTTTCTTTTGTTTAAACAAACTGTCTTCATGAACTTATGTCTGCGCGCCCGCAGACATAACCCTCCTGCAGACATTTGAAGTAAAAACAAACACAACCTTAGTACAATACTGTTTACAAAAGTATATAAAAAGAATATAAAATATAAATTTATATACCGAAATGATTCAATCCATATCTTACTAGGAGTGCTTCCATAAGCTTTTTTCTAGCATCTATGTCACGAGTCTTCTTCACTTGAGTCTTCAACAAATGTTTTTTCAAAACAACAATTCGTTTATTGAAATTGGGTAACGGTTTTGGTTGAGGATCGTGTTAGACACGGGGCCCTTAAAACAGATTTCGTGCCTACTCTCAAGCGCGTGTGTTTCCCAGTGTACAACAACCGGAACAGTATGTGTACTGCCGAAGATGGCCACGAACCCGATGAAGTCACCGGCTATATTGGTGTTTATCAAGATGTAGGAAAATTTGTTGAAGTTGTTTGACATAAGTATAGAGAGTGTTCCTCTCTAAATTTTGTCATAAGTGTGTATAAGTGACTCTAAAATATTTTTTTAAGTGTTATCACAACATGAACCAACAATTTCATTATATACTTACACAAAATGAGAAATACTCAACCAAAATTAATATGTCATAAACAATAAAATTAATTTAGTCATAAACAAGATAATTAATCTTGTAATAAACTTGAAATTAATTATTGTAATTAACATGGTTAAATACTTTTAATTAGATTTAAGTGGTGAATCAAAACCATCATATTTATTCATGACATGAGTTGAAACAAACTATTTGACCAGGTCCAAACAACTGTTCGCAACAATCCGTTATGCAGGCGCGACACTCATGCGCTCCTACGTGAGACACGATGTCAAAGATAAATCCAATTTTCTCTTCTTTGGTTATTTCAACCATACAACTTCGAGCATTGATATTCATTCATCTAAGCTCTGATTTGGACACTCAAAGTAATATTTATACAACACATATATAAATATATTATTCATGTAGTGAAAAACCAATTTTCATTAATAATTTTTTCCAACAGTTTGAAGGTTTGGTCGGTTTTGGCGTCTTATAAAAATGATTATTTTTCTTATCTGAAATATTAGATAAATAAAAATTGATGTTATGCTTGATCTATGAATTAAATTGGTATATTTAATTCGCTTAATTAAATATATATGTTATACCAATGTTCATAGTTAAATCTAAAAATAAAAAAATATAATGATAAGATTAATTGTTATCCAATATATGGTCCTATAATCTATTTGTTATAACCTTCTGATTCGTTTATAGCTCGTTTATCAAGCTTATGACTTGATTGCAACACATCAGCTAGTTTACAACCTATTTATAACTTGTTTAAAATTTAAGAAACCAATAAATCATAAGGAATTTGAACCTCTTCCATTAAAATTGTTTATCTTAGTTCAAACCCAATTTCACACTTTACATGGACATATGAGGAGACAGCAACGAATTGTCCTTTTATTGAAACCCCACGTGGCCGGTTGATGTCATCATATGTTATTCATTTTGAATAAGTATACCATGAAGTCCTTCAACTTTGATTCATTTACAAGTTGGAACTCAAGTTTTAAATTCGACATTAATTGGTCCCATAGTTCTTCCTTCATGTCAATTTAGATTGCATTGTAAAGTTGTAGTTGACATTTACAAGAACGAAGATGTGAAAGTATAGTTATTAACTTCTTTCAAATTTCAAATTCTACAGTTTATATTTCAACCCATTAGTCATGGTCAATAGAGCATTCCTTATGCACTATGTAGGATTAGTGTGTGTATTTACCGCCCCTATGTGCCATGTGATGATGATATGAATCCCACGCAAACGTGTTACAAATATGACGCATGTTTGATGTGATATACTTGTGCATGTCATGGTTTGATATGATTGAGCAAAACACTTCATAGGACTATAGGAAAAAAAAACAAAGAAACAATGCCTAGAAACTACGATAAATATTGATAGATATGCAGTATGATATCTAGAGGTGGCAAATAATATGCATATAGTGTGTCTGTGTGTGGCGGCTTACAACGACTATGTTGTGTAAATGGTGCCACGTAGCACGTTGATAATGTTTCATAAGGGGTCCCAATACATCTAGACCTTGTTGGAGTTATCGCGTAATAGAAGCCAGCTCATAGCGATGTTGGTCGTATGTATGTGCCGCTGCGCAGATTTGATGAAGTGGGCATTCCTCGCTACGTAATCTAACACACACCTATGTAGCACTTCAACAACCAATAGACTAGACTTGTTTAGTTTAAAGACAAGATAACAAATAAGTGAGTAAATCATAATAATATAAATGACTCGTAAAATATATACCAATGAGAAAAGTTGGAGGAGCTTGAATGCAAATTAAGGCAACAGTAAAAATAAAATAGAGAAATCCATGATATTCCTTCCATACGCATATGGTGTCGACACAATTGATCCCCATCCTCATTAAAATCTCTCTCGACTTTTTCCTATCAGAATTCATATCATTTAGTGCAACTATATATGTCGACATTTCTTTCTGGTCATACCCAACACCAGAACATGCGTCTATAAATTCTGACATTGATCAACAACTAACGACGACGTACGTGCGTTTCATCATCGATCATCTTCTTATACAAAACTAATTCACACCATGTGGGTGCTCCAGGTTTCTTTATTTCTCTCTAGATTATATATTTATTTGATTGATGTTATTCTAATTTAAATTAATTGCATTGTCGAATTGTTTTTTAGGAGCTAATATACCCTTTGCTGAATCTGGAGAAGATTAGAGGGGATGTACGAATTTCTTCAGGTAAATTCTATATGCATTTTTAATGCACAAACCTCCTGATTTGGTTTGTTCTGTAAATCATTAATGTTTAATAACATGTTCTTGGATACATACCAACAATGACTTAAATTAATGTTGCTACATAAATGTTCAAAATTCTGTATGAATAAAATTAAATACAGGGAGAAAAATCATATCTTTCACCTTGTTTTTCAATGGTTCTTATATGAAATTTAAGGAGTTTGTTTTGAATTAATGTTGCATTAATAAACGTTGATTAAATATGTAGCGTTATTTATATCTTATCAAAACCATGGTTTCTAGGTTGTAATCCTTGATTGTGATCTACCTTTGACCATCAATCGGCCATTTCTTTGTCAAAAGTAAATCACAATCAGGAGTTACCAGAAACCCCCGGACATTGGCAGAGGCAGTTAGGTGGTGTCGGGTTCGTCTAACATCATTCTTTTTCGTATTATATATAAAACTATAACAGTAGAATTTCGAATGAACCCATACTTTATATATTAAAAACTTTTTATCCCATTTTCCATAAACTTTACAAAAAAAAAAAAATATTATTATTTTTATATAACTTTATTTAACTAAAACAAACCCAATATGTTTTCAAAATAAGTCCAAATCTTTTACCAATTAAAAAAAATGTCATTTTGTTATTTCACAAAAAGAGTGTGAAGCGAAGATGTGAACCAACATCGGTTAGAGCGGGTTAGCGCGACCCGATGCGAAAACTTTGACATCGGATGTTAGAAATCTTAACACCGAATAATGCTGACATCATACAAAAATTAAGAAATTGGAAACCGTAGTTTAAAAAAAGTCAATTTTAAATTGTAATTTCTATTCTTTCACTAAGCATTTGTATTATATAGAAATAAATCATCTAAACTATTAGCTTGGATCCATAAAGGGTTCATTTTCAGGAACTTTTCCGAATCCATGTCAGCAACAAACTGCACCAACTCACCCAAGTTCGAACCATGCCGCGACGAAAAAGCCGCTCTCATCCTTAAATTCATAGCCATTGGCACCATTCTCGTCGCGGGAATCCTAGGTGTCACCATCCCACTGGTCAGCAAAAAACGCGGGTTCTTTAAAACAGATTCCAACCTCTTCTTTTCCACCAAAGCCTTTGGTGCCGGGGTGATTCTAGCCACGGGGTTCGTGCACATGCTCCCCGATGCAAACGAGGCGTTAACAAACCCGTGTCTACCCGAAAACCCGTGGGACCACTACCCATTTTCGGGTTTGATTGCTATGATGGCTGCATTGACCACATTGCTGGTTGACTTTATTAGTACTCAGTATTATGAGAGCAAGCAAATGAAGCAAGCTGTTCAAGATGAAAGGGGTGATTTGTATTCGGAATCTGTTATTGTTCCGTTGGTGGAGAATGAGAATCATGATCAAGTGTTTGGGGAAGAAGATGGTGGTGGGATTCATATTGTGGGGATTAGAGCTCATGCTGCTCATCATGGTCATGATAATAATCATAATACTGATAAAGAAGCGACCACGGGTTCTGAAGCGCGTTCGCATACACACTCACGTGGTGGTACCGATGATCATGATGATGATGAGGCTCGTGTTCGGCATGTTGTTGTTTCACAGGTAGTTCATGTTTTATCTTTAACAGATAAAAATTTAATAATAATTAAGTTCGTATGGAAACAATAGTAGGGTTTAGTGTTTAGCTCGTAGAACGGTTGGAAGTCGCCTAAAGTATATTTAAAAATGCATAAAACCTGTTGAGTCGTTTTTTAAAGATGTTATTATCTTTATAATATAGTTATAATATTCATTTTAGACGAGTAGTTATTTAAAAAGTTCAAGGTACAAAAGACAAAAAATAATTATTCAAATGTCATTTGAAATCATTTATTTTAGACTAATTCTACGTTTGACAGGTATTAGAACTCGGGATTTTGTCGCATTCAATCCTAATCGGACTATCACTAGGTGTCTCCCAGAGCCCGTGCACCATAAGACCCTTGCTCGGTGCATTATCATTCCATCAACTTTTCGAAGGGTTTGCACTAGGCGGGTGCATCTCTCAAGCCAAGCTCGGGGCCCTTCACTCGACTATAATGGCATGCTTTTTTGCTGTAACAACCCCTTTAGGTGTCGGTATAGGTGCGGTTATATGCTCGTTTTATAACCCGAACAGCCCCAGAGGTCTGGTTATTGAAGGGGTACTTGATGCAGTATCTGCTGGGATTTTGATTTATATGGCTTTGGTTGATTTAATTGCTGCTGATTTTATGAGTAAGAAGATGAAGTGTAATGTTAGGCTGCAAGTTATGTCTTATGTTGCGTTATTTCTTGGGGCTGGGCTAATGTCTCTTCTTGCGGTTTGGGCATGATATATAAATGTATATTATGTGTTATGTAATGGGATCTTATGTTATGTTAAGTTATAATAGTGGGTCATAGTACGTTTTGGTATTGTATTATATATTCATTAATCTTTTAGGTGTGTCAAATTAATCATTGCCAAAACATATTACCAAGCCTGCCATTATAGCTACCAAATAATGAAGCTACAACTGCCCTAACCATCATTTAAAAGAATTCAAACTAAACAATTATTAACACCCAACAAAACTCTAAACGACTCAAAAACTCCAGACCTGACTCGAACTTTTCTTTGCATGCCAAGTCTTTTGTGAATCAAATAAGATTATTCCAACGTGGTAGACATGTCCCCCCGACAGAAGGCGGTTATTGAATGCTTACAAGGTCCTCATGCCCAAGATTTTCTGACCGTTATCCCGATTGATGGCTTGGGCCAAAGCATGTCTGCGGTCGAGTATAGGGTCATTCTTAAGTACCGTTTGATGGTCCCAATGTACCCAGAAGACGAAACATGTCCGATCTGCCGTAAGGCTTGCCTGGATAAATTCGGAGAGCATGCGGTTCATTGCAAGGAGATGTCTGGGTTCACATACCGACATGATTGGGTGCGGGACGTTCTTTGGGACATCTTAAGGCGAGCTGGGATATCAGCTAAAAAGGAAGCCCCCGTAAACTTCCTTACAGACCCCACGAAAGGGAGATCCACTCTACGACCGGCAGATTTGCTCGTCTTTGGTTGGGCCGGGGGAAAACACGCTTGTGTTGACCTCACAGGGGTATCTCCCTTAGCTGGTTTGAGGGATAATGGATTTGTAGCTGGGCAAGCAATGAAAAGGGTTGAAACGAAGAAGGTGGAGAAACATGCTAAAGCCTGCGAAGAGAACCAACATGTTTTTGTCCCTCTGGCTTTTGATACATTTGGCTCCTTGGCACCGGAAGCTATCTGTTTCCTAACCAGGGTCCAACAAGTTGTGCATAGCAATGTGTCGACTCCAAAGGGGCAGGGGTATGTCTTTAGCAGGTTAGGGTTTGCAATTCAGAAAGGGGTGGTGGCACAGCTTGTTGCCCGCCTACCCGCTATATTGATGTAATATCTATGTTTCTATATATTGTAACAAATAAACAAATCATAATTAATTTGAGTTAAGATTTATAGTTGTAGACTTGTAGAAAGTTTCCAATTGACAACTTAAAACAAATTTCGTGCGCAACATCATATATTCTTGCATTAATTTTTAGTTATTGAAGGTTTTATTTATTTAACAAAAGTTACCATTAAGATTATTCAAAACTTAAGATAGAATCGGTTGTCAGTTGACCATATAAAGCTTTCGTAATACAATCGTTCGGTCCTTGTTTTCGTTATTCTCTCAATACTGCACAGTCAAATGTGTTCGAGCGCTGCCCCTCACTGAACCCTAATGCTTCGTTAACTTTCCTAGCTTGGCGATTCAGATGTGGATCCAGTTGTCATCCTTTCGATGGTGCCTCTGTTTTACTTCGAAGCTCAGATTCACACTTCCTTTGGAATCCCCTGTTCTTTCCACACAATTGTCATAAACAGAAATCCACATATATAAATGAAGCTGGTAATATCACGCTTCACACTCACACTTCAGCGAATTGTTTTCAACTATTTCATCGATCTACACTTATCGTATCTAGTGTTCATCCAAGTCAATACCAACTTCGTAGTGAATTGTTTGTTGTTAAAAGTTTTGAACGTAAACTGGGTTGGGACACAGGTGGGATTGAAGATGCAACGTCCTCGTCTCAATTGATTGATATACTGTTTTCGTTGATTCAAGAACAAAGCACTATCACTTTAGGCACTTCTATTCCCAAATCCACATATCATATTGAGGCAGAATTACCAGAGGTGAACTTCAGTTATGTAACGGCTCTGGTCCTTCCAACACCTTCTCTTAACTGGTTTAGTAATGCGTATTGATATGGTTTTGCTTGAGTTTGGTACTTCACTTTTGGTTCATCTAAGGGAAACTGCTCACTTGTTTTTTTACGGATGTTGATCCTAAAACACCCGACTTGTATACAAACCTTAATTCAGATTTGGTTCAGGTGGATAAATGGGATATTACGAAAGTCATGACAACCAAGGCTTCCATTCAACATCTAACAACCGGTGATGAATTGATAATGGCAGCTACACACATCCATACCTTGAGGGTATTTCATTCGTATAGAGTTATGAGGGATAATTTCAAGAACCAAAAATTATTGGTGCAAAATTTTCTAGCAGTGGACCCACTTTTAGCCTTATGAGCATCCCCTCTTTTAATGAAATTAATATTCATCACACGTTCGTTGTGCTATAACAACAATATCTACTGTTCATGATGGTGTCTACGATCTAAATTGGTGATAGACACCTTGGTTGGAAAGCAGGTACGGTACCTTTGCTCTTTTGTCCAAATCTCATGCTTCACAATCCGTCTACAGCCATATATGATGGATTCGTTCCTTCAGGTCAACAAGGAGATTCCAATAGCTATTCTGAAGGGTTCTTCATTTAGGGGAATTTCAGTTTTGGATAACTCATGTTGATCGGGTTCTGTCTTTTGACACGTTTGTCTATGTTGGAACTTTCTTTCCCACAAAACTATCGGGTATTCTTTGGTGGCACATGACTGCAAGTCCTAGCATTGAATTAACTGTTGGATCCTATCATTTGTGGGTGGTGCATGGGCAGGACCAGCCACCAGACGACGCACAGAAAGATTGTTTTAAAGTGGGGGGGGGGGTGGTCAATCGGAAATTAATACAAGTGGCCAAAGTGTAATATAGGGGCAGTATAAGTTATAGGAATAAGATGTGTTAGCGAGCATGATTGAATTGTTAGTTTGTTAGGCCTCCGATGTATGGAGAGAAGGCGTAGCCCTAGATTATCATTGTAAATTTTCCTTTACATTTTCATAATACAATCGTCCGGCCCTTGTTTTCATTATTTTTTTCTCTGAGCTCAATCAATCACAATCTAAATATATCAAACCCTATCAATTTATGAACCTGAACCACTTGAAATACCTTGATATCCAATTGCATTTTAACATGTTCAAAACTTCAAAATTATGAAAGAAATTACAAATTAAAATAAAATAAGGAAAAGCTAAGAAACGGGCATATATTTACTTTCGAAATAAATGTTAATCAACTACAATTAAATAATCACGTGAACTTGTTCGCGTGTTATATAATAATAATAATAATAATAATAATAATAATAATAATCCGAGTGTGTTAGTATTAAAAAAAGCATGATATTTTTATGGTTTTATTCTGTTTCATTTTATAAACTTAATTAGTTACATATAAATTACTAGTTAGAAAAATATCACACAACTCATTTCTTAACTTATTGGTGTGCGGTCCCTCTTAAAATATTAAAAATACTCACTCACCAACCGACACCGCCACCTTTCTCCTTTCCAACTTCACCAAATATTTCTAGTATAATTTACCTAATGGGTACCTAAGCCATACTACCATTACTAAATTTGGCCCTTCAATTTCATTTTGTAACAAATTTGGTCTTTTTAGTCTAATTCTCTTTGATTGTACCCATATAAACCAACTAATCAATCAACTTTTATACAACCAAATAGACCATGTTTAAGTAGTACGTCCTATATCATAAAGTATGCAAATCACTTTTCCTAAGAGTATTCTAAGAGGATTATGTATGTGCAGGTGCATGGCTGTTTTTGAGAATTCCTAAAAAAGGTAAGGATCCATGACAAGTAAAGAATGAACCTCTAAAATATAAACTAAATAACTCTCATATGTAAAGTAAATTATACGAAGATAATTGTGAAACAATAAACAAAACAAAAGTATATTAGCAACATAATTTTTAAATATTTGAACGAATCATGAAGTTATCCTACCACTTTTTATTTTAAACAAAATGGTCTTTTTTTCTTTAAATATGAATAAGAAAAAAAAACATGACTATTAACATGGGTTAATAAAAATTAGGCTCATGACATAGCAACTTTTAATGAAAATGAAAAACAAATGGAAATAACAATAAAGAGTATAAATGAGTGATTCAAGATTTGAACTTGGACATCTCAATTTTCGGTTTTTTTTTTTGGGGTGGGGGTGGGGTGGGGTGTTATTAGTTGAGCAAAATTTAAAGTTACTAAACTATAGGGCTTACATACATACATGCATACATACATAATGTACATACATACATACATACATATAAGCGCGCCAACTTTTTCAGGGCATAGAAAACCGGTGGGCCTAAGACCGTCTCCCTCTCTACCCGCCCCTCTGAGTCGGGCCTGTGTAGGTGCATAATTTACTTTGATCTTTAGGAAAATAATATATTGAAGATGTTAATTCATCCGTTAATTATTTTTTAGAACTTCTTATTAACCATGTCAATGTCGCATCATAATCGATATAGTTTGTTAAAGTAGAAATCAAGAGAATCGATGTTTGCATTACAAAATAGTTTTGGGTGTTAAGTTCTAATGCGAAAACTGCTTCAACGTCCTTTGTCTTTTCTTTAAAACCAAAAACCGAAGTTCTTAATGTATACCAATTGAAGTTCTTAACCATAGTCGATTATAATGTTTGATGCCACGGGCATGTCCTTTGTTTAACCCATGTACAACCGAAGCATATCTTCTTGATGTGTTAACTTTATGCATTAAAATGTATATATTTATGTTATTCAGAAGTTTCATTGGGAGAGTATTGCAAATGAAAGAGGAACCTTTTGTGCCACGAATTCAGTGCTAATTAATGTGATAAGCTAAAACCGTCAAATAAAATAAAGAAAGAGCATATCAAGATACTTCCTGAAACTTGTTATTTTGGAAGGCAAGATACTTTTATAAATTAAAACGTAAGAACAATTTTTAGTATAGTTTTTATAAGAGTCAGGCTAAACGTACCCCCTTCTCTTGCCATCCATACGCCCCCCTGAACTTTCATTTCCCCTTAACATTTGTAATTGACATGTTAGTCCCTCTTATTTTATTTTACTTCTCTCAAGATATTAAATAAAAAACAATTAAATTTTTATTTTACAGTTTTTATATATTTTTGTTATTTGTTTTATTATTTTATTTCTTTAAGATCTTATCAAAAGTTTGTTTATATTTTTACATGTATTAAAAAGTATTGTATGTTTTCTCTAGCTAGTTTTTTATTGTTTTTTTATTTTTTTATAAAATGTATTTAAAACAATTTGATTTTATTTGTTAGGTGTGGATACATGAGATTAATATTACCTGAGAAAAGAGTCAATTTTTTTTATCAAGTTGTATGTTATTTAACTTTTTTATTTATAAAAAATAATATTTTATTTTATAAAAAAAATGTAAACCATCCCTTAATTTAAAAAGAAAAACGCTCTCCAAAAAGATTAAAACAAGTATAGAAATTTTTTTTTTTTAAAACAAGAAGAAAAACAACGGTTTTCATATAAGAAAAAAAACATTTTTCTAAATAAGAAAAAATATATTTTTATTAAAGGCTTTTAAATATACATAAAATGGTAAATAGAAAAAAACATTGTTAAATAAAAATAGAAAAAAAAATTCTTTTATAAAAATAATTATGATAATAAAAGATAACAAAATGACAAAAGAAACAATAAAAGGCTTAAATTGTATTAATGTAAAACTTGAAGGAGTAGGTATGTTTAGTAAAAATGAATTAAAGAGGGTACGTTTAGCAACACCCTTTTTATAATTGTGTTAATGACTTTCCTCAAAACACTCGGAAATATATCTGTTATTTACTTTCATTACAAACTCAGCAGTTTACATTTTAATAAAATTAAATATTTTTGTTAAAAAGTTATTTGACACTAAAGTACATGCATTGTGCTACGAATAACTTTGTGATATTTGAATGTTGTTTGTTTTGTTTTCTACAAGAATATCAATTAATGATTGCTCTTATTTACTTTAACTATTACTACGTTAATTATATTTTGACAATAAATAACTTGGAGCGACAATTACTGACATGGCACAGACAGAACACAAAAATAATCATATTTTAGATGAGAATATCTAACCTGTATAAGAAACAAATAATGCTTGCGTTGAGCGATTTAGTTTAAAGGGGTAGTGTTTGATTGACCTATCTATCTAATTTATTTAGTTAAACAAATTGACACTGACCACTGAATCATTTAACTGACTTTTCTTTACAACTCGTCAACCTGAGCAACACGTATACAGCTTGATTATGTTGGTCCAATGAGAGAGGATCAATGTCTGAAAAAAGAGGATCAAGACCCGACGGAACTATTAACGTAACCGACATAAGGCTAAACAGTTTGACCGACAGTGCAGGAAGCTGCTTTCGTCGGGTCCGATGGCTTTTGCAACAAAACAAAAGCTTTGAATAACTAAAAAGTTAATATGACAATGTGTAGATACCCTAGGGATGAATAACACAATATTCCCCTTACCATACCATGATTCTTTCAAGAGTACATCACCAACCCACTAGGCCACGCTACTCATGAAATACTAAAATAAACAAACAGATCCTCGTCTTTCTGTACACCTTTTTCTTGAAGTTGGTGATTCATATTCATATTCATCTTCATCCAATCCAACTTCACCTCCATCATTCATTCAACACGCAATGGATCGGGCTCGCAGACTAGCATCCAAATCCATTCTCAAACGCCTAATATCTCAATCCAAACCAAACCCATCTACATTATCTTCAACCCACTATGTTTCTGTTTCATCATACACTAGATCGCAAACTAATTTCCGACCCATATCAATCGAATCATTAAAACCCAGTGACACTTTCCCACGCCGCCATAACTCAGCCACCCCATCACAACAAACCCAAATGGCCAACACTGTAGGCTTCAATGATCTTGATTCCTTAATAGACGCCACCGTTCCCAAATCAATCCATGAGACTCAACCATTTCGACTCGGGCTTAACCGAATCGCAAATGATTCATCATATGAAAGAACTAGCTTCCAAAAACAAGGTGTACAAGTCTTTTATTGGTATGGGTTATTACAATACATTTGTGCCTGGGGTTATATTAAGAAATGTGATGGAAAACCCGGGCTGGTATACTCAGTATACGCCTTACCAAGCCGAGATCGCGCAGGGGAGGCTCGAATCCTTGTTGAATTTCCAAACCATGATTAAGGATTTAACGGGCTTGCCTATGTCCAACGCCTCCTTGCTGGACGAGGGGACTGCGGCTGCCGAGGCCATGGCCATGTGCAACAATATTCAGAAGGGGAAGAAGAAGACGTTTTTGATTGCGAGTAATTGTCACCCGCAGACGGTTGATGTGTGCAGGACTCGGGCGGATGGGTTCGGGTTGGAGGTTGTGGTGTCAGATTTGAAGGAGTTTGATTACTCGTCGGGTGATGTGTGTGGGGTGTTGGTGCAGTATCCGGGGACGGAAGGGGAGGTGCTGGATTACGGGGAGTTTGTTCGGGTGGCGCACGCGAGTGGGGTGAAGGTTGTTATGGCGAGTGATTTGTTGGGGCTGTGTGTGTTGAAGCCGCCAGGTGAGTTTGGGGTGGATATTGTGGTGGGGTCTGCGCAGAGGTTTGGCGTGCCGATGGGGTATGGTGGTCCGCACGCTGCGTTTCTTGCGACATCGCAGAAGTATAAGAGGATGATGCCCGGGAGGATTATTGGTGTTAGTGTTGATGCGTCTGGGAAGCCTGCTTTTAGGATGGCGATGCAGACGCGCGAGCAGCATATCAGGAGGGACAAAGCTACTAGCAACATTTGTACCGCTCAGGTATTGATTTTCTTGAATTTGATTTGTTTAATGAATTTGAGAATTCTTGTTATGTTGTGTGTCCTAATCGTGTAGTTTGATCCGTTTAGTTGTTATGATTGTTACTACATTTTTTTAGTGTTTGGGTAAATAAGTTATGGCTCAAGTAAAGTTTTCTTTGAACAAGCTAAACAAAGGTGTATTAAAAACCCCGAATTGCCCCGTCAAGATACTGGAGTCGGTTATATACAGAGTGGAGTACTAATTACACTTCATTGGAATGCAAGGTCCACCCAAATACACAATACACTTCATTGGTTGATGCAAAACCGAAAGTGAACCAAAATATCAGTTATTTAAAAAATATAAAACCCAACTGTTAGGTTTCTATTGGGTTCGGTTATTTCAGTTGGGTCGTGTCGGTTATTCCAGTTACGCTTTGGTTATTTTGGTTTCGTGTATAAAAATATAAAAAAGTTGTTTTATATTTGCATCCCTCAGAGTGTTTTGTTATAATAGTGTATGCCCTGTTCTAATATCCCAGATCCACATATTTATACTTCAAATTTTGACATGTTATTTGGATTTTGGTGGTTAAAACATTTTGTTATTATGTAGGCATTGCTTGCAAACATGGCTGCTATGTATGGTATTTACCATGGACCTGAAGGCCTAAAAACAATTGCCCAACGGGTCAATGGACTTGCTGCAACATTTGCTGCTGGATTAAAGAAACTCGGGACAGTAGATGTTCAAGATCTTCCGTTTTTTGACACTGTGAAGATAAAATGTGCTGATTCAACTGCAATAGCTGAAGAAGCTCTTAAAAACAAGATGAATCTTCGTATTGTTAATAAAAACACTGTAAGCATGTTTTTGTTGTTGATTATGCTGTTCAAATAATGGGCTAATTTGGGCAACGCTAAATTGTATATGGGTTCATTTTGATCAACTTAAATTAGTCAACAGGTCAAATTGGGTTACCTTAGATTAGTCTACTATAGTGTATTTTTAACTCATAACACTAAATTATTTTATTAAAATAATAGATATTTACTATAATAATATTATTTTGGTGATCCTATTCGAAACACTTCTTATTTATAAAGAATTAAGAAAAATGGGCAAAGAGTGTTTCGGGTCAATCCAACTTGCCACCTCTAATATTTGCGAACAGTTGACTTTATTTTTGAAGTTGTTTTGTCTTGCATTTAGATTACCGTCTCATTTGATGAAACAACCTCCATTGAAGACGTTGATACATTGTTTAAAGTTTTTTCATTGGGGAAACCGGTGAGTATATTATATCATTATTCATATGGATACTGTAATTATATATAACATATAAATACATACATCCTTTGCTGGGAACAACTTAAAGTTTCTTGTTTAAATGCAGGTGCCATTCACTACTGCATCTCTTGCACCAGAGGTTCAAGATGTCATCCCTTCAGGGCTCGTAAGAGAGACTCCGTTTATGACGCATCCAATTTTTAACTCGTATGTTTCTTCCTTGCATTTTGGCAATTTCAACTCATCTACCTACAATCTTTGGGGTGCACATGGCTCGGTTTTGGGCTCAAACCGAACAAAAAGCTGAAAGTTCGGTCTTTGAGTTTCTTAAAACCGTCTGTTTTTTTTTTTTGATTTTTGAATTTCAGTTTGAGTTTGGTTCCATTTCGGTTTTTTCGGTACTACCATTTTGGGCCTGAAATTTTGGACCTAAATCTTCCAGTTAATAATAATTAATTGATCATTATACATTTGGATTAAGATACTTGAGTAACACTATTAATTAAATTTGTATGATTTATTTAAAATTCAAACTGAAGAATGAAAACCTGTAGGTTCAGTTTTTCGTTTTTAGTTACATGCAAGTTCGGTTTTTACGAAAACATAAACCAGTCTCTTGGTTTCTGTTTGAGTTTGGTTATTTCGGATAGACATCGGTTTTTTCTATTTCTTGCACACTTCTACAAATGGGTTGATTTGTGTCAAGTTAATAATAAAATGGTTTGATTATGATTGTGATAATATATTACACACATTATTTACTAATAAAACTTGAGCCGTGCTAAAAATGATACCGTCTTGACCCATGACGCAGCCCATCCATTCAAGCCTCTAGAATATTTTTTCTAAAATCTTTTATGGATTTTAAAAATTTAAACTAATTATTTTTGTTTCATTAGCTTCCACACAGAGCATGAATTACTGAGATATATCAGCAAATTGCAGTCAAAGGATCTATCATTATGTCACAGTATGATTCCATTGGGATCTTGTACAATGAAACTCAATGCAACTACCGAGATGATGCCAGTGACGTGGCCTGCCTTTGCAGACATGCATCCGTTTGCACCTATTGATCAGGCCGAAGGATATCAAGTAATAACGTCTTCCTTCACTTTAAGTTTAAAGTTATAATATTGTCTAGTTTAAAGATTTAACCTTTACAATTATCTGTGGTACTTATTTTCAGGAAATGTTTAAGAATTTGGGTGATATGTTGTGCACGGTCACCGGTTTTGATTCTTTCTCTTTGCAACCGAATGCTGGTGCTGCTGGAGAGTATGCCGGGCTAATGGTTATCCGGCATATCATATGGTATGATGCAACTTTTTTGTACATACTTTTATGGGTTGTTTAGATAAAGTAACGCTGATTATAGTTAATCTGAATAATCAGTTTAATACCATCTACAACAAAGTTAATTAGTTAAGGGAAAACAAAAGTAAAAACACTCTTTTTAACCCCAGTTAAATGTGCATAAAAAGCTAATTATGAAAATTATAGATGTTTTTAATAAAATTTGTTGGCAAATAAATATAAAAATTATCATTATAGTGAACTAAAATATACATTGTCATGGTTTAACTATATATTTTAATAATATATACGAAAGTTTGTATTGGTTATTTAGTTATTTGCTATATAAGCAGTTTCAAAAACACTTTCCTGCACTCACTTGTGAAGTTTTGAGTTCATTTTAAGATAAAAGTGATTCTGATTATGATTAGTTTCGATTGAACATATTTTAGGGAAAATGAAAGTTGTGTAATTAACCCTCAATTTTATCCTAGTTAAGTACACGTTTTGTTAATTTTATTAAAAAGTAACTGTGAAAAATTTAGATGGTTGTTTTTCTTATAAAAGTCTGTTAATAAATAAAATATAAAATCTACGTTATAGTTAATTTGATATCATTTTATCATATATTTACTTTATACTTTAATAATATTATTAAAAAAACCTTGTTTTGGTTATTAGCTATTTGCTGCATAATTAAAAACACACATCCACGATCTCTTTTCAAGTTTTGAATTGTTTTTAAGAAAAGTTACTCTGATCGCAACTGTAGGCAAGAGGAGATCATCACAGAAATGTATGCATCATTCCAGTGTCAGCACACGGAACAAATCCCGCAAGTGCTGCTATGTGTGGGATGAAAATCATTACTGTTGGAACCGATGCTAAAGGTAACATTAACATTGAAGAGGTACGAAAGGCTGCCGAAGCAAATAAGGACAATTTATCTGCTCTGATGGTAACATATCCTTCGACTCATGGAGTTTATGAAGAAGGCATTGATGAGATTTGCAAAATTATTCATGACAATGGAGGTCAGGTTTACATGGATGGTGCCAATATGAATGCACAGGTATATCAAAATCTTTTAATAAAATGACCGTATGATAAAATATTATAAACTAGATTAGAAACCCGCGTATTACAGGTGGTAACTAAATGAAATATTAAAAAGTTAGTAATGAAGATATAGGAATTATAAAATGATATTTGAGATATGATATGATTGAAATTGCGTATAAGTTACTAAGTAATAATTTAATATGTTTGAACTGAAATATCTCACATAAGTTCCTATATCTGAATATATAATATATTATGCTTTATTACTATAACCCTTTATTTATCAAGCATAGATGTTGATCAAGTTGAATTTTTGCAGGTTGGTCTAACAAGTCCCGGGTGGATCGGTGCTGATGTTTGTCATCTGAACCTTCACAAGACATTTTGCATCCCGCATGGTGGAGGTGGGCCCGGAATGGGCCCAATTGGTGTGAAAAAACACTTGGCACCATACTTGCCTTTCATCCCGTGGTATGCACCAAATAAATCAGTTTTAAATTACCTTTTGTTATTGGTTTGTTAATTCGTGTTTGTTTTAAAGGTCGGGACCGGAGGGTTACCAGCACCCGTAAAAGCCGAGCCACTTGGTACAATTTCTGCAGCACCTTGGGGATCAGCTCTTATTTTACCCATATCATATACATACATTGCCATGATGGGATCTCGGGGACTTACGGATGCATCAAAGATAGCCATCTTGAATGCAAATTATATGGCAAAACGTCTTGAGGTTTGTTTTCTTTTTCATCCATTTGTTATGTGTTTTTTGGATACTGTGTTCTGATGGTATATGGTGCGTTAGTGCTAGTATGATTATAGTCACTGCTACTTGTTTAATTAATGTTTTTTTTATTCATTTATTTTTACGTTTCAGAGTCACTACCCCATTCTTTTCCGTGGTGTCAATGGTACCGTTGCCCATGAATTTATTGTTGATTTGAGACCCTTAAAGGTATGTTTGACTCATTTCTATCATAATCTAGATATGGTAACATTGACCTGTTTACTTATAAACGGGTCGCTTTGGGCTATATTTATATTTTTAATTAGGTTGAAGGCCATCCAAAGTGTATTCAAGTTGCATTAAAGACGTCTTAAATCATCTATTAAAAAGGGTTGGATTATATTTTTTAATATATAATTAATTTTCGTATGAACCTGTTCCAAACCATTTGACCACACTTAAAAGGAATATCCATTTTGGTTTTATATTTTTCGTAAATCGAACTTTTGTTTCGGTTTTGCATGTAATTAATATCAAGAAAACTGAACTGAACTTATAGATTTTCGTTTTAGTATATAGTTTAGATAGTTTTTAAGAATTTAATAAAGTGTTAATCGAATATATTAGTCCAAATGCATAATAATGAATTATTATTCAACAGAAAGATTTAGTCCTAACTTCATTATTTTCAAAAAAACCAAAGTTTTGGCTTTTGGTTTGGTTTTAGCTGAGCCATGCACACCCCTAGCCAAGTCTGAATCGTATATATTTCAAAATCTAGGCTACTGCTGGAATAGAGCCGGAAGACGTTGCTAAGCGTCTGATAGATTATGGATTTCACGGTCCAACAATGTCATGGCCCGTTCCTGGAACACTAATGATTGAACCTACTGAAAGTGAAAGCAAGGTATTCTTCTAAATTAAACTTTTGCATGCAATTTTTTTTTTTATAATTCTTCATCTTCACTTTTGTATAATGCATAAAAAATTATTATCATTATCATGCAGGCAGAGTTAGACAGGTTTTGTGATGCTTTGATCTCCATTAGAAAAGAAATAGCTGAAATTGAGAAAGGAAACGCGGATGTTAACAACAACGTTATCAAGGTAGGTTGTTTGCTCAAATAATATATTACTGTCAAGCTTTTTAATTATAAATGAGAACAAGCGATAACTAATATATTACTTGTAGAAGATATATAAAACAACGTTTTTTCGTTATATAACATAATATTTAATTAAGCAAATGAGATATAAAGGTTGGTTTTATTGTCGAACCATACTTATCAGTCATCTAAAAAATCATAACCGAACCTTCGGTTTTTTAGTTTGTCTGCTCACAGCTAAACGACTAGATGATAGAAAATTAATATTTTTACTTTTTTTTTTCATGAAATGTCATTCACAGGGAGCTCCTCATCCTCTTCAAGTGCTCATGACTGATAAGTGGATCAAACCGTACTCCCGGGAATATGCAGCCTACCCTGCTTCATGGCTTCGGTCTGCTAAGTTCTGGCCAACCACATGTCGGTTCACACTTTATATTTTTGAAAATAAGTTAAATTTCTTTTTGTATTTTGGTGTTACTAAAATTGGGGTTTGGTTTGTTTTATGTGACAGGCCGTGTAGATAATGTGTATGGGGACCGGAACCTCATTTGCACCCTTCAGCCGGCACACGAGGAAGAAGAAAAGGCGGCAGCTGCAGCTACCGCTTAAGGCAGCCAAAGTTGAGGTTTTTCTTCAAAAGAAAATGGCTTTGTATTCTTGCTTTATTTGTTCCTCGTTTCCCTACCTTAAGTTGTGTATATACCATATTGTTAATTTCCATATTATAGATGATCAACCACTTTAATAATGGTTTTTGCAAATTTAAGTTGTTAGTTCGGTTTAGGTGTAACAAACCTAAAGGAATGTGATATAGATATGATTAAACTACGGGCTATGGTGTTATGTCGATTTTAAAAACTCACTGGAAATATAAATACATGAAATGAAATTGCAATTGTTAAGATGCATTTAGATTCGATCGTCATGATTCTAAATTATTATACATGTATGACAATTTGTAAACCACGTGGGTGTTGATTATTCTGAACTGTATTCACAAGTTGGTGAAAGTTGACAAGTCGGTCAAATCAGTTTAGTTTTATAACTATAATATGGTTAATGGTAATGTCATGGTCACCAAGTTAGGGTTAGATTATAAATAAATGGCTTGGTTTGAGGTTTTAGATGTGTGATCTATAGAGAATTACTGTAACGAGTTTTTGAGTCGGTTATTTCTTGCAATAATAAAGTGTGTGATCGATCATGTGCCTTGAGTGAGATAGGGATTTCATATCATCATATGCTCATCATTGTGGTATTGTTAGCGTGACGGACGAATGATGGTAAATGCTAATGCACGTTGCACCCCGAAAGATGTTTTGTTTCGTGCTAGACAATTGACGAATGCACTGTGAAGCTTAGTTAGGGCCGAGGGTCCCCCCCCCCCCGGTTTTTTTTGCGTAGTAGTGTAAATTTACCCGTTTTCGTCCGGAATTTTTTATATGTAGTGTAAATTTAGCCGTTTTCGGCCGAAAATTTGAGCTCGGCCACATCCGTTTATGAAATTATGTATACATTTTGAGTTCGCCCCCCCCCCCTCACGGTGTCTTAGTCCAAGCTTCGCCACTGGACGAATGGTAATTAGACATAACTTTTGCATCCTAGATTTGAAAGATATATTATGTCTTGGGCAGCTAAGAGAAAATCTATGCATCTGAACCAGCGTTGTAAAGCATGCTAGGTATTGAAGCAACTAGGTCAACCCTTTCTAAATGAGGCACATTATCAAGCCAAAAACCTTCATAAATTTGTAATAAATTTTCAAGTTCGAAGTATGTATAGTTAGTTATTATTAACCAATTCAGATGTACGTCATGATGAGAAACGTGTTGTGACGGCATGCACATGATCGAAGTCTTCATATTTTTTTAAAGACAGAACTTCTGTATGGTCCAAATGACAAAACCCTTTAACAATTTCAGATTGCTGGGCCACCAAGAAGGCACAAGAGCAGAAAATGGAGGTAACAGAGATGAGAATGTTACGCTGGATGTGTGGGCACACAAGGTTAGACCGAATAACAAACAGGGTGTTGCGGGAAAGATTAGGGGTAGCTAACATATCCGACAAGATAAGAGAGTGGAGATTGAGATGGTTTGGACATGTGAAGAGAAGACATATGAAGAACCCTGTTAGATCTATAGAAAACATTACTATATGGGGGAGGAGGGGTAGAGGCCGACCTAAATTGACTTGGGAAGAGATGATTAGACATGATTTGCTAGACCTAAACCTCTCAGAGGACATGATTGAGGATATGAATTCTTGGAGACTTAGAATTAAGGCTAAGGACTTTTAGGGAGAAAGGAATACCTTAGCGGTCTTCTTTACCTGATTTTTGGTCACACACCATATTGTTTCCTCTTCTCATATAGTTTTATATGGTTATCTATAAATGTATTGGTACTATTAATTTTACTACGTGCTACTATCAATTTTATTACTATTGTACTTTGATGCCCCTTATTTTCCCCATACAATGTTATTTTGAGCTGAGGGTCTTCCTGGAAGCCACCTCTCTATCCCATCGGATAGAGGTACGGTTTGCCTACATCCCACCTTTCCCAGACCCTACTTATAGCTTTGCTATTGGTGGGATTCCACTGGGTATGATTGATTGATTGATAGTTTTATATTATAAAAATTTCAGTCCAATTGATTAACGTAGTCATACTTTACCGTTAAACTCCATCCATGTGAGGGGTATTTTCGTCAATCCATAATTCTTTAAAAAAAAATTTATCCTCCTCCCTTTCAATTTAATAGAAACTATAATAATTGTTAACTAATATTATAATGTTATATATTATGTTAATAATTAATATATATTATGTTAATATAATAATAATTGTTAATAAATAGTACACAATATAACATACATGCATTAGGGCTGGAAACAGGCTGAACTTGGCTCGGCACATTTTCAAACTCGACTTGTTTCGATCTTAATTTCTAAAGCTTGAGCTCGGTTCATGAGCAATTTTTCATCCTCAAGCTTGACTTGTTTACTATTTGTTAACAATTAGTATAATATTAACATAATATATAACTATTATTACTTGTTTACTATATGTTAACAGAATATATAACATTTTAATATTAATTAAAATATTAATTAACATTTTTTATAGCTTTTAAAGAATAGAAAGGGAAAGGGGATTTAAAAGGATTATGAATGATGGGTTTAATAGAGAAGTATGACTCCGCTAATCAATTGGATTTGAATTGTTACAATACGAAACTTTAATGACTTAAATTGTTGAATGTTTGCCGATTGGACCAAAACAATTAAAATTAACAAATCATAAGGACCAAAACAAAAGTTCTCTATGTTTACAGTTTTACACATTCTATACAACATAAAATTAATCTACCCACTTCATATCATATATATGTGTGAAGAATTCTAATACAGTAATGTATTTTTATTCCACGTTACTACGTTAGTGTTGAATGTCAATATGCATGCTATCTATTTAAAGCGACCCAAATGCTACATGAATTGCATAATTAGTTGAAGAAGACAAATGACCTACGAAGAAGGAAGTTCAAGTCATGCCCAAGGTATCGTACATTATTAACCCGAGTCTCTTAAACTGCTATACTTTCTTATACTCTCTTACCCTTTACATTTGTGCCTTTTCAGAAACCCAAACTCATTCACCCCCGCGTGGTCTCTATTGGACCTCTGCACAATGGACATGCAAATGTTAAATTGATGAAAGACAAGAAACCGATTTATCTGGATGAGTTATTGAGTAACGTAAACATTGACAAAGTCACAAAGTGTATGACAAAGGTGAAAGATTCAATGGAAGAAATCAGTAGATGTTATTACGGGATGGTAATGGACAAAGCTAGCTATACCAATGATGAACTTGCTCAAATGATGGTTATGGTGCTTGTTTCATACTTCAATTCATTTATTATAAGCTTTCCGAATCTGGCAGTTTTCTTTCGGACAACAGACTGCGGAGCAGGTCACTTGCTCTCGACTTGGTGTTGCTAGAAATCAAATCCCCATTTCTGTTCTCGAAGACATCTATGAACTCTCTTTAAAAACATCGATATCAAAACATACTCTTACTTCCATGCTTTATGATTTACTGGAACGTGTGTACCCTTTTTTGAGAAATTAAATATATTAAAAATATTTCGGAAAAAAAACCCTACTGATCACATTCTTAATTAGTCGTCGATCTACACGAATATTACAAGCCTAAAAATCCTGAGCCACCAGTTATAATAACAATTCCAACAACTCACTCAGCTTAGAACTGCACAAAGTTGGGGTGAGGTTTAGGCGTAATCAAAAGATGAGTTGGCCTACTGCCAAGAGTGGGGTGAGGTTTAGGCATAATCAATGGGATATGGAGTTCAAACGATCTTCCCGTATGCCTACTGCCAAGAGTGCTTATTGACTGACAAGTTCTTTGAAGTGGTTATGAGGAACCTCATTGCATACGAGCAGTATTCTTATGGTGTTAAAGTAATTACATGTTGTATCATATGCCATGGCCTTGGATATACTAGCTGCTACTCGATCCAGCAGACATTGCAAAGTTGGCAGAATCGAATGTCGTCGTTAGTCACTTAGGTTCAAACGAAAAGGCTTCAAATATGATATCTAACTATCTATATAATTGCCTATCATGAAATCCTACGTGTCACTCTCAGGTTGTTCCCCCCATTCTCTAGAGCCACCAGATTGCTTGATTTATAAATGGAGCTTTCTTATGCATTTGACCCATATTTGCGGGTATGAGTCTCACCAAACCTGGATAGTCTTTAAATGGGTTATAACATCTCGTTTATTTGTGAATCTCTTTCATAATCAAGCAATAATTGTTGCGGGTCATGGGTCTCACCAAACCCGGATAACCCTTAAACGGGTTATAACATCTCATTTATTTGTGTAATAACACCTTAATCATCAAAGAATAATTTCCACGGGTTATGGGTCTTACCAAACCTTAATAGCCCTCAAATGGGTTATCAGATCCCATTTATTGGAAAACACTTTCATCATTAAACCTTAATTTAATTTCTCCCATTTATTGGAAAACACTTTCATCATTAAATCTTAATTTAATTTCTCCTTTACATGTTCTCTATTGCTGGACTATCATCTTCATCGCCGGTTAACTTTCGATACTACCCACAATCGCGAACTACATCAACACCCCCCTTTTCATTAGACAAATATTTTTGTTCATTTTTGCTCATTTAAAAATATCAACATGCTCGTGTTAGTTTATGTTTATTCGTTAAAATATACGAAATACCTACACATCTCAATTGAAAAACCCAAACGCTAAAAAATATAATAACAAACTAATATATATGTATTAAATTAAAACAAAACTACGTTAAATAATAAAATAAATCATCATAAAATTGCCGAACGATTAAAAACAAAAACTTGAATAAAACCACCGTAACACGGGGGGATCAAACTAGTAACAAGCATATACCTAGATGCCACTTTCCTGGATTTATATTACATCGAATATTGGCGAAAAGTAAAAACATATTTGTAAGGTCCTGTTACCGGTGCCTCACTTTGGACGTTGGATTTACTCATAAATACAGTTCTTAAATATCAGAGTTAATAAAAACTTCGCGGAATAATAACATTAGTCAATCATTCATTACAATCATTCAAAACTTGTCTTTTTAAACATAACTTAAAATGTAATTCAAACATCATAACAGATCTTCAGATGCCAGCCTCTTCCAATCCTGCAATGTGTCTCCCTCAAGCCAGCTGTTGTAATCTATTTACCTGCGTGCATACTAAAAGTCAGCTACGTTAAGTGAGTTCAAGTTAATCAGGCAATATACAATACATTCACATACTTATATATATATATCCGAAGATACATATTACATACGTAACCTGTTACCTTTCTTTCATTCGTACATATATACTTTCTTTCTTTCTTTCTTTTATACCTTCGTACATTCATTCATACATTCTTTCATATTGTCACACTTTCATACTTTCATAAATACATACATATCTTTCTCATCTTAGATATTTGTAGGGTCTGGTCCCTTCCTTCTCTATCTTAGATATTATTAGGGCCTGGTCCCTTCCTTCTCTATCTCAGATATTATTAGGGTCTGGTCCCTTCTATCTCAGATATTAGTAGGGTATGGTCCCTTCTTTCCCTCCAACCATACATACACATCTTTACACATACATTTAACTATATAATTCATACATACTCATAATCATTCATTTATCATTTATACATTTGTCATAACTCACATTTCCTGGCGATGCGCGCAATATTCGAAGATCGTTCACGCACCGACAAACATTCATTCATAACATTCATACATATTATCACATCAATTATTATAGCATACACTTACCACTTAAGGTAAGTGTATTAACGTTCACATTGAGTATGCACACAACCCCGAAAACATAACAAGGAAATGGGGCTAGAAACTCACCTGAATTCTGTTACATTCACCGTTAATGGTTATTCCTTTCTTTAGCTGTGCGCGACTAACTGTATAACAATTACACGTATCAATTAACTATCACTACCCATATCACGTTTCTAGTTTAATTATAATCCTCAACGAACGGGGGTCCGGGGGCAGCGCTCCTGGCATTGGGGTTCTAGGGGCGGCAGCCCCTAGCAGGGTCCATAGAGTAGAGCCCCTGACTGGGGTCGAGCTGCTAGGTCAGCTTGGAAAAATTTTATTTCCATTAACTGTCTTAACACAATTTTCATTAGAATTCTTAATTATTATTTTATTTGTTAACTCATAAAGTTCGAGGGCCTTTTGGTAATTAAACCATTTATTCTAACTCCAGGGACTCATTCGTTTGGTCTGGCTAACGAATGAGGTTCATTCGCCCCTCACTTAACGAATGGCCTTAACGAATTAAAGCTTTTTCGTTACTTTTCCTTAACGAATGAGCATAACGAATTAAGGCTTATTCGTTACATTCCTTAGAGAATGAGCATAACGAATCAAGGCTCATTCGTTAATATTCCGTAACGAATTAGGTTTAGGTCAGAGAATGTCAGAATATTCTCTGACATTGCCTTTAACCTCGTACGCCGTTTTCTGGCGCCGTAATCGCCGAAAAACCGGGATCTCGCCAGAAAAGCGAGATCTCACTCGTTTTCCACCGTTTTTCGTCCCGTTTGATTCATATCTGAGATAGGGTGACCCCTAAGCTCATATTTTGATCGGCTTATACCAGATTCCTTCCGGATCTCGTGACTTTAACGGTTTAGAGTGTCGGCTCGTCGTTTTGCGACTAGATCTAGCGAGTTTGGATCCATATAATATCATAACGTTATTACCTCGGATCGATGCTCATGTTTTCTTGGTTATTTTGGCTAGAGAGAAGACAAAGATGAGAGAGATCTTAAGTGTGTGTTTTTGATGGTGTATGGAATGAGTGGAATGAATGGATTATGGGTTAATTAAGGTTTATATATCATCGGTCATGGGCTTAAGCCCATGGTCTTTTCTTCCGTACTTATTAACCCAAGTTCATTACCCATATTACTTAACCCAACACAAGCCCATCTCATAACATCAAATATTATTATTTTATTAACCGAACGGGAAACAGGATGTTACAAGTCTTCCCTCCTTAAAGAGATTTCGTCTCCAAACCTAACTATTACTGAAACAAATCTGGATAAAAATTGTGCATCTCTTCTTTAACTTCCCAAGTGGCATCCGATCCCTTACAATGCTTCCATATCACTTTTACCAAAGAGATAACTTTATGACGAAGTTTCTTTTCCTTGAGGTCAACAATCTCCACAGGCTGCTCGATATAGTTCAACTGTTCATCAACTTCAATGTCTACTAATGGCACATGTGACATGTCATCAGCTAGACACTTTCTCAGATGAGAAACATGAAAAGTAGAATGAATTCCTTCCAACTCTTCGGGTAAATCTAGCTTGTAAGCCACTTCACCTACTCGATCTACAATCTTAAACGGTCCAATGTACCTTGGACTTAGCTTCCCTTTCTTACTGAAGCGAATAATTCCCTTCTGACGGTCTTGAGCAGCTTTCATTCTTGCCTTGATTTGATCGAACCTTGATGAGGTTTCTTGCACTACTTCCAAGCTTCCAATCTTCCTCTGATCAATCTCTCCCCAACACACAGGAGTTCTACAATGTCTACCATACAACATCTCAAACGGGGGCATACCAATACTTGAATGGTAGTTGTTGTTATAAGAGAATTCTGCAAGATGCAGATGATCATCCCAACTTCCTCCGAAATCTAACACACAAGCACGTAGCATATCCTCAAGGGTTTGGATAGTCCTCTCAGACTGTCCATCTGTTTGAGGATGATACGCCGTACTGATGTTCAGTCTTGTTCCCATAGCTTCATGGAACTTCTTCCAGAATCTCGAAGTAAAGTGAGTATCTTTATCAGACACGATCGACAATGGAACTCCATGCTTATTCACAACTTCTTTGATGAACACATTTGATAACGTTTCTGACAAGATAGCCTCTCGTATAGGCAGAAAATGAGCACTCTTATTTAAACGGTCCACTATCACCCAAATGGTATCATGACGTTTAGCTGTACGGGGTAGCTTAGTTATGAAATCCATGGTGATGTGTTCCCATTTCCATTCAGGTATCTCCAAAGGCTGCATCTTCCCATAAGGTTTCTGGTGTTCAGCCTTGACTTGCAAAAAAATTAAGCACTTACTGATATAATCCACTACACCATTCTTCATACCCGGCCACAAGTAATCTCTCTTTAGATCTTGATACATTTTGGTGGTTCCCGAATGAATCGAATGTCTCGACTTGTGAGCTTTATCTAAGATTCGACCTCTGAGATGTCCATGGCGTGGAATCCACATACGTTCAAACCTAATCTTAACACCAAGAGTGTTTTCCATTAGCTCGTCTTGCTGTCCGAATTCTTTCCTCTTCATTACCCCTTCATCTGCAAGCACCTCTGACTGCGCATTGGCGATTTCCCCTAAGAGGTCTGAGTTAACAATTAACTTATACGACTTCACTGTTGCATTGACTTCTTCATTCTTACGGCTCGACGCGTCGACGACCACATTAGTCTTAACGGGATGGTATTTGATATCACATTCATAGTCCTTAATCAACTCTAACCATCTTCTCTGTCTCATGTTCAACTCTTTCTGCTCGAAAAGTACTTAAAAGTCTTATGATCTGTATAGATAGTACACTTAGTACCACATAGATTAATGTCTCCATATCTTGAGAGCATTTACTACTACTGCTAGCTCTAAGTCATGCGTCGGGTAAGTACTCTCATGAACTTTCAACTATCTCGACGCATAAACTATCACTTTCCCTCATTGCTTAATCTTATTTATATATTGTCAAAATTTTTATATTGTTAATTTAAGTATTTAAACTAAACCTATAAAATCTTGTAAAATTTTTTATCTATCACTTGATCAAAGCCTAGGTATAAATTAATACCTAATTCGCTAAGATCGATGGCTCTGATACCAACCTGTCACACCCCGACTTAGGGCCTAGGTGTGTGACCAACAGTTGGTACCGGTTTTGTAAATATATCAGAGTTTATTTTAGCGGAAGACTCTTATTATTTAAAATAAAATATTTATACACTTTGAAACCATTATAAATAAAATATAAATTCTTTTGTTTGAAAAGCTTCTCGGGGTAATAAACACCCAAGTATTTTTGTTTTATAAGTCTTTGTTTAATTTAGCATGTTATTTTAGTAATTTGAACAATGAGCCATCTCTACCTTGAGAACATCCACTTCAAGAATTGCTCTAATTCTTGATACTGTACTTTCCTGAAATGTTAGAAAAATACGTCAGCGATATGCTGGTAAACACGCTGGTGCGAAAATATTTTTATTTACTTAATTACCCCTCGAGACATAACTAAGGTTCGGCCCATTGTGGCTTAGGAATAGTTAAGTTTAGACATAATTCAAATTATAAACATTAAGTTCAACTCGACCGGCTCAGCAAACACCTCAGCGTTCGACATTACTTAGGCACCATAGCATACACATGGTCAGTCTCACTCGGACGTAACTTAGGTCCGGCCCATCGTGGCAGAGGTCGTGACCAGGCGTGGTGCGGTGTGCCCACCGACTTTTTACCACATATGTAAGGATCCAAACAATGTATACAATAGCCCGAGGGCCAACATTTACTTATTATTATAACGTTTTAGGGATATGAATTCCCATGTAATGAATTTAAATTATTTGACTCAATTTATCAAGTTATCAAGTTATAAAGTTCTGTCCGAGGGTCTTTCCCTTTTCTTTGCAATCTTGCACCTTTATTACGAGTATAACCTTTTGTTAGTCGGATCTTCAATCCGGCTTTAAGACCTCAAGTCTCTTTTTATAATCTTTACCTCGATTATATTTTCTTTTTGAACCTTTAGTTCAAAACATCTTTTCCTTATTTTAAACCTTTAGATTAAAATATCTTTCTCTTTTTTTATAAGTTAAGAGTCTTTATTTTAACTTATTTACTTTTCTTTCCTTTTACAAGATAAATCTCTAGTTTAACTTGTTTTGCTTTCTTTAAAATACTACGTTTTTTTCTTTTTAAGAAACATATATTTTTCTTTTCCTTACATGTTTGAACCTATAGTTCAAATCATGTATCTTTTATTCTTATGTTCAGATCTTTAATCCGATATGTTTTCTTTTCTAAAATCTACGTATTCCCAAAAGCGTATGCCTATATATATATACACATACACACATCATTTAGTTTATATTAATATATATATATATATATATATATTTTTATCTATTTAAAAAACTTTTAAATAATACTCTTATCTTTATTTACTAATAAAAATTCTTTCATTTATTTCTTTATTCTTATCCTTTTATTATTATTTAAAATCTATTTAAATACTAATCACACTTCATTTATAATAAAGAATTGTAGGTTCCCAGCCGGATCTACACGAGATATCGCGTTCTACGTAGGTGCGGAATCCCTATGTAAGACGTTACGAGTATAGAAAACAATACGAGCTAACACACGATACGATTATCAAACACACGTTGTATTCCAACCGTAAACACGTGATACTATGATCACTGAATACAAACTTTCTGACTCGAATACACGAATAACAAACTCTTATTCTTAATCTATTGATAAGCCGTAAACAAAACAGCTTATATAGACACGACAACTTCGCCTGGCATGTTCAGGCGAAGTTGTCCCTAACTTCGCTTGTCTAACAAGTTCGCCCATATCAGCGAACTTGTTAGCAACTTCGCTTACATACAAAACTCAAATCTAACTAACACGATTACAGACACTCGACACTGAACTACTGACATCATGCACCAACAGACTCCCCCTTGGCAGTAGCTTCATCTCTTTAGCTTCAAACACGTGTCTTGTAATCTTCAACACTCTTATCTTCATCTTTAAGCATGCACTCCTTCTCGAACACAAGCCGATACTATTCTTTGATATTTCCTCGCTTCGTCTTTCCAAGCAGGAATATAAAATATCTTCTTATCATTCAACACCTGCAAATCAGCTTGCGATAAGTTTACCAAGTGCATCGGATCGTACACTCTAAGCAGCTCTTGTTCATCTTCGTCTTCCATCACTGCCTCAGCTGTTTCACAATCAACAAACCACCACTTTAGATCTTTGAGCACATCCTTGGGCATCTGTTTCATCGGCACTTCTTTCAAACACCGGATCGGTTTATACTTCATAATCATCCAAGGCTTTCCGTCTGCTCTCAAACCTCTATCCTTGTCTTTAACAAGTTTTCCCTTTTGTGGTTTCAACAGCTCAAATTTCTTCTCTTTTATACTCTCTTTCCACACAATCTTCCCAATGACTCTAGCCATATTATCGTCACTTCTGTTTATCAATCCCAATCTGGCTAAGTCTTTCACTTCACATTCTGGCAGTGTATTCAACGATCTCAACATCCTTCTAAAGTACTGAACACCGTCATACCTTTTAATCACGAAGAGCCTCAACTGCTCATCATATATCCAGCATATAATCCCTTTCTTCGCTTCAGCATAACCTTTAATGTTGTAACTCTTCTTAAACATTGTAGGGACCGCCGGTTTCTTCGTTTTGACGAACCACTGAGCATAGCCTTCTTTCCATCTAGGCTGCTCTTCCCATTCAGATTCATCACTTGCCATCTCTTTACTCATATCTGCTTTCTCAACATCTGGAATGTCATGCTCAATATTTTCCTCAACTATCTCTCCCTCTTCATTCTCATTATCAATCACAATCTCTTCTCCAATCTTCTCTATCACATCACTCGGTAGTACATCATCATCACCAACCAAACCATCATCCATCTCCTCTACGTCCACTACCACCACATCATCACCACCAGCTGCAGTTGTCGACTCCCCCTGAGTTGTGGAAGTTCCAAGAGCTTGATCAGTTCTTGGCAACTCACCACCTGCATCTTTCGATGCATTGGGATCATCGTCTCTCTCATTTTGTCACTTGGTCCTCAACTCATTGCCTTTACAGCTCGTCTCCCCCTGAGATGCCAAGAACTCCTTGAAAGCATCTATGATTTTTCCATGTTCTACCAGCAGGGACGACTGCATCTGATTCTCTGCAACTAGGCGCTGAATAGCCTGGGTCTGGATAAGATTAATCCTTGACTGCTCTGCCACGACCCGTTCAAGTGCTGCTATTCGTTCAGAGTCTGATAGGGTTGCATCGAAATCGAACCTCATATGTGATATATCTTGAGTGTACTGAGGAGGAATTTCCGATGTCACCGGGACCTCAGAAGTAGAAATAGACGTAACCGCAGGTGGTATCGTCACCGATAACCCTGCAGTGGCCACAACAGTCGACTCGATAAATTGTGCCATGACCTCCGTTGGAGTAACAGTCGGAGGCGGCAACGAAACGATCTCAGGAGCCGAAAGTTGGAAAGTAGTGGGTGGGAGGCCAAATGTAGATGAGGTAGCCACCACGGGAACAACCGTAGCGCTTGGCCTTGTAACCTGTGATGTTGAGGGAACCATTGTCATACCGGATAGTGCTGGTGGAGTGAAACGTACCACCCTAGAGCTCTCACTGGCTCCCGATCCGCACCTATCCGTTCCCTTCTTGACCTCCGGATCAACTGTTGTACCTCTTCCTCATAATCTGACTCACTGTCATCATCTGTTCTCTTTCTTTTCCCATGTAGTCTTTCTCGAGTTACCATAATCCTTCTTGCCTCTGCCACTTCATCATCAGAATCAGAACCAGCCACCGTAGCAGCTGTCCTAGTAACATTCACACCCGAAGCACGTTCAACCGGGACCTGTACGTTCTCCTCTGGATCCACCCGATCCATATCAAAGAAGCCTTGACCACCAAATTCTGCATCAAGGTCCACGTTCTCCTCCGGTGACACAACAGGTGCAGCAGGTATAACTTGAGGTGCTCCTGCCTGTTGTGGTGCCGGGCCCTAAACTCGTCCCCACGAGCAGGCACATACCCCGGGTTGATCAAGTACCCAAAAAGTGGAGTATATCGAGGACGGAGCTCAGGTTTGCTCCTCGCACTGGAGGATCTACATTGGGCGAAGATCCGTTTATTCACACTCTCAACGTATCGGATCGGATGGCGCTAAGGAAGCGTTGGAGCAACATGATTCAAGATCATTTGAAGAAATCTTGGATACATGATAAATCGCTCACGCGCCATCGCTCTTCTTTGACGATCAATCTCATAAAAGACCATCTGACTAAAGCTGTATCGCTTGTTGTAAGTCAGAGCAGTCATCGCTGACTGCATGGTCGCGCCCATGCCATCAGTGCCCCCCTTTCTCCCTGACATGCATACAATCATGACATGCATGAGAAAGCGCCACTGGTCAAGCAAAAATCCTTTCCTCCTCTGCGTATCCCCCAAGGGACCAGAGTATCCCATCCTCAAAAACGCTCCATCACGGAAAGGAGCTACAAACTCTGTCGGGTCATCCCTTGTCTCATTTCCAAACCGTAAAGCCGCCCGGATTTGTTCAGAAGAGAATTGAACAATCTGATTGTTGACTGTTGCGCGCATCACCGGGGGTTCGACTCTACAATCATATTCCACGGTCTGCCAAAAATCCTCAATGTTGGGCAAGGATATCGGTAGAGTTGTTATAATCGCGTGGAATATCCGCGAGCGTAACAGAAACGTGATGATTTCGCGGAAATCATCAACTCCGCTCGCCTCCGGGTCTAATGTTATATACATGTTGTGACCCGGGAAGAACTGTCTCTGGTTATCACCTCCGTCATCACCGCCTGCACCACCTGCTCCAGCAACAGCAGCCATATCTGCAACAAACAGGTTAAGTTAGATAAACGTCAAAGCAAGTCACAAGTTCGCCTGTTACCATGAGCGAAGTTGTGATCTATTCTGTATAGGCGAAGTTAAAGGTGGGGCGAAGTTGGGAAACAACTTCGCTTCAACTTGAACTTCGTCTGATAACTGTTAAGTAAAATGGTCCAGGCGAAGTTAATGATAACTTCGCCTAACTACAACATCGCCTCATAAACTGTTTCAAAAATTAATAATCAGGCGAAGTTAAACCTCAGGCGAAGTTACGGATAATTTCGCCTAACCTGTAACTTCGCCGAATTCGAATCGGCAACAGTTAGGATAATCGAACGACGTGTAGATGATGATTTTGGAGATCGAGGACTCCGTAACACATGATTTTATGAAGTTTTAGACGTTCAAGTAAATTACTATCACGTAATAACAAGTTTGAAATCGGGTGTTTAAGGTTCGAAAGATCGAGGTCGTTAATCGAGTCGAAACGACCGATGATTAACCTCAATAGACAATGATAGTATGATAATCGAACCCTACACACCTTGAATTTGATTAGAATCGAAGGAAAGTTAAACACAGATGATCGATGAGATGCTCGATAAGTTCGCCTAGATCTCGGAGAGGATAAGTTCGCTGGTTTTGAAATAATGAAACTGTTTGACCTGAAAACTTCTTTATATTGGGTCAAAGTTAGTACAGGCGAAGTTATCGATAACTTCGCCTATTCCAGGCGAAGTTATGAACAAGTTCGCCGGTATTTACAAAACAAACCCCTATACTTTGAACAATTTTCAATAAAGTTTTAAAGCATCCTTTAAAGCGTTAAATGATACGATCAAGACCAAGTAACCAGGTATAAAATCAAACAATTACAAAAGTAACAAAAAATTTGAAAAATTAAAGTACACGGGATCAAATTTCAGTCTCGACAGGGACTACCATGTTTTAGAAAAGATCCGAACAGGAATCATACTTATTACGTGACTGTCACACAGATCCGTGTTTAGCTGTATTATGACATAAAGAAACAGGTTGTAAGCAGGTAATATACTTAAAATGGTTTTCATCGTTTCTGTGATACGAGTTAGGTTCAATTAAGCTCAAAACTTAAGTGGGCAACAACTCAGAGATTATGATGCCTCCTATCTATTCTCAAAGCGTATTTGGCTTTCCCCAAGTCACCCCGAATTGACCTCTACCCGTAGTGTCTGGTTAAGTATTAATTACTCTTCGATCTTGGACTCTGCTTCCCGTTCAGCTTCTTGCGTCTTGATTGATAATCATTAACATTATGAACTCTAGAATTTTATTATTATTATTATTATTATTATTATTATTTTATTTAACATGTATATACACAATTTCAAGTAGAAAATAACTGCAAGTCCCGAATCTGGATCACTGCAGCGTCTTGACACGCTATCTTCACGGGAATCAGAACACTCACGGGCTCATGTATGACTGGGTAATCGCTTTTCTGCCTATCATTCGGAAAGATATGTATGAAGACATGCACAACTCTTAAGGAGTTTCCACGTAGAATCGAGTAGATTTAGTTAGTATCACTTCTACTTTTACGCACCATAAAAAGCTACCATGACATACAATGACTGTTCTAAAGTCTTTTAGGCCTAATAACTTCACTAGTTAAGCACACAGAATTAGTATATCTATCACTTTCCAAGGTTGGATCAATTTTCTGTTAACCATAGTAAAGGTACTTCTTACGAAGTAATAGACTTGAAAAATAATTTCATCTCCCGAAAAGAAAAAATTTAACTTCAATCGCCCCGACCAAATCAAAGTCTTCAGGGAAACGGCTATCCCGAAGATCCAATGGTTCAGCTGGACCGACCACATACTAGTATGTGTCCTTCTAACTAAGTATGATCGACTAATTTTCAGCGAAAGAATGAAAACACATCATAAACCGCCCCGGTCACTTTCAGTCATCTAGTTAATGGCTATCCTCATATTCTACAAGTAGAAATGAGGACCAAACATATCCGAAGACATGTCCTTCAAACTGAGGCAACCGACATAATTCTAAGCGATAGTGACGTTTTTTTTTTTCGAACACAAACATATGACATGGTTACTCGGGATTGATCATCCTATTCAGCTCAACAAGGTTTTGAAATCTAGTTTTGTCAAACGCTTTCGTGAACAAGTCAGCGAAATTATCTAACGTGTCAACCTTTTCGAGCACAATCAGTTTCTTCTCAGCACAATCCCGTATAAAATGATGACGAATGTCAATATGTTTAGTTTTACTGTGCTTTACGGGATTGTTAGTTACTGAGATAGCAGCAGTGTTATCAATGCAAATAGGAGTAAGTGAGAAATTCAGACCATAATCGCGCAACTGTTGTTGAATCCAAAGAACCTGGGAGCAGCAGTTGGATGCTGCCATGTATTCTGCTTCACAGGTTGAAATTGCGACTGAGGTCTGCTTCTTGCATTGCCACGACACTAGTCTGCCACCAAGAAACTGACATCCACCAGTTGTAGACTTCCGACTCTGATTGACCCTCCATAATCAGAATCTGCGACTAGCTCCAAGTCTCCTCCTCTCGAGTACCACAACCCCAGCTTCGGCTTGCCTTTGAGATACTGCAGTATCCTCTCGCACCCTTCAAATGAGATTCTTTTGGGTTTGCCTGAAAGCGTGCACAAAGACAAACAGCAAACATTATATCAGGCCTAGAAGCAGTTAAGTACATTAAAGAACCTATAATAGCCCGATATTGGGTTGGGTCCACGTCTGCATCATTGTCTGAATCAGCACCCAATTTGTGATTGACGCAGACTGGAGTATCATATGGAGTGCTGTCCTCCATCTTGAAGCTTTTGAGAACATCATGGACATACTTCGTCTGATGAATGAACATCCCGTCTTTCTTCTGATCAACCTGCAATCCTAAAAAGAAAGTTAGTTCACCCATAGCACTCATTTCAAATCTCTTCTTCATGACGGCCTCAAACTCCTGACACATGGAGACTTTTGATGCAGCAAAGATAATGTCGTCCACGTAGACTTGCACCAGCAGAAAGTCGCTACCCTTTCTATTGAAGAACAATGTGCTATCAATTTTACCTCTTTCAAACTCATTCTCAAGCAAGTAATCTGATAAGGTTGAATACCAGGCACGAGGTGCCTGATGTAGTCCATACAGCGCTTTACTTAGCTTGTACACGTGATCGGGAAAGTCAGGGTCAGGAAAACCCGGAGGTTGCTCAATGTACACAACCTCATCGACTTTACCATTTAGGAACGCACTCTTCACATCCAACTGAAAAACCTTCATCTCCTTATGAGCAGCAAATGCCAAAAACAGCCGAATGGCTTCCAATCTTGCCACAGGAGCAACCACCTCATTGTAATCAATCCCCTCTTGTTGATTAAAGCCTTTAACAACCAGCCTCGCCTTGTTCCTGATAACAATCCCTTTCTCATCTCTCTTACATTTGAAGACCCATTTCGTGCCAATCGCATGCACATTCCTTGGTTTTGCAACCAAGTTCCATACTTCCATTTTCTTAAACTGAGCTAACTCTTCTTGCATGGCTTCGACCCACGAGCTGTCCTTAAGAGCCATTTGATAGTTCTTTGGTTCAATCTGGCTGATAAAGCAGGTGTACAAGCATTCGTTGATTATGCCTGATTCTTTAATGCTTGTGTAAACACAGGTGTGCTCATTCAAGTTTTTTCTTGTTTGTATACCGGCGGACAGATCACCTATCACGTTCTCCAAAGGATGATCTTTGTGAATTCTCGTAGTCGGAACCGAACTGACATTCAGATTATCTTCCAAGTTCGAAGATAGCTCATCAATGGGTGATTGATGTTGAGAGTGAAACGGATTGATGAATTCCTCTTCAGTAGAGGCAGCAGGGTTATTGACAGCATTTGACGAGGAAGGCTGACATTCATCATACTGTGGTCGTTGCACCAAGGTGTCTTCCTCATCGCAAATCATCTTCGTAGCAAGTCTTTCTTCAACTTCTGCACAATCCAAATAAGGTATGTTAAAAGATTTAAAAAGTCTATCATAGTCAAAAACCCCAGCGGGTCCCGTGCTTGGTTTTGGTGATTTGTAACTTGTGATATCAGTGTTACACACCACCTCAACCTTGCTGTTCGATGTATTAAAGACCCGTCTGTTGGGAGTCCCAACAACGTATCCGACTAAGATTCCTTCGTCGGCTACTTCACCAAATTTAGAATTGGTCTTTAATATCGAACACGGGGACCCGAATGGTTCAAGACCACTCAAGTTGGGCTTTCTCCCATGCATAAGTTCATAACAGGTTTTATTTAATCTTTTAACAGTTAACACTCTATTAAGGATATAACAGGCTGTTGCAACAGCTTCAGCCCAGAACACCACGGGAAGTTTCGAATCAGCCAGCATGGTTCTGGCTCCTTCAATTAAGGTTCTGTTCTTCCTCTCAGCCACTCCATTTTGTTGCGGTGTATACGGTGCGCTGTATTGGTGTTCTATCCCCTTCTGTAAGCAGAAGATCTCCATCTCATAGTTCTTGAACTCAGTTCCATTGTCACTCCTGATGAATTTAACCCGTTTCCCCATGATATTCTCAACCTTGGTAATCAAATTCTTTACCATCTGCACTGTTTCATCCTTTGACTTCAGGAAATATACCAAGGAATATCGAGAGAAATCATCAGTGATCACCAAGTAGTAAGATGTTCCTCCTAGACTTCTTACATTCACGGGACCGAAGAGATCCATGTGAAGTAATTCTAGGGTACTGACAATTGAATTGACCTTCTTGGTGTGATGGGATTTCTTGTGTTGCTTTCCCTTTTTGCATGATAAGCATTTGTCTTCAAAGTTGAAATTCTTCAAGGGAACACCCAGCACAAGCCCATTTTTGACAAGGTAGTTCATTTTCCGAAGATGAATGTGCCCCATTCTCCTATGCCACAACTCGGACTCCGATTCAGTTGCTTTTGACAGAAGACACGATTCTTCAGTGGCCATCTCAGTCGACCTCATATCCATGATATACGTATTCTTCACTCTTGGAGCCTTCATAACAATCCAATCCTCTAGTATCTTAAAACCAGGATACAACACAATCGCTTCATTCTTTGTAAAATGTACGGTGTAGTCTTTGTCACAAATCTGCGAAAAACTCAGCAGATTGTGCTTCAGTTATTCAACAAAATTTACTTTCTCCAAAGTCATCTTTCCATTCGACACCGTCCCTATTCCTGTAATCCTTCCACCGCTCTCTCCTGCGAAACTCACTCTTCCTCCTTGAACAGGTTTCAAGTCGTGTAACAATTTCTTGTTACCCGTCATGTGCCGGGAACAGCCGCTATCCACAACCCATTGATTGTTGGCAGCCCTGTTCAACTGTTACTGCACGATTAAAGCAGATGATTAAAATCTGGGGACCCAAGACCGATTGGTCTTAGGTTGATACATTCCGTACCTTGGCTGTCCAAAGTTAGTATCATAATAATTTCTGTGAGTCCTAACAGGATACCTTCTTGTGGATTGACTATGAGGCCATCCAAACCTTCGTGAATTAAAAGAATTATTACTTAAGGTTTGGTTGTTAGCAGTGAAAAACTGAGATCTATTTCTTTGAAAACCTGGATTAGTCCATTTTCTGAAATTTGATGGGTTTTCATTTTTACCATTATATTGATTAACGTTAGTTCTTTTCTCAGATTTTGAAGTCCTCACACCTCTGAATTTCTGCTTCAGAGGGCAATCAGCAACAAGGTGTCCTAATTGATTACATCTAAACAACTCCTGTGTCCAACTTTCTTATCAAAAGTTGTCTTAGATGTTGAGGCTGTATTACTGCCCGTTTGTCTCACATATGGTGGGACATACGGGTTTAGTGGAGACTTCTTTTCAGGTGTTTTATTTTTCTCTCCACTTTTTGGTAACACTTCCTCTTGTTTTGTCTCACTCGACTCAGAAGACTTGTCTGAGTTAGATGAGACAGGACTCGGAGCAGAAATCTTAACACTTACAACAGGCTTACTAACTTATGGTTCTTTAATCGTTACTTTAACCGGAACTGTCTGACCATAGTCAACATCGACAGATTTCTGATTACTAGGGTCATAAGTGTAATTATGATTGAAAGGTGGTGGAACTTCATGATAACCAATTCCTCCCCTTTTTAGAGAACATTGATCACTAACGAGGTGATCAAGTATAGCGGAGGAATTTCTGAATTGCTCAAGTTTCCTGTTAAGTTCCACCACTTTTACCTGGTGATCAGCTATCTGTTTTTCCCTTTCAGCTATTAGTTTGGTTTTCTCTTCTAGAACTTCATAGCTAAGATCAATCACTTGAATTTTTTCAGCAAGCTTTGCTTTAAGACTTTTAATATCTTTCTCACTAGCTTTAATTTTTACTTTGTAACTATTTTCTCTAGCTTTAGTGAAATGATGATCTTCTTTTAAAGTTTTAAATTGCGCATCCAAACTAACAAACTGATCAGTTATAGTTGTCAGTTGTTCAGACAGATGTTCACACTTAGTACAAGGGAGTTTGGTACTTACCTCGAAGAGCTGGTCTGCCACATCTGCCATGTAAGCTTCATTTTCGCCAGTTCCCTTCTCACTATCTGCAGTTTCGATGTTTGCCAAGTTGGCCTGTTCAAATACTTCTTCAACATGCAGATTCCAGTTGTACTCCTCGTTCTGTCTGGAAATCATGGCTCTATAGTCATTACCACTACCACTCTGCTGTGTAGATCTGTTTTGACTGCGTTCTACACGTTCATTTTTGCATTCTTTTGCAAAGTGGCCATTCTGCTGACAGTTGTAACAGCGTACCTTCGACTTATCAAACCCTGGCCTCTCTCCGACAAACTTCCTGCCAGTCTTCTTCATGAACCTCTTAACCCTTCTGACAATCATAGCCATCTGCCACTGCAGATCCATCTCCTCCAGATCATCAGCATCGATCTGATCATAGTTTTCATCCAAAATTGCAGGATCAACAATCTTACCCTGAATGTAATTCTCATACGAAGCAATAAAAGATGCATAGAGAGCAAACTGCTGTTCAGCAGATTTAACACTCATGGGCATCTTCGAGTAGTTGTTGTTTGACACACTTGGGGAAAAACTACTCTTGGTCGCTTGAGGTTGAGAAGCATTTGATCCTCCAGCTACAAAGCACACATCACCGTTCATGTTGAGAGATACATGTCCTTCGTGTGTTGAGTTAGCGCTTGACTCTCCCTTAGAGTAATAAGCAGATGATTCAGTTTTCGAACTTGATCCTGAGTTAACCTTTGCACCATACATACCCGGATCTTGAACCTGATCGGTAGGTGTCTCCTTTCGTACCATGTTCAGTTCAAACGTTCTTAGCTTGTTAACTGCTGTCTCCAGATCATAGTCAGCAAAGTCTTTGTCTTCTCTCATCAACACAGTATACATCTCCCATTTCGGTGGGAGAGCATCAAGAAGCTTTTCAACAATCTCATCTTGTTTGTAAACAATTGAATAGTTGCTGAGTTCAGTCATCAGATGATAATATCTAGTGATGATATCATCAAGTGATTCATTCTTCAGATACTTGAAGACCGAGAATTGGGTTTTTAGAAGTTTAATTTTCGAGGCACGAATTCCCACATTGCCCTCAAACCGGTTCTCAAGTGCTTCCCAAAGCTCTCTAGCAGTTTTATACTTTCGGAAGGTGTGAAGTATCTCTTGTGGAAGAGCCATTGTAATTGCTGCATGAGCTTTGCTTTCGGCCTCATACATTTTCTTCTCCTCTTCTTCCATCTCTTTGTATTTCTTGATCTGATCACGACCCTCATACTCAACAGTAGGTGGAATGTAACCATCTTGTATGCACACCCACATCTTAGCATCTTGATACTTGACATATTGTTCAAAACGATCTTTCCACGCTACATAATCGGTTTTCTTAAGCATCTTAGGTGCCTTTGTAGCCGAACCCGCTTCTACTTCCATCTTTACCAGTTCGGTAATGTTTATCGAATACATCTTTCACAAAACTCAAAGAAATCTGAAAATCAAAAATTTTATTTTCAAACAGCACTGTAGGCGAAGTTGTGGATAACTTCGCTTAAAACTTAACTTCGCGTGAATTTGTAACTTCGCTCACTTTCTTAAATTCGCCGGATTGGCGAAGTTGAGAATAACTTCGCATAAGTTAAGCGAACTTGGGAGGTAGGCGAAGTTGTGGGTAACTTCGCTTGAGGTAAGCGAACTTGAAGAGGTAGGCGAAGTTGTGGATAACTTCGCTTAACCTTATATCTTCGCCGAAACCCTACTAACAGTGACGGCAACTTCGCCTGATGAACACGAACTTTCTGCAGATTAGATTTCTGGGTTTTTCGAAGTTTGTGAAGGTGTTATGGGTTGTTTATGATTGTAGGAGGTGAGTATAGCACAAAAACTCAGAAAACTCGTCCCGCGAATAGTCGAACGGAACGATTTCTACACCCGCGTGATAATCCCGAACCACACAATCGAGCAAAAGCTCTGATACCAATTGTAGGTTCCCAGCCGGATCTACACGAGATATCGCGTTCTACGTAGGTGCGGAATCCCTACGTAAGACGTTACGAGTATAGAAAACAATACGAGCTAACACACGATACGATAATCAAACACACGTTGTATTCCAACCGTAAACACGTGATACTATGATCACTGAATACAAACTTTCTGACTCGAATACACGAATAACAAACTCTTATTCTTAATCTATTGATAAGCCGTAAACAAAACAGCTTATATAGACACGACAACTTCGCCTAGCATGTTCAGGCGAAGTTGTCCCTAACTTCGCTTGTCTAACAAGTTCGCCCATATCAGCGAACTTGTTAGCAACTTCGCTTACATACAAAACTCAAATCTAACTAACACGATTACAGACACTCGACACTGAACTACTGACATCATGCACCAACAAGAATTTATACTTTTATCTTTATATTTATACTTTTTTTTTGTTTTATTTTCTTTTTTTTTATTTTCGAGGTATTTATTATATCCTCGACTAGGGTCTAAGCTTTTATTATTTTATTAATATTTTATTCGGGCATTATGCCTACCTTGTTTGGCTTATTATTTTATAGACTTTCGGGTAGCACTTCGACGCTTGCACGTATATCAAAAATCTTGATCAACACATTCCTTCCCGTAAAACGAGGTTCACGGTCTTTAAAACTTGTGGCACGTACTTCGAGGTGAAATGTCGGCTCGTCTCAGGTCAGCACGTACTTTGAGACGGGCGTCGGCTTGTCTCCTTGGTGGTGCAAACTTCAAGATGATGTCGTCGGTACTTCGGGGTATCGCCGGTTTAATGGCACGGATTACGAGGTATAATGTCAGGTTTTTGGCACAGAAAACAAGGAGGGGTGTCACGCTTATCGAGGTAATGAGAGAGAGTATTTCTAGAAAGAGAAATATGTGTGAGAATTGGTGTGAAGAATGAATGGGTTCAAGCCCATATTTATAGGCTAAATCTAGAACCCGTCGCGATACGCGATGGGCTCAGACATAGCCGTCGCGTATCGTGGCGTAACTATGTTGAGTCACAGGTAGGTTTGCCACGTGGCGCCACATGGCGAATGCGGTTCCACGTGGCGGAACATGGTGCCACCTTTTGACACGTGTAGGGACACGTGTCACGTTGTCAGACCACGTCATCGCGATACGCGATGACGTTGGGTTCTGATCCGTCGCGTATCGTCCACTGTCCGTTTCTTGGGCTTTGAAAACATGCCCATCGCGATACGCGATGGGCTTCCTTTTGATCCGTCGCGTATCGCTACAGGATAGGAAAACATATTTTTTACATTTTGATCCTTTAGCTTTAAAACTTGGCATTTTTGGTTCGAATTTTTCGTGATGTTAGATCCTCCCTACCTTGAAATGAATCTCGTCCACGAGATTCGATTCTTCGTGATTCCCTATTTACTTTGGATAAGTGAGGGTACTTTTTCTTCATTTCGGATTCAAGTTTCCAAGTATAGTCAGCGCCTCTTCGTGCGTCCCTCTTTACTTTGGTTATTTTCAAAGTTCGTCTCTTTAGTTTCTTTGTTTTTGAAATCTTTGATTTGTATGGGTTGTTTTAGGAATTTTTGATTTACATTTATTTCAACATCTTTTAGGGGAATAGACAACGATTTATCGGCTAGAAATTTTCACAGATTTAGATTTGTGGAATACATCGTGTATCCCTTTTTTTTCCTCGGGTAGTCGCAGGCGATATGCGGCAGTATCGATTCGCTCGAGTTATTTCAAATGGTTCTACAAAAGTGAGCTAAGTTTTCTTTTCTTACCGTAGCGAATGACGTCTTTTTAAGGCGAAATTTTAATTAACACTCTATTGCCTATATAAATTCTAACGGTTTACGCCGGACATCGGCGTAACTCTCTTTTGGCAATTTCACGCCACCTTGAGTCGTTCGCGGACTTGTAATACTTTATTCGTCGTTTCGTGGACTACTTCGGGTCTAGGTATTTGGTTATCCTTTGTTTTAGACCAACACGGGTGTTTCGCTTTTATGTCTCATATGGCGGGGCTTGAATGCTATTTATTATTCTAGAATTCCGTTAAGGAATGATAAGCATACAAACTTCCACTTAAGTCTCTCATACTTGCGCGGAGCATAACTTTGAACGTTTGGATTGTTCTTTTCACTTTGCCCATCTGTTTGGGGATGATAGGCAATGCTAAAGTTCAATCGAGTTCCTAACGTTTGTTGGAATGTATCCCAAAAATGGGATGTAATTCGACTGTCTTGATTGGAGATTATGAATAGCGGCACGCCGTGTAGGGACACGATGTTGTTCACATAATTTCATGCTAATCTTTCATCGAGTACAAATCGTTAATTGGGAGAAAAATGGGCAAACTTTGTTAGTCTATCAACAATAATCCATCTTGTATCGTTTTGATGTGTAGTCTTGGAAAGCTTCGTAATGTAGTTCACGGTTATCATTACCTACTTCTATATGGAATTCGGGTTGTTTAAATTAGTCCGAAGGTTTCTAGTGCTCGGTTTTACTTTGTAAATGGATTAGACATTTCATTACATACGAAGTGATATCTTGTTCATATTTTTCTATCACTAATTCGATCTAAGGTTTGTGGTATGTTTTATCGCTTTTTGAGTGCATCCTATACTTATGAGCTTTGTTCATTATCGTCTCGCGTAGCTTTCCATTATCGTCATCCAATTTCGTTTTCCGAGTCTGAGGATTTCGTTATCTCTTTTGACTAACAAGTCGATTGTGCCATAACATTTTTCTTCGGAGATTTGATTTTTGTTGATTACTTACTCTTGATTTTGCTTTGTGTAAGTATACTTAGAGTTTTTCTCTATAACTCAAATGTTCTAATTCTCAGGTCTTCTCATTCTTCCGTTTTTGGGTAATAAAAATCTTCGGACTCAATGGTTTTATCTTTAGCATTTCTTTGAATCTACTATCTTAAGTAAATATTCTATTGCTATACCATCTTATGTTGCATACACTCCTTATGTGATTATACAATCCTCTTTGTGTATAAATATCCGTGATTTGATAGAGAATAGATAGCCTCTTTATATGGCTATCTTGTTTGGCTTTTTATTAATGCTTCCGAGTGTAGTATATATCTTTTGTTCACTCTATATCTTTGGATGATATAGTAATTTTATACTTTTAGAATGTCATAAGTAATTGTAAATCGCTAAACACAGTGACCAATTGTGTTTAATTATTTACCTTACCTCCAATATTCTAAATATTTACTAATGTTAACTAGATATTTCCCGGATTCAGTCTATCGAATCTCTTTTGCCAAACTCTTAATGACATCCTATTCTTCATGATTTTGATGGCTTCCTTCCATCGATCGTTCTTTTGATTCTTTTGTATTTTCTATCTACTTTAAGGATTGATATTGTTATGTCTTAATTTAATCGATTCTTTTCTTTATATGATAGATTATTTCGTTTGTATTTTCTAAAAATTTTTAAACTTAAATAAATAATAGCATTCTTTGTAAAGACACAATCTATATGCTAATATTTTATTTATATTTATTAGGGACTTAAATACCCATTCATCATTACAAAATCTCTCGTTTAAAACGAGTTTGTAAACGGGTTACAAGAGTTAACTAGACTAATATTTATTTACAAGAGTTAACATTCCTTTGACCTACTCTTGTCTTTGTTTGTTTGTCTTGACATTTCTTCATATATTCGTTGTGAGTGTTCCAACGTTCTTCTTTTCATCTTTGCACCTACTTGTTTTATTATCTGGACATTCGTTCTGGAAATGTCCTTTTCCTTCACATATAAAGCACGTAACTGCTTTCCTTCTACAGTTATTCTCTGAATGGCTTTTTCTTTTACAGTAAGTACACATGATTATGTTGATTTGCTTTCTACATTTTCCGTGATGCCTTTTTCCACAATTTTCACTAATTGGTCTTGTGAATTGAGGCGATCCTTTTATTCCTTGACTTTCTTTACTTCTTTATTATTTTCTTTTTCTTTTGGCTTTATTGTATATTTGGCCAACATCATGGTCTCGGAGGTTGTTTGTGGTACCTAAGTTTTTAATGCCCTTCTTGTCTCTTTTGGTAGCCCAGATATATATTTCATCATTTTGTCCTATTTCAATTCTTCTAATTGCGGAGTTACTTGATAATACTCTAAGAATTTAGCATTGTATTCCTTGAGATTGTTATTAACGACCTTCTGGTCCCATGGCAAGATTTGGTTTCGTTTTTTTTGGTAATTGGGCAAAATTTCTGTGGAATAAGATCTCTAAATTCTTCCCAACTTAAATCGTACACTACTTCATTTCCTTTAACTTGAATGAATGTTCTCCACCACTCAAGAGCTTTATCTTTGAACATTTTCGAAGAACACCAAATGGCTTGTTTACTTGTGCAGGTAATATTGTTCAAGATTGACTCTTGCTCCTTAAGCCAATTCAAGGTGGATATGGTATTTTCGTTTCCACGGAATTTCTTAGGCTCATAGGCTTTGTAACTCTTAAAAACATTTTCCAGTTGAAGTTTAGGTTTCTTCTTATTCCTTAATTCGTTCTCATGACTAAATTGGTTACAACTCTCTTTTGAAGAATTAGGCTCGCTTTGAGTCCTTTTTCTTGATTCTAATTGTCTAGGGTCATTAAGCATCTTCATTATCGGAACCACAACTTCATTAATCATCTCCCGAACTTTGTCTCTAAATTGGTCATTCATTTCTTTATTTCTAATGTCTCTCTCACTTCTAACTTCTTTAGAAGAGCTTATATTTTCTTCTTTTGACATACTACAAGAAATCCATAGATTTGTTTAATACTTAAGGAAATCATATATTGTATTGCGCAAGATTTTCTACTACGAAATGGTTTAGCAAATCTTATTGCCATAATGAATCATTCGCTTTATTCTTTGTATATTATTTATAATTTTTGTTTATTCATCATGAATGAATATATTTTATATCTTCATATCTACTAATTGGTTTATTTTACTTGATCATGTGTCAAACATTTTTCCTTCATTTTTGTTTGCTGTAACCCCTTTACTATTCATATAGTGAATTTTGGGGTAAAGCTATATTCGTATTTTCTTCTTCCTTTTCATTCGGAAGTTAACTTGTTTCTTTATTTAGATATTTCCACATTATTGATTTAAATAGAAATGCATTTCTATCTTATCCGTACTTGTTAGATCTTATCCTTAATCTTCTTTATATATTGTCAAAATTTTGATATTGTTAATTTAAGTATTTAAACTAAAGCTATAAAATCTTGTAAAATTTTTTATCTATCACTTGATCAAAGCCTAGGTATAAATGAATACATAATTTTCTAAGATCGATGGCTCTGATACCAACCCTCACATCCCGACTTAAGACCTAGGCGTGTGACCAACAGTTGGTACCGATTTTTAAATATATCAGAGTTTATTTTAGCGGAAGACTTTTATTATTTAAAATAAAATATTTATACACTTTGAAACCATTATAAATAAAATATAAAATTCTTTTGTTTGAAAAACTTCTCGGGTAATAAATACCCAAGTATTTTTGTTTTATAAATCTTTGTTTAATTTAGCATGTTATTTTAGTAATTTGAACAATGAGCCATCTCTACCTTGCGAATATCCACTTAATGAATGGCTTTAATTCTTGATACTATACTTTCCTGAAATGTTAGAAAAATAAGTCAGCAATATGATGGTGAACACGTTGACGCGAAAATATTTTTATTTACTTAATTACTTCTCGAGACATAACTTTTGTCCGGCCCATTGTGGCTTAGAAATAATTAAGTTTAGACATAATTCAAATTATAAACTTTAAGTTCAACTCGACTCGCTCAGCAAACACCGCAGTGTTCGACATTACTTAGGTACCATAGTATACACATGGTCAGTCTCACTCGGACGTAACTTAGGTCCGGCCCATCGTGGCGGAGGTCGTGACCAGGCGTGGTGCGGTGTTTCCACCGAATTTGTACCACACGTGTAAGGATCCAAACAACATATATTATAGCCCGAGGGCCAACATTTACTTATTATTTATAACGTTTTAGGGATATGAAATCCCATGTAATCAATTTAAATTATTTGTTAATTTATGAATTTATAAAAGTTTTGGGGCGTATTCACCTTTTCTTTTGGATCAGCTTCCGCGGGTCTTTCCCTTTTCTTTGCTATCTCTCACCTATAGTACGAGTATAACCTTTTGTTAGTCGGATCTTCAATCCGGATTTAAGACCTCTAGTCTCTTTTTATAATCTTTACCTCGATTATATTTTCTTTTTGAACCTTTAGTTCAAAACATCTTTTCTTTATTTTAAACCTTTAGTTTAAAATATATTTCTTTCTTTTATAAGTTAAAAATCTTTATTTTAACTTATTTACTTTTCTTTTCTTTAACAAGATAAACCTCTAGTTTAACTTGTTTTATTTTCTTTAAAATACTACGTTTTTTTCCTTTAAGAAACATATACTTTTCTTTTTCTAACATGTTTGAACCTATAGTACAAATTATGTATATTTTATTATTATGTTCAAACATTTAGTCCGATATGTTTCTTTTCTAAAATCTACGTTTTCCCAAAAACGTATACATATATATATATGTATGTATGTATGTATATATATACACACACACACATCATTTAGTTTATATTAATAATATAAACAATATATATATATATATATATATATTCTTTTATCAATTTAAAAAACTTTTAAATAATTCTCATATCTTTATTTATTAATAAAGATTCTTTCATTTATTTCTTTATTCTTTCTGTTTTATTATTATTTAAAATCTTTTTAAATAATAATCATACTTTATTTATAACAGATAATTTATACTTTTATATTTATATTAATACTTTCTTTGTTTTATTTTGTTTTGTTTATTTTTGAGGTATTGACTATACCCTCGGCTAGGTCTAAGCCTTTATTATTTTATTAATATTTATTCGGGCATTATGCCTACCTTGTTTGGCTTATTATTTTCTAGACTTTCGGGCAGCACTTCGACGCTTGAACGTATATCTAAAATCTCGATCAACACATTCCTTCCGTAAAACGAGGTTCACTGGTCTTCAAAACTTGTTGGCACGTACTTCAAGGCGGAACGTCGGGTTGTCTCAGGTCGACACGTACTTCGAGAAGGGCATCAGCTCGTATCCTTGGTGGAAAAAACTTCAAGATGATGTCGTCGGTACTTCGCGGTATCGCCGGTTTAATGGCACAGATTACGAGGTATAATGTCGGGTTTTTGGCACAGAAAATGAGGAATGGCGGAACGCTTATCGAGGTAGTGAGAGAGAATATTTTTAGAGAGAGAAATATATGTGAGAATTGGTGTGAAAAATGTATGGGTTCAAGCCCATATTTATAGGCAGAATCTGGAACACGTCGCGATACGCTATGGGCTCAGACATAGCCGTCGCGTATCGCGACGTAGCTATGTTGAGTCACAAGTAGGTTTGCCACGTGGAGAACGCGGTGCCACGTGGTGGAACATGGTGCCACCTTGTGACACGTGGCGGGACACGTGTCACGTTGTCAGACCACGTCATCGCGATACACGATGACGTTAGGTTCTGATCCGTCGCGTATCGTTCATTGCCCGTTACTTGGGTTTTGAAAACATGCCCATCGGGATAGGCAATGGGCTTCCTTCTGATCCGTCGCATATCACGCCGGGACAGGAAAACAAAATTTTTACATTTTGATCCTTTAGCTTTATAACTTGGCATTTTTGGTCTGAAATTTTCGTGATGTTACATTGTTATTGCCTCAGTCATAGCTGGGTCCACGGTAATCCCATCAGGATTTATCACGTACTCAAGAAACTGCACTTCGAGCAGCCAAAATGCTCATTTCGAGAACTTAGCATACATCTTCTCTTCCTTCAAAACTTCCAACACTTTTCTTAAATGCTTAGCATGATCAGACTCGCTCTTTGAATAAATCAATATATCATCAATGAAGAAGATAACTGACTTATCCAACAATGGCCGACACAACCTATTCATTATGTCCATAAATGCTGGTGCGCCCCACGGGGAAACACTCGGTAATCCCTTCAGGATTTAACAAATAACACTGGTGCGCCCCACGGGGAAACACTCGGTCTTATAAAACCTTTATTGCGGAGTTGTTGTAGTTGGGTCATCAATTCTTTCATCTCGGACAGCGCCAGGCGGTAAGGTGCTTTCGGGACGGCCTGTGGTCCTGGTATTAAGTCTATTTGAAATTCTATCTCTCGCTCCGGTGGAAAACACAGAAGGTCCTCAGGGAACACTTCCGGGTAGTCGCACACAACAGGAACATCTTTCACTTCTTTTGTCTCGGCCGTAGCTTTGATAACCTACGCCTGGTTGGAACCACACCCTCGTCTTGTAAGGCCCCTTTCTAGATGCCTCACTTTAACGCTGGATTTACTCATAAATACGATTCTAAACATCAGAGTTAAATAAAACTTTCACGGAATATTAAAACTTTCATAAAACATTACATTGTAATTCATAACTTGTCTTAATTAAATATTCTTGCCTTTCAAAATAAACGTCAATTAACAATAAAACATCTTGAGTCTTCAGATGCCAGTCTCTTATTTGCCCACCATGTGCCCGCTCAAGCTAGCTGTCTCATTCTACTCACCCGTGTGCATACTAAAAGACAGCTACACTGAGTGAGTTCCAGTTTATCAGGCGACATGCAATACATACTGATGTGCGTAAAGTGGTATATAAAATTTTAGCAAATAATGACCAAGCACAACGAGTAATAAAAACCTAGAATACCCTAAACCAAACCACCAGCAACAGGCAAGTGAACCTATCGGGTGTAGAATAGCTATGGGAAGACCGGGAATATCGAACCCTAGAGACAGTAATTTAAAAAACAAGACTAGTTCTAAAAGCTAATTTAAAATAATAATTAAGAAAATATATAGTTTTGGATTTTTATTTATTTTATTTTAAAAACTAATATTAATTAAACTAATTACTTAATTAAATTAAAGTAAACTAGAAAATTAAATTACCGAATAAAAACTTCCGTAAATTCAAATATGAGAAAAAGTTACCTAGGCAAGGAATCCGAATTGTGACGACTCGGGATTTTATCGGTTACGGGTAAATGCTACGGGAACCGGGAATCTAAAGGTATGAAGCTCTAGGAAACTTAATGGATCCATAATCACTCTTAAGGTGTCGCCTAAAAAGAAATCTTAGAGATCATGTAAAAACACCGGCTTATTGGTTCACTAGTCAGCTCACCAACTATGATTAATTACCCTAGAAAACAGCTAACCCGTCGGTTTCACTATCTCAATGCACCTAAGTACACGGGGTGGTTTATGAACAGTCTAAAGGACACGAGTAAACAGTGAAATTAAGGTAAAACTAGGCAAACCTCCTGTCAGATAATTTAACCTAAAACCATAACAACGCAGACAAACCCGAAAACTTATCACCCGTCGGATATTTAAGCTAGTAAGAATATAAACTTTTAATAATATGCCAAAAATCAGTTTCTATGGTAAATGAGCTCAATAAACCATAAACAAGTTGCAAACACATAGTAAACAACCCTAACATGCAACCTATAATCGAAAGACAATCAATAAAGTGACATGTGAAACATTCATTTAGACACAAATTAAAAATAAATACGCATGAGACACATCCAATAAATATGATCAAAACTTTTAATTAATCAAAATCCCGAAAACAAAACCCGAAAACCAACAAGTCCAAAGAAGTCAACAAAACATCATCCAAGCCTAAGTAACTAAAAAGGTTTAGCCAACAATCATGTTCAAAACAATAAAATATATAAGTTCAATAATGGAGTTCATAATAAAAATAATAAAATCAAACCAATTTTGAAGTAGATGTGAACCCGAACACAAAACCGCTTCCTTTCTATTCGCCTCCCCAAACGACAATAATAATGTAGTGCGCCGCTTCTGTCTCTGACTTCACACCCCAAAACCCTCCGATCAAACAAAAATATAATAATAGTAATAATATTATGCTTTGTTGCTGCTGTTATACAAAACCTCACGTAGGTTTTAATATATGGCGACCCTCTCTCCAATTCACGTAGAGATCTCCAAATATATATATATATATATATACATACATATATATATATATATATATATATATCTAATAATTGTGGTATCACCCACTTTTTATCTAGCCCACCGATTCTAATTCTTAAAGCCTTCCATCTCTATATTCATTTCATGCGTGGGCTGTTAGAATGTATTATTTTGTGTTTGGGCCCAAACAACGAATTTACATGGCACATATCTTCTAGGGACGACTTTGCTAGCTTCACTTCACGTTAATTAAAATCTGGATAAGCACACAAAATAAATTCACCATAAGTGATGGATTTTCAAATGATAAAAGTCTGTCACAAATTGTGATTTGTAGCTTACGTCTTTATTGACTCACAATTAATAATAACTCATTTTATTTTCATTATTTTATCTCTCTAAATACTTATTATTTCTTTACATGTTTACTCGTTTTAGCTTGTTTAAGATAATACTACATATTAGCCTGCTATCACTTAGAACATTAAAAACCCACATGTGAACCAACTAATAATATTATTCAATAAAAACATGGCTCCAAAAGTATTTAAAAGTGTAGAAAATATTAATATAAATATATATATATAATTAAGACCACATCACATACACATACATACATACATACATACATACATACATACATATCCGAAGATACATATCCATACTTAACCAGTTACCTTTCTAACATACATTCATGCATACATACTGTTACTTACCTCAGTCCACCGATAGTACGTTCATAGGCCGCCGTCTATACCTATACTCAAGGTCGTGAACACGTAAAAGGTCCGCAGTCCTTACCTATGTTTACCATTTATGGTACGTGCAAGGTTCGCAATCCTTCCATATACCATCCTACATTAACAACATGTGCAAGGTCCACGGTCCTTCCCTATGTTGCAACCTAATTCATAGCACGTACGAGGTCCGCAGTCCTCCCCTATGCTACCACAATACAATTAAAGCACATATAAGGTTCGCAGTCCTTTCCTATGCAAGCTCCTATCCGAAATACGTATAAGGACCACAGTCCTTAACTACGTTCTCATCTATAATCTATAACTCGTATAAGGCCCATAGTCCTTATCTACGCCATCACGTGACAATTCTATGTCCAACGAAAGTTAGAGGGATTCACCATCCTAACTACTTCGTCAGACGTAGAACTCATATACCATTCTTGTACCTGCATACACTTTCTTTGCATATAATTACATCGTAGAATAAGAACAATCTAGGCGTTCTTCACATCATTCACTTAACAAACATACTCCTTGTCGGTACGTGCAATATCCGAAGATCGTTCACGCCCCGACAAGCATTCATTCATAATCCATATATAACATTCATATCTTTATTTACAACTTGACAGTACGCGCAATATCCAAATATCGTTCGCGTACCGACAAGCGATCATTCATATCTATCACATATATCATATATGGCATACACTTACCACTTAAGGTAAGTGTATTAACTAATCACATCTAGTATGCACATAGCCCCGAAAACATAACCAGGAATGGGGCTAGAAACTCACCTAGATCCTGTTTCTTTCTCCGTTAATCGTTATTCCATTTTTTAATTGAGTTCTGCTAGCTGTATATATGTTACACGTATCAATACTTGTCCTTTTTGTATTTTAGTCAAATGGTTAAGTCTGGTGTAATATATTGGCCTTGTTTTCGATTACTTTACTTTGATTTTATTCTTAAACCCTAAGGCACTTTGATATAGGGTTTTTTCCGTTATTATATTATTATTAATTATTTTCTTTTTCTTAGAATATTTATTACCAACCCTAATACACTAGGTTTTTAATTATTTTAATATTCTTTTCTCTCTTTCCTTTTAAAACCCTAACCATAATGAATCTTTCCTTTAATGCATGATGATGGGGATACATGCATTTGATTATGTATATAACACACAGGTTACACCACGCAGGCGGGTCTCCGAGCATATTTTATCATATGTATATGTAAGCGGGTATTTATCTACATATGTACGTATCCGAGTTCAACTAATGTAACCGGATATAGGGTGTAACCGAGTCCCAATTTACAACCCAACCCCGCTTTGCATTCGGTTAATGTAGTCGGGTTCCATAGAAAATGATCTCAACGTGTGCGCCATAGGTGTAAGCGAACATCAAGGCAAGTGATTTAGAAGAGTAAGTGAATACACAATGTATTCGGGTCTAAATGTGATCGATTACCCATTATGTATGCGAGTGTCATTACAACCGGATTGCAATGTAAGCTATCCAATGTAATCGATATATACATACAAGGTAATCGAAGGTATGCTTGTATGCGACCCATGTATGCGAGTATAACCGTGTAATCAAGTTATTTTAATCGAATAAGGTTCATGTAATCGAGTTCTAAGAGTAATCGAGCTTACATGTGCGCGCTCATGCATTGTAATCGGGTTGAGTGAAATGCTTAACTGTAATCGAGTCTTATAGATCTGCTCAAGCCATTTGTAAGCGATTGCTGTTGTAAGCGAATTCAATGTATGCGACCTTCTATATTGAAATTGACTAACCCATTGTGTCCAAGTCCCTTTTAAGCGAGTTTTGGGAATAACTAAGTCCCATGTATGCGACTCATCAATGTGTGCAAGTTATAAAGTGTTCAAATGATAGGTTTAAGCGAGTATACATACACACATATATATATATACATTGTATGCGATTGATTACTTGTATGTGACCTAATATTGTAATCGAGTTTTAATGTATGCGAGTCCTTACATCACAGTCGATACACTTGAAATTGATCCTAATACTCGTATGTGAACCTTAGGCATTCCTTTCTGATCGTGTGTGCGGCTGTGGCTAAGGTAGCTGAGGGCTGCGTGCTTCATAGGTGAACCGTGGCTTTGGTTTAGCCCTTAGGTCCACTTGTTATTTCACGTTTCAACCGTTAAGCCCTTATTAAGATTTTATCCTGCCCCGTAAATGTTCCTGCGACTCCTTTTTGGCTAAGACTTGACTCGGGAGATCATAAAGTTCGAATCCTTAATCTTAAAAACGTCTAAAGCTAGATCTAGGGTTTCTCAAACGAGCCGTTCATGTCCATATGTTCGTTAAGTTCGTTTCTAACATCAAGTTTACAACTTTATGTTTCGTTTATACCCGACCTATTCTAGTTTTAAGTTTCAAGGCCAACCGTTTATTAAAACATAAACTTTAAGATCAAGAACATACCTTTATGTGTTCGTTTGGTCTTGGTTAGCTTGCTTATGAACTTTAAACCTTGGATCTATCTTGTATAAGGAATATCTATTGATAATCACGTTCGTTTGATCTCGTTCTCTCTTTTCCTCTCTTGCCTGCAATTAGGTAAGAGGTGTGTGTTTTTGAGTGTGTGTAGAGATTATGGAAAGATGGAATGATAGTTAGGGTTTTAGGATGGCTTAAGGAGATATTTATACTCCTCAAAGCCCATGGACCTAAGGCCCATCTCACCCACTATTCCATTTTAAGTAATCTAAGTCCATCTTTCTTTCTTTATTTAATACCAATTAAATATTAACACACGATAACCAACACAACTCTATTTATTTAATATTATAATATTTAGGATGTTACAAGTCTTCCCTCCTTAAAGAGGTTTCGTCTCCGAAACCTAGTTTATTCCTTGTAAAGGAACAACTTCCTATATCCACACACTTTATTGGATCGTCTTTGCTTTTTGGGTTATCCTCTTTACTCCCGACTTGTAGTCACCGAGCAGTGTTCATGTTCTTTAGCTATACAAGGTAGCTTGTCCATGAGGCCCTCGATGTTTCAAGTCTCGTCTCGTCCTTCCAAGGGACTTTGTTTCGTATCATCTAACACTATTGTCTAAACGACATTTATAATATAAATAATCATTCATAACCAAACTCAATATATTACATATCATAGATAAGCATAAGTTTTAAACCTTAACACAAAACAAGTTCTTAGGAAATCATACTTGAAACGAAATAATACTATTACATAAGCAATTGTTCCTTCATCAAGCGTTCTTCTCTGTAGTTTCCTAAATCTTTACCCTTTCACACCTCCCGCCTCTATCTCCTTGCAATCCCTAGCCATGTGGTCAACTTTACCGCATTTGAAGCATTTCGGGCGATCAGGGCATTCTTGAGAGTAATGCCCACTCTTTCCACACCGATACCACTTGTCCATCCCCGTCTTGCATTCCCCATGGTGCACTTGCCCACACTTCTTACATGCATCCTTGTTTCCAACCTTATTATTCCTTTCATCAGTTGTTGTTACCATATCGCCGGACCGCTTAGCAGAAGTAGCCCATTTCTTCTCCTTCTTTCCTCCACCTCCACATCGTCCACAGCCAGGTCATCATAAACCACTTATGCAAGTTCGACAGTAGAGTCAAAAGTAGCAGGTTTATTTACCCTGACTAATGTGTGAACCTTTTGTGGAAATCCTCTCACATAGCATTTTATCCTCTTAGCCTCAGTGTCAACCATATCAGGCACCAACCTAGAAAGTCGGTTGAATTTAGTAGTATACTCACGATGCATCATTTTACCGGCCTTCAAATTCAAGATTTTCATCTCCGCCCTTTCCACTTCAGCATCGGCACAGAAACTCTTCATCACCAACTCTTTTAGATCCTCCCACTTCATTGCTCTAATCTCCTCCTGACCTTTCCTCTGTTCAACCGTCTCCCACCAGTACATTGCTTCGTCACCGAATGATTGAGTAGCATAACCCACAGCTTTGTCAGGACGGCATTCACTAATGCGGATAATTTTATCCATGGCGGTTATCCATTGAAGGGTAGCGATTGCGTCTTCCAAACCAGTTAGCTTTGGTGGGTCACATCCTTTGAAGGACTTATAGTTGCACCCACCTCGGCCTCTTTTCTTATCATCAACTTTCACAGACTTAACCACACTTGAGGCCTCTCTCTCTCTTTCATCATTTTTCTTACCATCTCCACTAGCCCCTTCAGCAGTTCTTTCACGACTTCCAACCGACCCTTCAGGAGTCAAGTTCTTCATAGTAGTGGCTACAGCTTGAACAATAGCTGCTTAAATTACGGGATCCATTGGACCGCTTCGTTGTTGATTGGGTTTCGTCCAGCAGCGCTTCCTTCATCTCCCGTGTTGGAGGCGATCTCTACTGAAGGTTGTCGGACACGATGAGGCCTACCAAGACGTCCAGTGCGACCTCCAGCTCTCACAATTCCTCCAGTTCCAGCCATTGTTGTATCACGGTGAAAATTTTAAGTTCAAAATATCAAGTTTCCAAAGTCAAGGGACCAAAACTGTCAAATTCCAAACCTTAGGGTTTAAAAAGAAAATTCTGGTTTTCTGACCCATCGTGATACGCGATGGATTAAAAGGGAAACCCATCGCGTATCGCTACGGGTTGTCTGACACACAGAGCACGTGGCGTGCCATGTGTCCACACATGGCATAACTTCCGCCACGTGTCCACACGTGGCATAACGTCCGCCACGTGGCAGCACGTTCGCCACGTGTTGCCACGTGGCACAACGCCTGCCACGTGTCGCCACGTGGCAGATATACGGGGTGACGACACAAACCTACGTTGCGATACGCGACGGGCTGCTCTTAGAGGCCACTGCGTATCGCGATGGGCTCCTGAAATTGCCTATAAATATTGAGCTTTGGGTTTGATCATTTTCACACTCCAAATTCACTCACCTCTCTCTTTCTAGCATCTCTCTAAACCCTGGAAACATATCCTCGATTACCTCGAAGTTCATGCCCTCAATTCCTCGTTTTCCGTGCCAACGTTCCTTGATAATCGTGCCACATTCCAACGACGTTCCAACGAAGAAGGTGTTGCCATTCCGACGATCCATTTCATGAAGTGTGCCGACGTGTGGAGAAGTGTTGGTGTGCATCGTTTTGCGTGCCAAAGAAGGAGTGTCAAAGGAAAGTTGTTTGATCAAGAAGATAAAGAAGGCGAAGCGGCATTGAAGTGTTGCTCGATTGTTTAAGGTTTTAATAAGCCAACAAAGGTATGCATAATGCCCGAATAAAATAATGATAAAATATTATAAAGGCTTAACACCCTAAGTCGAGGTTATACAAGATACCTCGATAAATAAAAGAAAATATAGCAAAGAAAAGAAAAGAAAAGAAAGAAATATGAATATTTATATGTGTGTGTGTGTTTATATATATGTGATTCTTTGTTATAAAATATTATTTAAATAATAATAACTATTCTTAAATAATAAAGAAAAGAAAAGAATACGTTTCTTAGAGAAGAAGAAACGTAGGGTTTTATGAAAATAAACTAATGGTTTATAATATAAATTAAACGAAAGACTTTTAATTTATAAAAGAAAATGTTACTTTTTAACTAAAGGTTTTAAAGTAAAGAAAAGATATTTGAACTAAAGGTTAATCGAGGTAAAGATTATAAAAGACTAAAGGTCTTAAGCCGGATTGTATATCCGACAAACAAAAGGTTATACTCGTACTATAGGTGCGAGATACCAACGGGAAAGACCCTCGGACGGTGTATTGAAGCCGATACAAATAAAAAAGGTGAATACGCCCCAAATATTACAAACTTGTTTTCAAACGAGTCAAATAAGTTAAATGAAAAGGTTTACATGAGACTACGTGTCTCTAATATATTTATAAAGAAGATTATAAACCTAGCCCTCAGGCTGTAATATACTAATGTCTGGATCTTTACATATGTGGTAAAATGCGGTGGGCACATCGCACCACACTTGGTTATAGTCACGCTCCCCTGCTGGTAGTAATGACCATTTGTATACGTAGGGTACCTAAGTAATGTCGAACGATGCAGTGTTTGCTGGGGTGCTTTGTGTAGAGACTTGAGTTTATTAATTGTGTTTGTTTTTAAAGCTTGATTATTCCTAAGTCACGATAGGGCGGACCTAAGTTATGTCTCTAGGGGTAATCAAGTAAAATAAAACATTTTAGCGTCAGCGTATTCACCAGCATTCGTTGCTAACGTATTTTCGTAACATTTTGCAGGTGACCAAAGTTAGAGCTTGGAGTGATGAAGTGCTAAAGATATCCGATGGCTCAGATCTTTTGTATAAACTTAAATTTAAAAATGCTGGTTTGTAATTAAACAAGTAATACTTTTTTTATAGCAGTGGATGGAAAGATGAAGAAAAAGATGGGAGAAAAACTTATGAGAAAATGCAATAAGATGACGTAGATAGTCAAGAAGTTTATCAAAGATTAAGAGATGTGTGATACAAGTGTTGTGAGAGTTGTGTGTGTTTGATGTACTTGAACGTGATATGTGTAATATGTGTAATAAATAATAAGGATATGTATATATATATCACATAAATGATATATATATATATATATATATATATATCATATTATGCTATATATATAGTGAAATAAATAGAGTATGTGTTTTAAGAAAAGAAATTTGTTAAATTTCAGTTAAAGAAACGTTGAAAAAGAAAAAGAAAATGTCACAACAAAGCAATAATATTGAAAATGCTAGAAAAGAAGCTGAGATAAGAAAAGAAAAAGGGAAAGATCATGAGAAAGAACAAGAAGATAAATTCCCGACAAATACATGAATCAAATACAGAAAATGATAAAAGAAGCCGTTAGGGCTGAAACCGAAGCTAGATCTCAATCTAAGCACTCTAAACATTTACAATCTGTAAAACTCTCCAGTAAATGTGGTAAATCTCATCCGAAACCATCCCATATTGAAGAAAGTGTACATGAGTCAAATGTTGGAGATGGTGAAGTTAGACAAGAGTTTAATAAATTGAAGATTGGTGGTTGTTCGTTCAAAGATTTCAAGTGTTTTGGACCTAAGGAGTTTCATGGGGACAAGGGAGCTATTACAACTGTTAGATGGCTTGAGGAGATGGAGACAATCGTAATAATAAGCAAGTGCTACGTCAAGAAAAAATTCAATACTCTGCCCAAATGTTCAAGGGCGAAGCGTTAGAATGGTGGAACACGTTAATTCTAAGTAGAGGAAGACAAGTGATGTATAATCTTTCATGGGAAGAATTTAAGGAACTAATAATGGCAAAATTCTGCCCTATGCATGAGACCGGCCAGATCCAAATCAAATTTCTTAATCATAAGGTCGTGGGAACTAACCTCCGTGAATATAATACTAAGTTCCATGAGTATTGTTGTCTTGTTCCCCAGCTGGTTAACCCTGAGTCCAGCAAAGTTAACTGATACATATGGGTATTTCCGCGGGAAATCCGCGACATGGTGAGGTCTCATGTTCCTCAAACTGCCACTCCGCAATGGATTTAGCAGGTTATCTCATGGGTGGCCTTGTCCGCAACAAGGAGGAAGACAAGAAGGACGTGACAACCAACGACCAAAGAAGAACTGGAGGAAATGCTGATGTGTTGTAAAACACACTTACTTTCCTTATCGTTTTATCATGATTTAATTGCTTTTTAGTTTGATTATTAAGAGTTTTGGGTTTGTTTTTGCTGAATTTTACAAAGATTGAATGTTACTTGTAGGTTATGAAAGTTGATGGAAAAATGAGTTAAGTTTGAAGACTTTAGGGGCTTATTTGAGCAATTTTTAAGACTACAACTCAAGGCCCGACCCAAGCCCACAAGATCCAAGCCTTTTGTGCATAATATATTAAGTTAATTGAAGAAAATAAGAACCCTAACAGCCATCAATCCCGAAATCAGCAACTAACTAGGAAAATAATAACCCTAAAAGCCCCCATTCAAGAGGAAAAATTCATTTTTTTTGCAATTCTTGAGCCAAGGGAAGAAGATGGAGGCTTAGGACAGTTGTGGACAGCAGCTAGGGACCATATACACTCATAATCTCAGCCATAATATTGAGTAATACATTCATAAACTTTGTGTTTTTGTTCAAGAACCCTAACTAGTTAATTTGATCTTTTGCTTTGGATTGTTTTGCAAGTAACTTGAAGATTGACTTGTGTTTCATTGTTCTTGAATTTTGAATGAGTTTACTTATGTTTATATTGATGTTTATTATGTTTAACCTTAGTATTAGCTGCTGTCCAAAACCAATGTTAGGCTAAAGTAGTTAGTTCTACCTAGGTTAGATGATTATTGTTAGGTTTTTGTAAGTAGTTTGGATTGTTGATGATCATGGCTTGAATTGTTAATGTAAATTTTGGTTTAACATTGAATTAGGTTGTGTTTAGTGGCTGTGTTTTGATTAACAATACTCAATTACCTCTTGCTTTGATTGATTGAATCGGTTTTAGTTGATTTTAGCTTGTTTAAACTCTTTACTTTGTGTTTCCAGATTGTTTGTGGGAAGTACAACCATAGGGTTTAAGTGGGTATATTAATTAGTTAAAATCAGCGGGTAGACACCTTCTTAGAGACCGGGAGGTGATATGAAGTAAACTCGTCTCATATCTTTTACTTGTTAGGATTAGGATCGCGCGAGAGCGGGTTTGGTTCTTGTCGGGGTTGGGTTTGTTAGCGATTAGTTGACCTAATTTAAGTTAAATTAAATTGTTCCTCTATCCTTGGTTGCGTAGTATTCGTCTCCATTAGGGTAGTGTGTCGGTGAGACCGAGAGAAGAGTCGGCATTAGAGCACTTTAGCAATTCATTACCCGGTTAGTTTTTAAAATCAACTAAGTGTAGGTTAGGGTTTGTTAGTGAGACCGAGAGGTGATCTAGCTTTCTTGAGTGAACCTTAGTTGCGTAATCCTTAGGAACCAGTGTCGTGAGATTCTAAAATCCATTAGCTTACTATACCTTCAATAGGATTCTTACCTAGGTAGACGTTGTCTCAATTGATAAATCTTATTCTTAAAGTTTCGTCTAGTCTTGTTAATTTATGTCTTTTAAGTTAATTAAAGTAAGTAAGGTTAAGTAGTTAATAATTAAAAATCTTTTAAAGTATATTATTCTTAGGTGAGTCTTGGTTAGGGTTAAGTATTAAGTACGTTTTCTCGTGTCCTTGTGTTCGATACTCGGACTTCCTTAGGTCTATACTATTAGTGATCGGTACACTTGCCGGTTGTGTGTAGATTCGTTAGGATTTTCGTTTATAAATTTAAAGCTTAGTTGTGAGAGCATCATTATACACACATCAAGTTTTTGGCGCCGTTGTCGGGGACACGGTTAGAGGCGTATTGAGAACGACCCGAGTTAGGATTTACCTATTGTATTTTCGTATATTAGATTAGATTAGTTGTTTTAATTAGTTTAATTTTATTTTAAGTATTCTATTCTATTTTTATCTAGTGCCCATGATCCTTTTCTTATTAGTTTTCTTTTAAGGAAATATGTTCGGACGACACGTTGGAACGCCATGGTGCAAAGTGTGTGGCGGAGATCACTGGGTACATGATGCATATGAGCGAAGGAGGATATAAGTCGAGGCACGGAAAGCTCCATGGGAATCACTTGTGGCAAAGCCTCCTCCATACCAATTTGCATATGATCAAATAGGGAACTTTTTAGGGTATAAAGACTTATCGGGAAATATATTAGAGCCAACCCCAGAATTGGAATCAATAATGGACGATGTATTATTTGCCATTAGAAAGGATTTGGAATATATTCCACCTTCGAATCCACCTTTCTTTGAAACCCAGAGTGAGATTAAAGATACCAGAATGGAGGAGCAGAGAGTAGAGGAGTATGTTCCCTCTTGGGAGGACGAGTTCATGGGTGAGTTTGGCGAAGAGTCTATGGATTTCACCATGACAGATGAAGGAGAGTTTGATCCACTTGGGGATTTGAAGTTGCTTGAGGATCTACTGTATAACGAGCCAAGTGCGGGGATCAAGAATGAGCCTTGTGAGGAGAGCCATGAGGTGGTTGGTGAATAAGTCTTTCCACCATTGCACTTTGAATGTGAAAAACCAAAACATGAACCGTACTAAATCTCCATTCGGGACGTGGTGAGGTTTAAAAAGTTGGCTAAAAGAATAAGGAGGATATCTAGGCTCGGAGATCATGGTGTGCAGAAGAGTTCGTCACTCCTGTTTAACTTTAGAGGATCATTTTTTGGGGGGTCTAAGAGTTGATGGGCCGAGTTTAATTCATATGGTCGGGCCCATGAGAGTTGTGCAATTGGTTTCTTCCCGACCAATTGTAAGAGGAGAGTATTGAGGAGCATCGATGGGAAGAGGATAAAGGAGAAGCCTCCTAATTGAGGTTTCGGGAGCGAGTCCGGCTAAAGACTATTCAATAACCTTAGCGCTTCCCGGAAGACAACCCGGTAATATCTTTTCTTATTATTTTATTTTTATTTCCGAGTTTTGCCGGGTGTCTCTTCTCTTACTTGCAGGTTATTCCTTGGCTTGTTGATGATGGTTTATGAGCTGGAGTTTTAAACAAGTGTGGGGATGCAATTTTCTTAAGGATTGCCGCTTTCGTTCGTTAGTGATAACTTGATAGAGAGCACTGGAGTTTTAAGCTTGCGTTCGAATAGGAGGGCGAGGAACATGATTCACCGCACACTTGCATGATCACATATGCCAGGGGAGCCTGTTCCACTTTATTTTTCTTTATGTTTAGTTTGTCTTTTCCTTGTCTCACATTGAGGACAATGTGAAATTTAAGTGTGGGGATGGGGAATTGATGTTTCATTTAAAGAAAAATTTTTTTAAAGAAAAATGTCCCTTGAATTTAGTTTTTTTTTGTGTCAAAGTGGGAGATGATGATATTTATTGGAAATCAGTTTTTCAAACTACTAATAATGTGAGATAAATAAAAGAAAACACACTAACTTGGGATGTGTCGGTAGGCTCAGCCTTGAAAATGAAAGGGCAAATTTGATAAAATGGTTAAAACGGAAATCTTTTGTGGGTAAAGCATTTTGTCCGTGAAAAATAAGTAATGAAAGGTTGGGCCATACTCAAGCCTCAAATTTTGGTATGAAAAAGTGGAAATATCATGAGTTTTAAATATTTGAATACGTTATTATATGATGCTTAGGTAGGTTTAACGTTAGAGCATACAGTGTATCCTGTGATATAAATCTTAAACTGCTAGTTTAGTGTTTTACACCTCATTGGCGTATGGTTTTATAACCTTAAATCTTGTATTGATGGGATGATTCGGGTCCGGAGACCATGGGTCTGTATACAATCTATTCATCTGGGTATTAACAATTCCTAAGTGGGGTTGTGGATATTTAAAATAAAGCCAAAAAAGAGCAAACCCTTATAAGTCTTTAAACATGATCATAAAAGTACAAAAGTACAAATACACTACAGACTTGATCATCCACGCTGTTAGCCATGTGAGGTCCCCTTGCTCGGGTCTCATTACCATTAAGAAATGGACTATAAAGGACACGCTACATGTAAGCCCTACAGATGAAATTTTGCATACTCACCTATGGTGATGGTTTCGGGGTATTGCTTGATGACGGGGGTATGTCATGTTGTGGGGAACACTAGCTATTAATTAATTGAACCTTAATCGTATCTAATGGATGCTTGGTAGACTTTGATGCTTAAGATTAGGTGGATAAACAATACCCTTGATCGTTTTAACTATTCATGAAAAAAATATAGCAACAAAAATTTTAATTCTGCTAATATTGAGGTTTAAGTCAATTTGGGGTGGTCTGGTCCGGTAAAAGCTGAAAATAAGCGGGTCTTAATTGTGTAAACCACTGAGTAATATTATTTTCGGATCTTATTTGTCCCGGTAAAGATTAAGGCATGGGTTTAAGTAGACAACAATATCGGTGATTGCGGTTTTTGCGTTCTTTTAAGCTTTAAAAAATTAACCTATATGTTTTTAAGACTGTATTTTTCGATTCTGATCCAACTGCATTAGACTTTTTCAGGGACGAAAAAGACTTAAGTGTGGGTATGTTTGATGTGTTGTAAAACACACTTACTTTCCTTATCGTTTTATCATGATTTAATTTCTTTTTAGTTTAATTATTAAGAGTTTTGGGTTTTTTTTCCTGAATTTTACAAAGATTGAATGTTACTTGTAGGTTATGAAAGTTGATGGAAAAAAGAGTTAAGTTTGAAGACTTTAGGGGCATATTTGAGCAATTTTTAAGACTAAAACTCAAGGCCCGACCCAAGCCCACAAGATCCAAGCCTTTTATGCATAATATATTAAGTTAATTGAAGAAAATAAGAACCCTAACAGCCATCAATCCCGAAATCAGCAGCCAACTAGGGAAAAAAATAACCCTAAAAGCCCCCATTCAAGAGGAAAAATTTGTTTTTTGCAATTCTTGAGCCAAGGGAAGAAGGAGGAGGCTAAGGATAGTTGTGGACTGCAGCAAGGGACCATATACACTCATAATCTCAGCCATAATATTGAGTAATACATTCATAAACTTTGTGTTTTTGTTCAAGAACCCTAACTAGTTGATTTGATCTTTTGGTTTGGATTGTTTTGCAAGTAACTTAAATATTGACTTGTGTTTGATTGTTCTTGAATTTTGAATGAGTTTACTTATGTTTATATTGATGTTTAACTTAAGTATTAGCTACTGTCCAAAACCAATGTTAGGCTAAAGTAGTTAGTTCTACCTAGGTTAGATGATTATTGTTAGGTTTTAGTAAGTAGTTTGGATTGTTGATGATCATGGCTTGAATTGTTAATGTAAAGTTTGGTTTAACATTGAATTAGGTTGTGTTTAGTGGCTGTGTTTTGATTAATAATACTCAATTACCTCTTGTTTTGATTGATTTAAATCGGTTTTAGTTGATTTTAGCTTGTTTAAACTCTTTACTTTGTGTTTCGAGATTGTTTGCGGGGAGTACAAACGTAGGGTTTAAGTGGGTATATTAATTAGTTAAAATCAGCGGGTAGACACCTTCTTAGAGACCGAGTGGTGATAGGAAGTAAACTCGTCTCATATCTTTTACTTGTTAGGATTAGGATCGCGCGAGAGCGGGTTCTGTTCTTGTTGGGTTTGGGTTTGTGAGCGATTAGTTGACCTAGTTTAAGTTAAACTAAATTGTTCCTCTATCCTTGGTTGCGTAGTATTCGTCTCCATTAGGGTAGTGTGTCGGTGAGACCGAGAGGAGAGTCGGCATTAGAGCACTTTAGCAATTCATTACCCGGTTAGTTTTTAAAATCAACTAAGTGTAGGTTAGGTTTGTTAGTGAGACCGAGAGGTGATCTAGCTTTCTTGAGTGAACCTTAGTTGTGTAATCCTTAGGAACCAGTGTCGTGAGATTCTAAAATCCATTAGCTTACTATACCTTTAATAGGATTCTTACCTAGGTAGACATTGTCTCCATTGATAAATCTTATTCTTAAAGTTTCGTCTAGTCTTGTTAATTTATGTCTTTTAAGTTAATTAAAGTAAGTTAGGTTAACTAGTTAATAATTAAAAATCATTTAAAATATATTATTCTTAGGTGAGTCTTGGTTAGGGTTAAGTATTAAGTACGTTTTCTCGTGTCCTTGTGTTCGATACTCGGACTTCCTTAGGTCTATACTATTAGTGATCGGTACACTTGCCGGTTGTGTGTAAATTCGTTAGGATTTTGGTTTATAAATTTAATGCTTAGTTGTGAGAGCATCATTATCCACACATTAAATGCCCTCTTCAAGGGCATAAGTATTGACCAATGCAAGCCAGGATTTAATTCCACCCCACAATGCAAGACTTGCAAAATATATCATAGCGGTCGATGCCACTTCGCTCCGTCTTCCACCGCAACTGACTGTGAATCATGTCATAGACCTGGCCACGCAATGGCTGATTGCTGGAAGAAAAGATGACTTGCTACAGTTGTAAGGAAATGGGGCATATAAGCTTTGAGTGCCCCAAGAACAAACCCGCGACTGGTGGTGTGGGTGGAAGTGGTCAAGCCAAGAAGGGCAATGCAAGAGTCTTCGTCCTTGACGCTAAAAAGGCTGCTGACATGCTAGAAACCATCACCGGTACGTTTCTAGTTAATGACACCTACGCTAGAATTTTGTTTGATTCAGGTGCCAATTTAAGTTTTATAGATTATAACTTTTGTAGTCTATTAAACGAATCTTTAACAAGCTAAATAAAACTCTAAGTGTCGAGACTGCTAGCGGCGAAATAGTCAAAATCTCTGAAGCTCTAGAAAACGGAAAAATCTTGTTAGCTGGTTATATTCTGTGTCACACCCCGATCGTGATGGCGGAATAATCGAGGCGCGGCGACTAAGTCGTGATTGTTGAGCACAATAGTATAAAAGTCTAAATGCATAAACATAACCAAAATGTCAAATATTACACCATCCAGGTAACATGAAACAAACTGTTTTAATACAAAATATCAAGTTTCCAAACAACTCCTAGACTAGCCTTCATCTCTCTAAGGCCTCTAAACTTGCTAGGGATTTCTTGCTGCATTATTTCCTGAAAACATGTAACAAACTGTCAACTACATAAAGTAGATGAGTGAATTCATAGGTTTAAAGAAAAAGAGTTTATACACAAACATACTAGTATAGGTTGTAGGGGTTTATATATAGGGTGTACCTGCGGCTAACCCACCACTCCTACAACTTATACTACTATGTTTGGATATAATACCCGGTTTTAAGATGGTTTGTAAGAAAAGGGCTCTTGGTTTTCCCAAAGAGGTTTTTGTAGTAAGTAAAACATGAAATGTTCTCCTGGACTCTCAGCGGGCTTGTTATTCTCCCATTAGAGTCGTTTGTGATAAGATTACTCAAAGATTTGTGGTCTCCCAACGATACATGTAGCACATAGCAGTTAAGCATAAATAAGGACATATAGATTTGAGCATGCTAAGTTTACTAGATAAACCAACACCAAGATCCCACAGTTTACTAGTATCTAAGATGATGGTGAATAAATGATGATGATGATGAATGAAGATGAAACTCAATGATCACACAAGACTTGATTGATCCCACGCAAGACTTAAACCAAGACTACCTCGTTCTTGTCATCCAGGACTCAGCTAGGTTCTACCGAGAGTAGGATAGACTCCCCAAAGAATCCTGGGTTCCCTTGGTCCCTACCGAGACTAGTATAGGTCCTCAAGAGTTATGGATTTCACCGAGACTAGTATGAAATCCCATGAGTTACGAGTGCCACCGAGAATAGAATGCCACTCATGGTCGCGAGTTCTACCGAGAGTAGAATAGACTCTCGCGTCCAATTCAACTCATGATGCTTTGATCTCTAGATTTCCATGCTGACACAATGACTATGATGATATGAATATGATTCCCATTTCCCATGATGTCAATGTTCATAGAATTTCCCATACTCATTGATTTCCAATGTTCTTAGATCTCCATAAGTTGATGGGTTTTCCCCATGTTCATAGATTTCCAAAGTTTATAGATTCTTAAAAAGCTTGTGGATTTCCGCACGTGTGTAGAAATCCAAAAGTTTATAGTTTAAAGAGTGTTTGCATAAATGATTTTTATCCAAACGTGTAAAGTTACCATGTTTCCACCCCATAGTTTTGAAAAGCTTAAATAGGGGCTATGAACTCACCTTGATCTCGGGTTAGGATGGTGCTACAATAGATCTCCTTAGCCTAGAGTTGAACATAAATATAAGGTTAACAACGTGCTATAAGTCTAAGAAAACGAGCTTACGCGGCCTCGAGCAAAAACTGGGTTTTAAAGACGAAACAGCTTGGTTCTGGCTTGATTCGATCGAATAGGAACACGTTCGATCGAATAGACACACATTCGATCGAATCTGTGGCACACTCGATCGAACTAGAAACACATTTGGTCGAACCAGTTGGAAAAACTCGTTCGGTCGAACATGGAACTTGTTCGATCGAATAGACACTCGTTCGATCGAATACGAAACTCATTCGGTCGAATGAGTTGGAGACCATTCGGTTGCTTTCCTATTCGATCGACTGGACTGATTCGATCGACTGGACTGATTCGATCGACTGGTTCGATCGAATGAGTCTGATTCGACTCCTTCAAGCTGGGCGACGGAGAAACCTACGGGTTTTTCAGATTTTCCAGATTTTTGACCCAAAATCGAAGTTTTTGACATGGAAATGCTCGGGATTGAAAGGGCTATCGATTCCTAGTGATTTTAAACACAAAAGCCTGCATTTTGACACCAAAACAAGACGGTTTTTGACCCGAAAACTCTAGAAACGAAAATGGGTGTTTTTGCTCGATTTGAGGCCGAAAATGGTTATGAAAGTGGATGATTTTCAAGAAGATCTTACCAAGAATAACAACAAACAGATTTGTGGACTCGGATTTGAAGTTTGAAGACTTTCTCTCTCTAGTTTCTCTCTCTAGAATGAGAGTGTTTGGGTGGGAAGTGTTGGTGGAAATGAAAGAGTTCGTGTAAGAATACTTGATTTTCCGCTTAAATACTCGGGTGACTCGGGTTCGGGTTTAGGCTACCGACGGGTCAAGACTAGTCGAGTTCATAAGTTTTTTAAACAAACTAAAACTTTTTCAGCAAAACTTTTATAAAACCATTTTCCGAATAATTATTTGAAATCTTTTTAAATAAGAACATTTAATTTTTCGAAAGCATAAAAATTAATATTTTTCAGGCGTAAATGTCGTTTTATAAAATAAACATTTTAAATGATAAAAGCAGATTTTTCCAATGATATGGGTTCCGAACTTATCGTCCAGAATCCCAAAGTCTATAGTTTCCGATGATTTCACGATCCTAGTTTACCAATCGAATTTCAGGGCGTTACATTCTCCCCAATTTAGAGGAATTTCGTCCCGAAATTTAGAACTTAGTATAGTTGATGCAATGATGTTTTAGATCAAATGATCCCATGATGACCACTATGCGCCACTACCCCTAATTTTCGTCTTGGATACCACCCAAATCAAGTTGAAGGGGTTTATATATAGGGTGTACCAGCGGCTAACCCACCACTCCCTCAACTCCACTTGGGTGTTTCTTTCGACTCCTATTAGTTCAATGACACACAGGACGACACACTATTTTCCACTACAAGGCATCACCTTCAAGCTTTACATCAGACATATTCATTTCGGATTGAAGGGGTTTATATATAGGGTGTACCAGCGGCTAACCCACCACTCCTTCAATCTCCAATGAATAATTCCCTCAATAACTCTTGAATTTAACGCCTCACAGCTGCCACGCTAACTATGAGTCCCTAATTCCAAGTCTCGCTTCAGACATAATCAACTTGTGCCGAAGGGGTTTATGTATAGGGTGTACCAGCGGCTAACCCACCACTCCTTCAACATTCATTGATTAATTCCCTACACGAAGCTTGAGTTCATGACTCATAGTTACACAATAGCATATTGTTTATACACGTATACACCTGTGAACTTGATGTAATTATATTCCGGACTATAATTACGAGTTCACCTTGTATCAATGTATAAACTCCATTGTGTGCGGCTAGAAAAATCGACACGACACCACACACACACACACAACCATGCTTCATGAATGCTAGAATGATGACAAATTTTGGCTCAATGATACATAGTTTACCCCAATGTTTACATGATTAAGTATGCACAACTTGTGTTTTCCAGCACGAGTCATGGGTAGCCAAACTTGGTGTTATGCAAATAAGAGAATATTTATAAGCAAATAGGAACAACATGATACTTCATTGATTGATATTGGTCCCTGATTACATGATTACGATTACATAGACTCCAAGATTTCTAGAATTACAAAGATGATGACTATGCGAACAGATGAGGGTATTCCTCCTTCATCTTATCCTCTCGCTCCCATGTGAACTCGGGTCCACGATGGTTGTTCCAACGTACCTTGACTATGGGTATCCGGCTTCGCTTAGTCCTTTTGACTTCTCGATCTAGGATCTCGACAGGTTCCTCAACAAAGTGTAGTTTGTCGTCGATGCGAACCGTGTCGATCGGGATTTGAGCGGTCTCGTCAACGAGGCACTTTTTGAGTTGCGACACATGAAAAACGTTGTGAACACGGCTGAGTTCTGGAGGCAATTCCAAGCGATAGGCTACGGGTCCGACCTTTTCGATGATCTTGAAAGGTCCTACGTACCTTGGAGCAAACTTTCCCTTTTTCCCGAAGCGAACAATGCCCTTCCAGGGGGAAACTTTGAGCATTACGCGATCGCCTATTTGGAACTCCAGAGGTTTGCGGCGTTTGTCAGCGTAATACTTGTGTCGACAGCGAGCGTCCTTAAGTCTTTGCTGGATGATGGCGATACTGTCAGTGGTTTCCTGTATCAGTTCCGGGCCGAGGATTTGAGAATCTCCGGTCTCGGACCAACACAGTGGAGAACGACATTTCCTGCCATAGAGTGCCTCGAATGGTGCGCATTTGATGGTAGCATGATAGCTGTTATTGTATGAGAACTCTGCAAGAGGAAGGTGAGTCTCCCAGCTACTACCGAATTCAAGGATACAGGCTCTGAGCATATCCTCCAGGGTTTGTATGGTCCTTTCGCTCTGACCGTCCGTTTCAGGATGATAGGCAGAGCTAAGTTTCACACTTGTCCCAAAGGCTTTCTGAAATGACTTCCAGAACCTTGACGCAAAAGAGGGGTCAAGGTCAGACGTGATGCCCTTAGGCACACCGTGACGGGTTACGATCTCACGAATGTAAATCCGCGCCAGCTTCTCCGTAGTGTAGTCCTCGCGGACAGGGAGAAAATGGGCAGACTTGGTCAAGTAATCCACGATAACCCAAATCGTGTCATAACCGCTGGGTGTCCGCGGGAGTTTGGTAATGAAGTCCATAGCGACTTCGTCCCACTTCCACTGCGGTATGATCGGTTGCTGTAGCAGGCCAGATGGTCTCTGATGTTCAGTCTTGATCCGCGAGCATGTTAGACATCTACCGACGTACAAAGCTATGACTTTCTTCATACCCGGCCACCAGAAGTGAGACTTGAGATTCTGATACATTTTATCACTGCCTGGGTGAATAGAGTATCTGGATTTGTGCGCTTCGTTCAGGATGAGTTCTCGAAGTGGTTCAGAGTTTGGAATCCACATGCGATTTAAGTAGTAAAGTATACCATCAGACTTGGTTTCAAACTTCCGTTCGGCACCGCAAGATAGCATATTTTTGAGATCACCACCAGCAATCGCTTGCTTTTGAGCTTCAAGAACCATGGAGGGAAGATTGGACTGAATACGGATCGCATGCAACTGGGTCCTTTCCTTGCGACTTAACGCGTCAGCCACTACGTTAGCCTTTCCAGGGTGGTAGCGGATTTCGCAGTCATAGTCACTTAAGAGTTCAACCCATCGACGTTGTCGCATGTTTAGCTCCCTTTGATTGAGGATGTGTTGTAGGCTCTTGTGGTCGGTGAAGATGACACATTTCGTACCGTATAGGTAGTGTCTCCATATTTTTAAGGCAAAGACCACAGCACCCAATTCCAAGTCATGAGTGACATAATTCCTCTCATGACTCTTGAGTTGACGCGAGGCGTAAGCGATGACCTTACCGCGTTGCATTAAGACGCAGCCTAGACCTTGGCTCGAGGCGTCGCAATAAACAACAAAATCATCGTTACCCTCAGGAAGTGACAGGATTGGTGCATGACAGAGTTTATGTTTCAATGTTTGGAAAGCCTCTTCCTGCTCTTGGTTCCAAATGAACGGTTCCCCTTTTTGAGTTAACATTGTGAGAGGCAATACGATCTTTGAAAAGTTCGAGATGAATCGACGGTAGTACCCAGCTAAACCAAGAAATGAACGAATTTCGGTTGGCGTTGTAGGCGCTCCCCAATTTTTGATGGCTTCAATCTTGGCAGGGTCGACATGAATGCCTTCCTTGTTAATGATGTGACCTAAGAATTGAACTTCCCTTAGCCAGAATTCGCATTTGGAGAATTTGGCGTAGAGTTGCTCTTTCCTCAGCAGATCCAAGGTAAGCCTGAGATGAAGCTCATGGTCGGCTTTAGAGCGGGAATAAACGAGAATATCGTCAATGAAGACGATAACAAACTGGTCCAGGTATGGACGACAAACGCGATTCATGAGATCCATGAACACCGCAGGGGCATTCGTCAAACCAAAAGGCATGACTAGGAACTCGTAGTGTCCATAACGAGTTCTGAAAGCGGTTTTCGCGATGTCGTCCTCCATGACGCGTACTTGGTGATAACCTGAGCGTAGGTCGATCTTGGAAAAGTAAGTGGCTCCTTGCAGCTGGTCGAAAAGATCGTCAATCCTTGGTAATGGATACCGATTCTTGACCGTGAGTTTGTTAAGCTCACGATAGTCTATGCACATCCGGAAAGATCCGTCCTTCTTCTTGACGAAGAGGACTGGAGCTCCCCATGGAGATGAACTAGGGCGAATAAAACCCTTGTCTAGTAGTTCCTGTAGCTGGCTCGATAATTCCTGCATTTCTGACGGAGCCAAACGATACGGAGATTTTGCCACGGGGGTTGCACCGGGAACTAATTCGATGTGGAATTCGACTTGTCGGCTAGGAGGTAGTCCGGGTAAGTCTTTAGGAAAAACGTCTGGAAATTCACGCACGACGGGGACATCAGAGAGCTTCTTCCCCAAAGATTTCTTGATGGAGACATGAGCTAGGAAGGCGAGACACTTCTTTCGAAGGCATCGCCGAGCTTTAAAGCAGGAGATTAATTTCAGACATCTACCTGATCTTTCTCCTTGAATAAATATGGACTCGCCAGAAGAACAAGGAACGCGAATGAGCTTCTCAGCACACACCACTTCCGCGTGGTTGATGGACAACCAATCCATCCCAACAATTACATCGAAACTTCCTAATTGCATAGGGATGAGGTCAATGCTAAGAGGCGTCTGATCAAACGTAAGCGTGCAATTGCGAACGATTTCGTTCACTTGGGTAGACTCTCCGTTTGCCAATTCGACAGAGAAAGCGGGGTCTAAGACAGAGGTTCCTAGATTAAGCAATGGGACCAATGCGCTAGAAATAAAACTTCTATCTGCACCCGTATCAAATAGAATAGAAACCCAGAGATTGTTGAGAATGAACGTACCAGTAATGACGTCAGGATTTTGGCGAGCTTCAGCAGCGCCAATAGTAAAGGCTCGGCCTCGGGCCGGAGGAAGATTTGCAAGACGAGGACACCTGCTCTTGAAGTGGTCCGTGGCTCCACACTCGAAACAGCCTCGAGTGTTGCTGGGTTGGGAACTGCTGCTCTGTATTGCCAGTTGATTACCTTGAAATCTGCAGCGTTCCGCTAGGTGCCCCAAACGTCCACAGTTCGTGCATTTCCAGCACGGGGTTCCGGCAGGGTGATGAAATTGGCAAGTGCCGCACTTGGGGTGAACCCCAGTGTACTCCCTCTTTGGCCTTCCAGAAGGGGTGGGAGCAGGAGCGACAGAGCTGATTGGGGTTGCGGGAGTAACCATCGCGTAACTGCTAGCCTTACGCTTTTTGATGCGGTTGATCTTTTTGGATGAGCCCTCGGCGGCCTTGCCCGTACCTTTGGCTAGGACCCCAGTCTTAACCTGGTCCTGGGTCAGTCGGGCAGCTAGTTCAATGGCCGCTTGTAGGGTTGATGGGTCAGCCCCGATAACGATTCCACGGACAGTGTCAGGTAGGCCATTGATGTAAAGCTCAATAGCCCGGGAGGGAGGGGTGACCAAGTGTGGTACGAGAAGGGAGAGCTCGTGAAAACGCTCCGTGTACCCTTGGTGATCAGCGCCCGTCATTCTGTGCACCCAAAACTCAGCTTCAAGTTTCTGCACCTCACTGCGAGGTACGAACTCGCGGGTAACCAAAGCTACGAATTCCGACCAGGTCATGGCCAAGGCAGCCTCACGCCCGCGGGTTCTTATCTCGTTGTTCCACCAGGTCAGCGCGCGTTTAGACAACATGCTTGCCGCGTGCGTGACTTTCAGTGTCTCAGGGCACGAGCTAATAACAAAGGCAGCCTCCATCTTTTCGATCCACTGGAGGAGACCAACGGCGCCTTCTGAACCGCTGAAGCTGGTGGGTTTGGTAGCCATGAAGTCCTTGTATGGCTTATTTGCTGGTTCATTTGCGTTCTGAGCTGGAATTTGGTTGGCCCCGGAGGTTCCTTCTTGCCTCAGCCCCTGGCTGATGGCTGTTACCATGCCTGGTAACACAGCCGCGATCTGCTGGGCTATAAGGTTGGCTAGATCAGCGGAGTCCAAGGGGGCGGGTGCACGTCTGGGAGGCATTCTTGACAAAACGAAAAAAAAACGAGCGTTAGATAGAATCGATGACACGCCAAAGATTAAGAATAGAGGACATAGATTATACCAAGAACACAGAATGACATGGCTCAAGAGATTAACAGTTAATATACAACACATAAGCACGCAGCACGTATATAAGTGTAGACATGTGATTGTGATGCATGAGCTATCTAGAGTCAAGGATCCTAGGTTATAGTCTAGGTCGGTTTCCTAATTCCCTATAACCACTGGCTCTGATACCAATCTGTCACACCCCGATCGTGATGGCGGAATAATCGAGGCGCGGCGACTAAGTCGTGATTGTTGAGCACAATAGTATAAAAGTCTAAATGCATAAACATAACCAAAATGTCAAATATTACACCATCCAGGTAACATGAAACAAACTGTTTTAATACAAAATATCAAGTTTCCAAACAACTCCTAGACTAGCCTTCATCTCTCTAAGGCCTCTAAACTTGCTAGGGATTTCTTGCTGCATTATTTCCTGAAAACATGTAACAAACTGTCAACTACATAAAGTAGATGAGTGAATTCATAGGTTTAAAGAAAAAGAGTTTATACACAAACATACTAGTATAGGTTGTAGGGGTTTATATATAGGGTGTACCTGCGGCTAACCCACCACTCCTACAACTTATACTACTATGTTTGGATATAATACCCGGTTTTAAGATGGTTTGTAAGAAAAGGGCTCTTGGTTTTCCCAAAGAGGTTTTTGTAGTAAGTAAAACATGAAATGTTCTCCTGGACTCTCAGCGGGCTTGTTATTCTCCCATTAGAGTCGTTTGTGATAAGATTACTCAAAGATTTGTGGTCTCCCAACGATACATGTAGCACATAGCAGTTAAGCATAAATAAGGACATATAGATTTGAGCATGCTAAGTTTACTAGATAAACCAACACCAAGATCCCACAGTTTACTAGTATCTAAGATGATGGTGAATAAATGATGATGATGATGAATGAAGATGAAACTCAATGATCACACAAGACTTGATTGATCCCACGCAAGACTTAAACCAAGACTACCTCGTTCTTGTCATCCAGGACTCAGCTAGGTTCTACCGAGAGTAGGATAGACTCCCCAAAGAATCCTGGGTTCCCTTGGTCCCTACCGAGACTAGTATAGGTCCTCAAGAGTTATGGATTTCACCGAGACTAGTATGAAATCCCATGAGTTACGAGTGCCACCGAGAATAGAATGCCACTCATGGTCGCGAGTTCTACCGAGAGTAGAATAGACTCTCGCGTCCAATTCAACTCATGATGCTTTGATCTCTAGATTTCCATGCTGACACAATGACTATGATGATATGAATATGATTCCCATTTCCCATGATGTCAATGTTCATAGAATTTCCCATACTCATTGATTTCCAATGTTCTTAGATCTCCATAAGTTGATGGGTTTTCCCCATGTTCATAGATTTCCAAAGTTTATAGATTCTTAAAAAGCTTGTGGATTTCCGCACGTGTGTAGAAATCCAAAAGTTTATAGTTTAAAGAGTGTTTGCATAAATGATTTTTATCCAAACGTGTAAAGTTACCATGTTTCCACCCCATAGTTTTGAAAAGCTTAAATAGGGGCTATGAACTCACCTTGATCTCGGGTTAGGATGGTGCTACAATAGATCTCCTTAGCCTAGAGTTGAACATAAATATAAGGTTAACAACGTGCTATAAGTCTAAGAAAACGAGCTTACGCGGCCTCGAGCAAAAACTGGGTTTTAAAGACGAAACAGCTTGGTTCTGGCTTGATTCGATCGAATAGGAACACGTTCGATCGAATAGACACACATTCGATCGAATCTGTGGCACACTCGATCGAACTAGAAACACATTTGGTCGAACCAGTTGGAAAAACTCGTTCGGTCGAACATGGAACTTGTTCGATCGAATAGACACTCGTTCGATCGAATACGAAACTCATTCGGTCGAATGAGTTGGAGACCATTCGGTTGCTTTCCTATTCGATCGACTGGACTGATTCGATCGACTGGACTGATTCGATCGACTGGTTCGATCGAATGAGTCTGATTCGACTCCTTCAAGCTGGGCGACGGAGAAACCTACGGGTTTTTCAGATTTTCCAGATTTTTGACCCAAAATCGAAGTTTTTGACATGGAAATGCTCGGGATTGAAAGGGCTATCGATTCCTAGTGATTTTAAACACAAAAGCCTGCATTTTGACACCAAAACAAGACGGTTTTTGACCCGAAAACTCTAGAAACGAAAATGGGTGTTTTTGCTCGATTTGAGGCCGAAAATGGTTATGAAAGTGGATGATTTTCAAGAAGATCTTACCAAGAATAACAACAAACAGATTTGTGGACTCGGATTTGAAGTTTGAAGACTTTCTCTCTCTAGTTTCTCTCTCTAGAATGAGAGTGTTTGGGTGGGAAGTGTTGGTGGAAATGAAAGAGTTCGTGTAAGAATACTTGATTTTCCGCTTAAATACTCGGGTGACTCGGGTTCGGGTTTAGGCTACCGACGGGTCAAGACTAGTCGAGTTCATAAGTTTTTTAAACAAACTAAAACTTTTTCAGCAAAACTTTTATAAAACCATTTTCCGAATAATTATTTGAAATCTTTTTAAATAAGAACATTTAATTTTTCGAAAGCATAAAAATTAATATTTTTCAGGCGTAAATGTCGTTTTATAAAATAAACATTTTAAATGATAAAAGCAGATTTTTCCAATGATATGGGTTCCGAACTTATCGTCCAGAATCCCAAAGTCTATAGTTTCCGATGATTTCACGATCCTAGTTTACCAATCGAATTTCAGGGCGTTACATTCTGCCTATCTAATTGTTGCCAATGACTCTTGCAGGTTTTGATATCGTACTTGGTATGGACTGGTTATCCAACAATCATGCTCGTATCATTTGCAATAGCAAAACTGTCGAACTTCAAGCCCCTGATAAACGAACTATTTGAATTGAAGAGGAAAAAGACGCTGGCCAAGTTAGCATAATTTCAATGATTAGGGCTAACAAATGTTTGAATCAAGGATGCTTAGCATTCATGGCCTATGTCATTGAAGAATACAAACCAAAGGAGATAAAGGACGTGCTTGTTGTCTCCGACTTTGCCGATGTTTTTCCCGACGAACTTCCTGGAATCCCTCTCGATCGTGAAGTAGAATTTAGAATCGATCTCATCACCGGTACTGCTCCGATCGCCAAAGCACCGTATCTCTTTAGCGCCAACTAAGATGAAGGAATTAAAGAAACAACTCGACGAGCTTCTCGAGAAATGCTTCATTCGACCGAGTTCATCACCATGGGGAGTGCCGATACTTTTCGTCAAGAAGAAGGATGGTTCCATGCGTATGTGTATCGACTATCGAGCGTTAAACAAAGTTATCATCAATAATCGTTATCCACTTCCTCGAATTGATGATCTCTTTGACCAACTCCAAGGCGCAGGTTTCTTTTCTAAAATCGATCTTTGTTCTGGTTACCATCAACTCAAAGTCCAATCCGAGGATATTCCGAAAACCGCAATCCGAACAAGGTATGGCCATTATGAGTTCACCGTTATGCCTTTTGAACTTACTAATGCGCCAACTGCGTTCATGGATATGATGAATCGAATCTGCAAGCCTTACTTAGATAAATTTGTTATCGTATTCATCGAAGACATATTTACTTATTCTAAGTCTAAGGATGATCATGGAAATTACCTCCGAACCTTTCTTAAAATAATTAGAACCGAGAAATTGTACGCCAAGTTCTCAAAGTGCGAGTTCTGGTTGCACGAAGTGCAATTTCTTGGTCACATCATCAATGTCAATGGTATTCAAGCGGACCCCTCTAAGATTGAAGCTATCTCTAACTGGGAGATTCCAAAATCGCCAACCGAGATCCGAAGTTTCTTAGATTTGGCCGGCTATTATCGTAGGTTCATCGAAAACTTTTCCTGTATAGCCGTTCCCCTAACTTCTTTGACTCGTAAAAACATTAAGTATGAATGGGGAACTAAACAATAATAGGCGTTCGATATACTTAAACAAAACCTCACCCAAGCACCTATACTAGCCTTTCTAGAAGGTACAGAGAACTTTTTTGTCTTTAGTGACGCGTCTCATTCCGGTTTGGAATGCGTACTTATGCAACGAAAGAAAGTGATCGCTTATGCCTCTCGACAAATCAAGGTGCACGAAAAGAACTACACAACTCACAATCTAGAGTTAGGCGCTATAATCTTTGCAATAAAGATATGGAGACACTATCTCTATGGAGTAAGATTTATCATGTATACTGATCACAAGAGCTTGAAACACATCTTCGAACAAAAAGAGCTTAAAATGCATCAACGACGCTGGATGAACACTCTAGATGACTACGACTGCGAAATCGTCTATCATGAAGGCAAAGCCAACGTTGTGGTCGACGCCTTAAGTCGTAAGGAACATGAAAAACCAAGAAGAGTCCGAGCATTAAGATTAGAACTCCAAATCGATCTCATTGAACAAATCAAATCCACTCAACTCCAAAAGATCAACGAAAACAAGATCTCCGACGAAAAACGTAATGGCACCATTGACTCGCTAGTCAAGGGTGACGATGCTATACTTAGAATGGGAAATCGGATTTGGGTACCAATTATTGGGGACTTGCGTGAGAAGATAATGAATGAAGCTCACAAGTTCAAATACATGATGCACCCTGGTAGTGACAAAATGTACCAAAATCTTAAACCGAACTACTAGTGGAATGGGATGAAAAAGGACATCGCTTCGCATGTTGCGAAATGTCTAACTTGTTTGGAAGTCAAGGCTGAACACCAAAAGCCATCGGAATTGCTCCAGCAACCCGAACTTCCCGTTTGGAAGTGGGAGTTAATAACAATGGATTTCATCACTAAACTTCCGAAAACGACTCGACAACATAATGCTATTTGGGTTATTTTAGATCGACTAACAAAGTCCGCGCACTTCATACCCATCAATGAATCATACTCAATGGATAGATTAGCGCGTATCTATGTAAACAACATCGTTGCTTTGCATGGAGTACCGTTGTCTATAATATTTGATCGAGATAGTCGTTTTACGTCTCACTTCTGGAAAATATTCCAACAAGCGTTAGGCACAAAATTAAACCTTAGCACCGCCTATCATCCACAAACTGATGGGCAAAGCGCAAGGACAATTCAAACGTTGGAAGACATGCTCCGCGCTTGTGTGATAGACTTAGTTGGAAGTTGGGATGACCACTTACCCCTAATGAAAATTCCATATAACAATAGCTATCACACGAGTATTCAAGCCGCACCATTCGAGGCGTTATATGGTCGAAAGTGTAGAACTCCCGTGTGCTGGTCTGAATCTGGAGAGTCAATTATCAGGACCCGAGATAGTTCAAGAAACCACCGAAAAGATTCTATAAATCCAAGAACGACTTAAGACGGCTCGTGATCGTCACAAGAGTTACGCTGATATCCATCATAAGCCGTTAGATTTTAATGTTGGTGACAAACTTTTTTTGAAAGTCTCGCAATGGAAAGGCGTAGTTCGCTTCAGAAGGAAAGGAAAGTTAAATTCTCGATTCGTTGGACCCTTCGAGATATGATATGGTTTAAAATATACATGTTATTATATAAATATTCCTTACAATTTTCAAGTATTTTGAGCTAGTTTTTTATTGAATATATTTTTATTTGGCTCATAATTGGATTTTAAAGATTAAATTTTAAAACGAGCTAAATTAAGGTATTTATGCTAAACTTGAGACCACAATGGCATCAAAATAATAATTGATGGAATAAATGGCCACATATTTTGTGGAGTTTCATGTTCACATGCCTATTAAGATATAAAATTCCACGTTAACATGCTTCAGTTACTTATGAGTTTTATTTTTTTATAAAGTGTAGGAGAGCTCGTTGAACTATTTTAAATGGACTCCAAGTCTAAGCAAGTAAACAAAAAGAGAAAGAGAATTGGGCCTATGAAATTAAAGTTGTTGGTGGAGTTTGGAGTGGGGCTCAAGTTTTGTTAATTATAGAGAGTTATTAAAAAAACACTATTAATATATATATATATATATATATATATATATATATATATATATATATGGAGAAATTGGGCGGCTACTGTACGAGATCCAGAAGGTTAAAAGAAAATAACAAAAAAAAAAATTGGTGAGGGATTATAGTGGTGGTGGTCACGTGATCCATAAGAAGAAAAGAATACACCACAATTTGTGGTGGGTGTTTGTTCATTTTGTTTTTGTCGAGAGTCAACAGAAGGGTCAGCTAATATTCTTGTGGTGGAGCTCGCGAGAGAACAAAAGAAAGAAAAGAGCAATCAATAAAATCTGAGTTTTGTTCTACCTGTGCTACGACGGAAGTCAAACGAGGGAGAACAATTTGGTTTGTCTTATTAATGTTTATTATGAATCATATTTGTGAACTCTATTTTATTTTTGTTTCATAGTTTTATATGAGTAACTAAACCTTTACACTACCCAGGTTTTGATTGAGTACTATGTTAGTTTAATGGTTTGACGAACTATTTATTTGACGTTGGTTGATTTAATATTATTGTAAAGTTTTTAATTGGTTTGGTCATAATATTGATGAGTAATAAACTCTAGTTTATTGCATTAATATTTATTCCACTTGTGTTTAATAGTTTTTTTGGAGATTGTTAGGCGCTTGATTAGGTTGTCTACTTTGTGTTTTCAACTTGTTTGCGGTTTATGGTCGAAATAACCGTAGGAATTATTTATAAAAGTTTACTAGATTTTTATTGTTCTTTCGCTAGAGAGACCGGGAGGTGATTTAGTGTTGTGTCATCTTTGTCTTTTGCGGGTTTGGGTAGTAATTGCACGAGAGTGAGTTATCATAGGTCCCTTAGATTATTGTGATACAAGTTTTGTTCAAGTTAATTAAAAATACCCCCTTTATATTAATATATATTGTATCCGAAGAGGCCGGGAGGTGATTTGGGTTGTGGGGTACCATAGTATTATTAGGCAAGGTGAGACCGGGAGGTGAACCAAACCTTTAACAATTAAGCTTCACATGTCATTAGAATTCTAGGGTGTCGTTGGTGAGGCCGGGAGGCGATCTAGCGTATTTTAGTGGTTTTTAGTGTCATATTATTAAGATATTGTTTTTCAACCAAGTCAAGTTCGTTAGCTATTAAGTTTAACTAGTAGGATTCCATTACCTAGGTAGTCGTTTCTCATATCTGTTTTAAAACCCAATTTTTATAAAGTTTTATTTTTAGTTTAATTATAATTAGTTAAGTTTTATTAGTTTAATTAATATAAAAAAAATTCTAAAAAATCAAAAGAAAGTCTAGGTTAATAATCTTTTAGGTTTAATAATTAGAGTTTACCCATAGTGTCCTAGGTTCGATATCCGTTCTTACTTGCTAACTACATTACGATCGGTACACTTGCCGATTGTGTGTTTTTTTAGGTGAATTCGGTAAAACTTGGTTTTTAATATTATATACGTTTTTCACACATCAAGGTTTTGGCGCCGTTGCCGAGGACACTTGCAAATTCTTTGTTTAAACCGAGTTGATTATCTGATCTGTTTAATTGTTTATTTTCTTTTTAGTTATTATTTTTTTACTTTAGGTGCTTTTACTTGCTGTTTTTGCCTTTACTTTTAGTTAATTTAAATAAAAAAAAATTCTAAATTATTTTTTTATTTTAGTTTATGCACAATACCCGTTCTCAAGGCCCACCTTTATTCATTGCATCAAAAGAGCCCGAGAGAGAGTTTCAAGAGCAACTTAAGGAGACTACAGATAGCGAGAGCGATTCACCCGACATACAGGTTAGCGTCTCTACTCCTAGAATAGATATGGGCGACGCCATTCCACCACCGAGACAAACTGTTCATGCTAGAGCCAGCGATGGCATCATGGGGACCCGATCTGCAATTGTCCGACCTGCTGCGACTAATAATCAAAACTGGCAAATTCCCTCTCACGTCATGAATTGCATCACAAATTCTACTCAGTTCCACGGCTTGGATGACGAAGATGCTCTGGGACACCTGTCTCAATTCGTGCGGATCTGCGAAACTTTTAATATTAATAATATCACATCCGACGTCATTCATCTTAAGTTATTCCCGTTCTCACTTTCTGGCCGTGCTGCTACATGGTTTGACTCTCTTCCAAACGCCTCAATCGCCACATGGGCCGACTTGCTATCCAAGTTCCTTAGGAAGTATTTCCCTCCATCAAAGGTCGGGCGTCTACGCGAGCAAATCCGTTCTTTTCATATAGACCCCGATGAGTCCTATTATTCTGCGTGGGAGCGTTTCCAAATCTTATAAGCCGTTGTCCTCAGCATGGCCTAAACGATTGGGCTGTGGTTGAAAAATTCTATAACGGTCTTACTCCCGAAACCCAACAGCGGTTCAATACCGCCGCCGGAGGAAACATGCTCGATAAACTCACCATAGAGGAGGCTGAAGAAATGTTCGAGAGCATTGCATTAGGGGATCAGCATACACCGAGTAGAAGGTCCGTCTCGGCTGCCAAGGCCACAGCCATCTCAGCATCACGTGGAGTGCATCATGTTGATCAGAATACGAGTGTGTCGGCAGATGTGGAAGCACTTAAGAGGGAGATGAAATAGCTTAAGTTGCAAGCTCGTAGGTGCGAGATATGTCGTGGAAATCACGAGACAGCCGATTGTCCCGTTGATTCTCAGGAGGAGGTAGATTTTCTTGCTAATCAAAACCGTACCTTCAATTCTGGGTGGCGAAACAATAATTCTAACTCTAATTGGCGGGCAGGTAACACCGGTTATCAGCAACGCCAGAATTTGTTCCAAGAACCCGCCCCCGAACCTGCTTCTGTACCAAATAGTACTTCTAAAATCGAGGAGATGTTGGCTAACCAATCTCAATTGTTAAATCAGCTCTTACAAAATGATGCCAACACCAAATCCACTCTTTTGCAGCATGAGACGTTTATGAAGGGGCAATAGGTCGCATTTCAGAATCTCGAGGCCAAGTTTGGTGAGTTGTCCGCAAAGATTGATCAACGACCCTCGGGAAGTCTTCCAAGTAACACCGTCCCTAATCCTGGACCCACCTATTCTAAACCATTTCAAAATGCTCAGGCCAAGGCAGTGACCACCCGAAGTGGGAGAGGTGTAGTTAGAGATACACCAAGTGAGGAGGAAGTTGACTAGGAGTTGGAGATGGAGACACCGCCTGATAAGGTGAACCAAAGGCGAGGCCCAGCAAGTACCTCACGGTCAGGCGGTGCGTCAGTTGAGAAGGAGAAGCAGGTTGAGCAGGAACCAGTGCGGTCGCCTAGTGAAGAAGAATGATTCGGAGCAGTACTCTAGGTTTCTCGACATGCTTAAGAAGCTCCATGTGAACATTCCGTTTATTGAAGCTCTCGCGAACATGCCAAAACACGCCAAGTTTCATAAAGATTTTCTCATTAATAAAAAGAAACTTGAGGAGCTTTCGACTGTTACCATTCGGACGAGCATTTTTCCGGTTGACTTTGTCATTCTCGATATGGATGAGGATTCGAACGTTCCGCTCATCCTCGGTCGTCCTTTCTTAGCCAACGCACGCACTCTCATCGATGTTGCCGATGGCAAATTGACTCTTCGAGTTCATGATGACACGGTTACATTCGACGTGCAGAAATCCATGAGGCATACTCAGCAGCATGATGACACTCTCTACTTCATCGACACTTTCATGATGCACGTAGGCGACTATCTTAAGAAGGTCTGCCAGAGAGACACATCCGACACCCAGATCATCGATGTGGAAAATCAGTCATTCGAGATGACAGAATTTGATTTTGAGTTGCAGGAGAAAGAGGAGCAGCAGTTACCTGAGACAGGAGGACACGAGCCGATCATGAGTTCCCAAATCTTTTCTAATGTCCTTGCGGTTAAAGAGCGAGAGTTTCCGATCGAAAAACCATCTGTTGAGAACCCCCCATCTTTAGAGCTAAAAGATTTACCATCTCACCTCGAGTATGCGTTTTTAGGGGAGGGGTCTCAACTTCCCGTCATTATCTCTTCGAGTTTGGAGACGGAGGAGAAGGAGAAGTTGATGGTTGTTCTGAAATCTCATAAGCATGCCATCGCATGGAAGCTTATGGATATCAAAGGTATAAACCCGTCATTTTGCACACATAAAATATTTATGGAAGACGAGTTTAAACCTGTGGTTCAGCCACAAAGGAGGCTTAACCCGAACATACAGGAGGTTGTTAAGAAGGAGGTTATTAAGTTGCTCGATGGTGATTTGATTTTTCCAATCTCCGACTCCGCGTGGGTTAGCCCAGTCCAGGCGGTCCCTAAAAAGGGCGGTATGACAGTTATCACGAATGAAAAGAATGAGCTCATACCGACACGGACTGTTACAGGGTGGCGAGTTTGCATCGACTACTGCAAACTTAACGAGGCCACACGAAAGGATCACTTCCTGCTTCCATTCATCGATCAGATGCTAGAGCGTTTGTCAGGACAACAGTTCTACTATTTTCTTGACGGCTTTTCTGGTTATTTCCAGATCCCCATCGCCCCGGGTGATCAGAAGAAGACCACATTTACATGTCCTTTTGGCACATTCGCGTAGCGACGCATGCCATTCGGATTATGTAACGCTCCAGCTACATTTCAGCGGTGCATGGTGGCCATTTTTCATGAGTTAATCGAGGATTCCATGGAAGTCTTTATGGATGATTTTTTTGTCTTTGGAAATTCCTTCGATGACTGTTTGCGTAACTTAGATCGAGTGCTCGCTATGTGTGAAAAGACGAACCTTATGCTTAATTGGGAGAAATGTCACTTTATGGTTCGTGAGGGTATTGTTTTAGGTCATAAGATTTCTAGTGTGGGGATTGAGGTAGATAGAGCTAAGGTAGACACCATTTCCAAGCTTCCACTGCCCACTTCTGTGAAGTCTATTCGTAGTTTTTTAGGTCATGCGGGATTCTACCGCCAATTTATTAAAGATTTCTCGATAATCTCCCGTCCGATGACCCAGCTTCTAGAGAAAGATAGGCCGTTCGATTTTAGTGAGGAATGTTTGAGGGCCTTTGAGTTGATTAAGGAAAGGTTAGTGAGTGCTCCTATTCTTGTTGCTCCCGATTGGACTCTTCCATTTGAGATCATGTGTGATGCGAGCGATTTTGCTGTTGTAGCCGTGTTCGGGCAGCGTCGAAAAAAACATTTTCATCCCATCTATTATGCTAGCAAGACCCTTAACGATGCTCAGGAGAATTACACCACGACAGAGAAAGAGCTTCTTGCGGTTGTTTTCGCGTGCGATAAATTCCGTTCATATCTCGTGCTTTCTAAGACTATCATTTTCTCTGATCATGCGGCTCTGCGTTACTTGTTCGCTAAGAAAGATGCGAAGCTTCGACTCCTTCGTTGGATCCTTTTGCTTCAGGAGTTCGATATAGAAATTAAAGATAAAAGAGGGGCTGAAAACGTCGCCGCCGACCACTTGTCACGTCTAGTAAATTCCGACATGGACAAGACCCGGGAACAGGGAATTGGTGATGATTTCCCGGGTGAGACTCTACTGTATGTAAAGGCAAGTGATGAGGGGTTTCCATGGTTTGCTGATCTTGCTAATTATCTATCCTCTGGTGAGTTAGTGCCCGGACTGACATATCAACAAAAGAAGAAGTTCTTTGCAGATATCAAGTTCTACATTTGGGAGGATCCGCACTTATTCCGTATTGGCTCAGATCAGGTGATTCGAAGATGTGTTTTTGGTGATGAAGCTCGTAGTATTCTTCGACATTGTCATGAGGGCCCGACTGGTGGCCATTTTGGTGCGACCTATACCGCCAAACGCGTGTTTGATGCTGGATTCTATTGGCCGACTATTTTTCATGATGCACATAAGTTTGTTCGTTCGTGTGATGCGTGTCAGAGAGCTGGAAACATCTCATCCCGAAATAAGATGCCCCAAAACCCCATCTAGGTGGTTGAGATCTTTGATATATGGGGCATCGATTTTATGGGTCCGTTTCTTATGTCTAGAGGAAACCGATACATTCTCGTTGCGGCCGATTACGTGTCCAAATGGGTGGAGGCTCAAGCCTTACCTAGAAATGACGCTCGAGTTGTAGTGGAATTCCTTCGAAAACTCTTTGCTCGATTCGGTACTCCTAAGGCCCTGATCAGTGATCGGGGTACCCACTTTTGTAATGCTCAGATGGATAAGGTTCTAAAACGTTATGGGATCACCCATCGACTTTCTATGGCCTACCACCCTTAGACTAGTGGTCAAGTGGAAAACACCAATCGTGGCATTAAGAGGATCTTAGAGAAAACCGTTGGGAACAGTTGCGGTGACTGGGCTGAAAAGCTAGATGATGCACTTTGGGCCTTTCGTACTGCATTCAAAACGCCTATCGGGACCACTCCCTTTCGGCTTGTTTACGGAAAGGCGTGTCATCTCCCCATGGAGTTAGAACATCGTGCATATTGGGCTTTAAGAGCCGTAAATCTTGATTTGTCTGCGGCGGGAAAGAGTCGGTTTCTTCAAATTCACGAGGTTGAGGAGTTACGGAATGAGGCGTATGAAAGAAGTTGGGGGTATAAGGAGCGGACAAAGGAACGTCATGATAAACATATTAAGGGGCCCAAAGAGTTTAAGTGTGGGGATAAGGTTCTTCTGTATAATTCCGGGTTGAAGTTGTTTCTGGGTAAATTGAAATCCCGATGGGCTGGTCCGTTCGTTTTGAAGGAGGCATTTCCGTATGGAACGGTTGAGATAGAAGCTGATGATGGACATTCTTGGAAAGTGAATGGGAATAGATTGAAGCATTACGTTGGAGGACCACTTGGTGATCGCGAGGGAGAGGCGATCTACCTTGATCCGCCTGGAGAGTAGATGAGGAGAGCACACTTGGGATTTTGCCCGAGTTGTAGAGTTTGTATAAAACTTAATTGCTTTATTTTCTTTTATTTTTATTTTTATTCTGCTTTATTTTGTTTTATTTTTCTTTGAGTCTTTTAGTCCTTAGAGTCTGTTTGATGTCTGCTTTGGGTTGTTTTGAGTTTTATTTTGCAGGATTGGATTTTCTTGTTCGTACGCAATCGCCATTCGGACGAGGATTTTTCTGAGCCTATCATATTGTAGAGGACACCCGGAAGCTGCGGCCGCGAATGAAATGCTATACGGCCGCCTTGGAACGAGACTTTTGAAGATAACTGCATAATTACCAGGGGAGTCTGTTCCAATTTATAGCTTTATTTTCTTACAATTTTTTTTATTCTGCTTTATTTTCTGTCTTTTTCTATTCCTACATTGAGGACAATGTAGATTTGAAGTGTGGGGATGGGAGCTGACGTTTTCTTTTGGTTAACTGACGTTTTCTTTTGGTTAAAAAAAAAGTTAAAAAAAAATAAAAAATAAAAACAGTTTCAAATTTTATTAAAAAGAAGAAAAAAAAGAGTTAAAAAAAATGTCCCGAAATTTTAACGAAATTTTTTGCAAATAATGGAAAATGATAGAAAAATTTGAGATTGGTTTTTAAGACTACTATTATATATGAGATTAAATAAAAGATAGCGCACAAAACTTGGGATTTGTCGGTAGGCCCAACTAGTTTTGATAGTCCTCTTTAGCAAGTTTTTATATATATAATAATTTGAAAAACGGTGAAGCCGAATTTCGATGCTTAGGGAGGATTACCATAATCTGAAAACTTTGAGATGGTAAGAATTAAATGCACTCAAACCAGCACACCACCACATGTCCATCTTTTTACGAGCTTAAAAATAGTTATATACTTTAGGGTGATATAAAAAAAAAGATGAAAAAAAATGAAAAAAAAAAGAGAAAAAAAAAATTTGTTTTGAAAGTTTGTTATGAAAGTTATGTATTGTATTATCAAAATATGTTCAAGAAAAGAAAAATGCTTGTGAAGAAAGTTATGTATTGTAAAATGCCAAAGAAGCATTGTTTAAAGTTAGTAAAAGAGGCCAAAGATGCACATACTAGACGTGACTTAGAGTTTACGTGTTACCTTGGGGATGGTGACTCTGAGGATACACTATTGGGGCTCGAAGGTTCTTAGTCAATAAATAAAGTTTTAGGTTTATAGGACAAAGTCCAATAATATTTAGGAATAGCTCGTACGGCCTCCACATGACCATTCATCCATCAAAATTTCACCGAGTGCATCTAATTAGTACCATCAACGAGTCCTTGGCTTATGGTGATTTGTCAAACCAGTTTGCTTTGACTCTAGTTTTTCTAGTTCTCTTTGTCTGAGATGGGGTAGGTGTAGCCGTGGTTTTTTCAACTTAAAGCACTTAATGCAATTGGGGGCTTGATAGGCTGGTGGCTAGGTTAAGTGGACAACAATATCGGCAATCGCGGTTTTTGCGTTTATCTGTGCTTAAAAGATAACCTATATGTTTTGAAAACTAGTCTTGAATTCTGATTCCATTGCAATATATATATTTTTCAGAGACGAAAAAGGTTTAAGTGTGGGGATATTTGATATGGTTTAAAATATACATGTTATTATATAAATATTCCCTACAATTTTCAAGTATTTTGAGCCAGTTTTTTATCGAATATATTTTCATTTGGCTCATAATTGGATTTTAAAGATTAAATTTTAAAACGAGCTAAATTAAAGTATTTATGCTAAACTTGAGACCACAAGGCATCAAAATAATAATTGGTGGAATAAATGGCCACATATTTTGTGGAGTTTCATGTTCACATGCCTATTAAGATATAAAATTCCACGTTAACATTCTTCAGTTACTTATGAGTTTTATTTTTTTACAAAGTGCAGGAGAGCTCGTTGAACTATTTTAAATGGACTCCAAGGCTAAGCAAGTAAACAAAAAGAGAAAGAGAAATGAGCCTATGAAATTAAAGTTGTTGGTGGAGTTTGGAGTGGGCTCAAGTTTTGTTAATTATAGAGAGTTATTAAAAAAAACCCTATTAATATATATATATATATATATATATATATATATATATATATATATATATATATATGTGAAGAAATTGGGCGGCTCCTGTACGAGATCCAGAAGGTTAAAAGAAAATAAAAAAAAAATTTGGTGAGGGATTATAGTGGTGGTGGTCACATGATCCATAAGAAGAAAAGAATACACCACAATTTGTGGTGGGTGTTTGTTCTTTTTGTTTTTGTCGAGAGTCAACAGAAGGGTCAGCTAATATTCTTGTGGTGGAGCTCGCGAGAGAACAAAAGAAAGAAAAGAGCAATCAATAAAATCTGAGTTTTGTTCTACCTGTGCTACGACGGAACTCAAACGAGGGAGAACAATTTGGTTTGTCTTATTAAGTTTTATTATGAATCATATTTGTGAACTCTATTTTATTTTTGTTGCATACTTTTATATGAGTAACTAAACCTTTACACTACCCAGGTTTTGGTTGAGTACTATGTTAGTTTAATGGTTTGACGAACTATTTATTTGGCGTTGGTTGATTTAATATTATGGTAAAGTTTTTAATTGGTTTGGTCATAATATTGTTGAGTAATAAAATTTAGTTTATTGAATTAATATTTATTCCACTCGTGTTTAATAGTTTTTTTTGGAGATTGTTAGGCGCTTGATTAGGGGCGCTTGATTAGGTTGTCTACTTTATGTTTTCAACTTGTTTGCGGTTTATGGTCGAAATAACGTAGGAATTATTTATAAAAGTTTACTAGATTTTTATTGTTCTTTCGCTAGAGAGACCGGGAGGTGATTTAGTGTTGTGTCATCTTTGTCTTTTGCGGGTTTGGGTAGTAATTGCACGAGAGTGAGTTATCATAGGTCCCTTAGATTATTGTGATACAAGTTTTGTTCAAGTTAATTAAAAATACCCCCTTTATATTAATATATATTGTATCCGAAGAGGCCGAGAGGTGATTTGGGTTGTGGGTACCATAGTATTATTAGGCAAGGTGAGACCGGGAGGTGAACCAAACCTTTAACAATTAAGATTCACATGTCATTAGAATTCTAGGGTGTCGTTGGTGAGGCCGGGAGGCGATCTAGCGTATTTTAGTGGTTTTTAGTGTCATATTTTTAAGATATTGTTTTTCAACCAAGTCAAGTTCGTTAGCTATTAAGTTTAACTAGTAGGATTCCATTACCTAGGTAGTCGTTTCTCATATCTGTTTTAAAACCCAATTTTTATAAAGTTTTATTTTTAGTTTAATTATAATTAGTTAAGTTTTATTAGTTTAATTAATATAAAAAAATTCTAAAAAATCAAAAGAAAGTCTAGGTTAATAATCTTTTAGGTTTAATAATTAGAGTTTACCCATAGTGTTCTAGGTTCGATATCCGTTCTTACTTGCTAACTACATTGCGACCGGTACACTTGCCGATTGTGTGTTTTTTAGGTGAATTCGGTAAAACTTGGTTTTTAATATTATATACGTTTTTCACACATCAAGGTACTTGAACGAATTGGTACTGTTGCATACCGATTGCGACCACCCGAGGAAATGCAATGGATACACGATGTATTCCACGTCTCAAATCGGCGTAAATGTTTAACTAATGAATCTTTGTCTATGCCGCTAAAAAATGTCGAGATTAATGAAAACATAAAATTTGTGGAAAGACCAATACAGATAGAAGATTCAAAACTTAAGAAATTAAAGAGGCGGTCATTAAAAATAGTAAAAGTAAAGTGGTACACACGCAGAGGCCATGAGTATACATGGGAACTCGAATCCAAAATGAGAAAGAAACACCCCATCTATTCTAAAGAAGCAATCTCGAGGACGGGATTTATTTCAAGGTGGGGAGGATGAAACACCGTGAAAATTTCGAGTTCAAAATATCAAGTTTGCAAAGTCAAGGGACCAAAACTGTCAAATTCCAAACCTTAGGGTTTAAAAAGAAAATTCAGGTTTCCTGACCCTTCGCGATACGCGATGGATCTGAAGGAAAACCCATCGTGTATTGCGATGGGTTGTCTGACACACAAAGCACATGGCGTGCCACGTGTCCACACGTGGCATAACGTCCGCCACGTGGCAGCACGTCGGCCACTTGGCACAACGCCTACCACATGGCAGATCTACGGGGTGACGACGCAAGCCTATATCGCGATATGCGACGGGCAGCTCGAAGAGGCCATCGCGTATCGCGATGGGCTCCTGAAATTGCATATAAATAGTGAGCTTCAGGTTTGATCATTTTCACACTCCAAATTCACTCACCTCTCTCTCTCTAGCATCTCTCTAAACCCTAGAAATTGCCTATTAATAGTGCCCTCAATTCCTCGTTTTCCGTCCCAACATTCCTCGATAATCGTGCGACATTCCAACGACGTTCCAACGAAGAAGGTGTTGCCATTCCGACATCCTGACGATCCATCTCGTGAAGTGTGCCGACGTGTGGAGAAGTGTTGTTGTGCACTGTTTTGCATGCCAAAGAAGGAGTGTCAAAGGAAAGGTGTTTGATTAAGAAGAAAAAGAAGGCGAAGCGGCATTGAAGTGCTACTCGATTGTTTAAGGTTTTCATAAGCCAACAAAGGTAGGCATAATGCCCGAATAAAATAATGATAAAATATTATAAAGGCTTAACACCCTAAGTCGAGGTTATATTCGATACCTCGATAAATAAAGGAAAATATAACAAAGAAAAGAAAAGAAAGAAATTATGAATATTTACATATATGTGTGTGTGATTATATATATGTGATTCTTTGTTATGAAATATTATTTAAGTAATAATAACTATTCTAAAATAATAAAGAATAAAAAAGAATACGTTTCTTAGAGAAGAAGAAACGTAGGGTTTTATGAAAATAAACTAAAAGTTTATAATATAAATTAAAAGAAAGACTTTTAGTTTATAAAAGAAAATGTTACTTTTTAAATAAAGGTTTTTAAGTAAAGAAAAGAGATTTGAACTAAAGGTTCATCGAGGTAAAGATTATAAAAGACTAAAGGTTATACTCGTACTATATGTGCGAGATAGCAACGGGAAAGACCCTTGGACGGTGTATGAAGACGATCCAAATGAAAAAGGTGAATACGCCCCAAACATTACAAACTTGTTTTCAAACGAGTCAAATACGTTAAGTGAAAAGGTTTACATGAGACTATGTGTCTCTAAAACATTTATAAACAAGAATATAAACTTAGCCCTTAGGCTGTAGTATACTAATGTCTGGATGCTTACATATGTAGTAAAATGCGGTGGGCACATCGTACCACACTTGGTTATAGTCACGCTCGCCTGCGGGGAGTAATGACCGTGTGTATACGTATGGTACCTAAGTAATGTCGAACGATGCGGTGCTTGCTGGGGTGCTTTATGTAGAGACTTGAGTTTATAAATTGTGTTTGTTTTTAAAGCTTGATTATTCCTAAGACACGTTGGGTTAAGATATTTTATTACTAAACTTCGATCCAAGTATAGGAAAATATTTTATTACTTGTTCTATTTGAAATAGGGATAAGATAGAATGGTAACCTTTTCTTTACCTTCTCACTCTAAACCACCCAACATATTAGATGTCATTCAAGAAGATGATGGATGACAATGTACGTAAAGCAAAGAAGGCTGGAATACCCGAACCTCTACCCAAGGATAACTTGAGCGAGGACTACTATGAGGCTTTTTAAAACCAACACCAATTCATCGACCGAACCAAGCCAATATATTTCCCTAAATCCGAGAATTGCCCAATCAACCTACCCGATAGTCCGCCAATGCCAAGAAGTGATCCTCCAAGACATTCCAGCTACCACCCATCAAGCATACCCATGTACCATCCATCTGAAGTCCCAACATATCATCCTTCCGAGATTCCAAAATATCAACCATCTGAGATTCCATGTAACATCCCGTTTTTCTAGTTTCGGTTAATAAAATGAGAATACGGATTATTATGAGTCGGGCTAGTGTTGGGTAAAATGGATATGGGTTATGCACTTGGTTCATGAAGGAAAGAAGGAAAAGACCATGGGCTTAAGCCCATGATCCATAATTATATAAACCTTAATTACCCAATTTATCATTCATTTACACATATTCCATACACCACCAAAACACACACTTAGCTCTCTCTCATCTTGCTCTCTCTCTCTAGCCGAAATTACCAAGGAAAACCGATCCCGATCTAAGGTAATGTTAGTATGATATTGTATGAGCTCAAACCTGTTAGATCTAGTTGCGAAACGACGAGCCGACACATTAAACCGTTAGAGTCACGAGATCCGGGTGGAATCGGGTATAAACGAACCTAATATGAGCTTATGGGTCACCCTAGCTCATATCTGGATCGAACGAGACAAAAAACGGTGAAAATGGTGCAAAAAATACGTTTTTCCGGCGAACCCGCGATTTTCCGGCGACGACGGAGCCGGAAAGGTGGCGGGTACGAGGAAGGGAATGTCGGAGAATGTTTCTGACATTCTCTGACCTAACTCTAATTCATTAACGGAAAGTTAACGAATTATAGGCAATTCGTCAGATGATTCGTTACAAGAAGCTTAACGAACTAGCCTTAGTTCGTATCCAGATTCGTTAAGGAAAAGATAACGAATTAGCCCCAATTCGTTATAGTCATTCGTTAAAAGAGATAACGAGTTAGAAGGTTCAATTCGGTATAGAGGGGTCATTCGTTATAGGGTTCAATTCGATATAATGACCAGTTCGTTATGAACCCAATTCGTTAAGAACCAAGTAACGAACCAGACCATGTTGAGATAACGAACCAGAATAACGAATCAGCTAACGAACTAGATCATGAAAGATAATGAATTAGTTAACGAATCAGGCTTAATTCGTTAGGACAAATGAGCTAGTGAATTAGAAAATAATTTAAAATTCTAATGAAAAATGTGATAAGACAGTTAATGGAAATAAAATGTTTTCAAGCTGACCTGGCAGCTCGACCCCAGCCAGGGGCTCTGCCCCTTGGACCTTGCTAGGGGCTGCCGCCCCTAGACCCCGCTGCCAGGGCGCTGCCCCCGGACCCCCATTCGTTGTGGGTTATAATTAAACTAGAAATACGATATGGATAGCGATAGATAATTGATACGTGTAATTGTTATACATTTAGTCGTGCACAGCTAAAGAAGGGAATAACCATTAACGGTGAACGTAACCACGTTCAGGTGAGTTTCTAGCCCCACTTCCTTGTTATGTTTTCGGGGCTGTGTGCATACTCGATGTGACATTTAATACACTTACCTTAAATGGTAAGTGTATGCTTAGTATGATGTATGAATGATGATTGCTTTACGGTGCATGAACGATCTTCGGATATTGCATGTACCGTCAGGTGGTAGTTAAAGTTATGATTGATATATATAATTTATGAATGATGTATGTATGAATATATATGATGTATACATGATGTATGAATGAATAAGTACAAAGTAAGTATGATATGTTGACGGTACGTGAACACTTTTCGGAGATTGCACGTATTGTCAAGGAAAATATGTAAAAGACAGGTATGTTACAGTAGCATGAATTAAAGGGGACCAGACCCCAATAATATCTGTGAGGATAGGGACCAGACCCTAATAATATCTGTGAGGACAGGGACCAGAACCTAATAATATATGTGAGGATATGGACCAGACCCTAATAATATCTGTGATGATAGGGATCAGACCCTTATAATATCTGTGATGGTAGGGACCAGACCCTAATAACATCTGTGATGTTGGAGACCAGACCCTTATAATATCTGTGAGGTTATAGGGCGGAAGGCTCTTTAAGTAGCATGGATAGTTATGTATGTAAAGAAAGGTATGAATAACGCACACACCTTCGGGCTCGTGTGCAAGTATGAGAACAGATTGTATGTTGTATGATTAACTAGAACTCACTCAGCGTAGCTGACTTTTAGTATGTATGCAGGTGAGTAGAATGAGGAAGATCACTTGAGAGGAGGCACATGGCATGGACTTGAAGAAACTGGCATCTCAAGGAAATGTTATGTTATTTTAAAAACAATGTTTTATGTTAAATGATTTGGAATGCTCATTAAGACAGGAAATATGGTTATGTAATGAAATGGTTTGAATGTTTTTAATATTCCGTGAATGTTTTTATTAACTATGGTATTTAGAACTGTGTTTATGAGTAAATCCAACGTCCGAAGTAAGGCACCGGTAACGGGGCCTTACATTCCGCCATACTACCCATCTGGTGTTCCGACATACCTACCACCAAATCCTCACCCCTCATATGCTTTCCTCTCCAACCGAACGATCAAGGAGGAACCTATGTTCTACTCGTCCAATTGGATGCAATGCCATTCTAACCAACGAAGATGGCATACCGGAACCTCTGCCTTTGACTCTGTTGACTCCCACCCCAACAACGGTGAAGGATCATCCCTCATGCCTAAAATGAGAGTCATGATGCCATACGAAAGTTTCCACATGCCCTCGGTAGTGAAGGAGTCTGCCCAACTTACGGAAGAAGAGGGCCCTGAGAAAGAGGAGGATCCAGAAGAAGAATCCGAAGAGGACCCTGAAGAAGAATACCCAGAAAATCCCAACGAAGTAACAACATCGATGGAAGAGACATTCTCTCACCAAAATCCAAGTTATGGCTCTGTCGATCCTTATGTGCAATATCTGGAGGAACTCAAGAACAAATCATCATTAAGCTTCCCACCATATCAAGGCGAGATTCCATCAATTGAAGACCAAGCCAATGAAATCCGTGAGCAGAATGAGGCTGCCGAAGCTTTCTTCAACTACCCATCCGACGTGACATCATCGCCATATCCAAACCCAAGGAACCACTACGACGTGGTCATGATGCGGTACCGTGATCCGCCAACAAAGTATGGATACCCAAACAAGATCCCTCAATCACAAGAGGAGCATTTGGACCAAGCCTTGCATGAAACCGATGACTTAAGGAAGAAGATAGCAGTGGATGGAAAGAAGAAGAAAAAGATGGGAGAAAAACTTATGAGAAAATGCAACAAGATGACGAAGATAGTCAAGAAGTTTATCAAAGACTAAGAGGTGTGTGATACAAGTGTTTGAGAGTTGTGTGTGTTTGATGTACTTGAACGTGATATGTGTAATATGTGTAATAATAAGGATAGTGATATGCACGAAGTGGTATATAAATATTTAGCAAATAATGACCAAGCACAATGAGTAATAAAAACCTAGAATACCCTAAACCAAACCACTAGCTAAAAGGAAAGTGAACCTATCGGATGTAGAATAGCTATGGGAAAACCGGGAACATTGAACCATAAAGACACTTATTAAATTAACAAGACTAGTTCTAAAAGTTAATTTAAAGTAATAATTAAGAAAATATATATTTTTGGATTTTTATTTATTTTATTTTAAAAACTAATATTTAATTAAACTAATTACTTAATTAAATTAAAGTAAACTAGAAAATTAAATTACCGAATAAAAACTTTAGTAAATTCAAATATGAGAAAGAGTTACCCAGGCAAGGAATCCGAATTGTGACAACTCAGGCATTTATCGGTTACGGGAAAATGTCATGGGAACCAGGAATCCAAAGATATGAAACTCTAGGAAACTTAATGGATCCTTAATCACTCTCAAGGTGTCACCTAAAAAGAAATCTTAGAGATCATGTAAAAACACCGGCTTATTGGTTCACCTGTCAGTTCACCAACTATGATTTATTACCCTTGAAAACAGCTAACCCGTCGGTTTCACTATCTCAATGCAGCTAAGTACACGGGGTGGTTTTTGAACAGTCTAAAGGATACGGGTAAACAGTGAAATTAAGGCAAAAATAGGCAAACCTCCTGTCATATAGTTTAACCTAAAACCCTAACAACGCAGACAAACCCGACAACTTATCACCCGTCGGATATTTAAGCTAGTAAGAATATTACTTCTAATAATGTGCCAAAAATCAGTTCTATGGTGAATGAGCTCAATAAACCATAAACAAGTTGCAAACACACAGTAAACAACCCTAACATACAACCTATAATCGAAAGACATTCAATCATGTAACATGTGAAACATTCATTCAGACACAAATCAAAAGTAAATACGCATGAGACACATCCAATAAAACTAATCATGACTTCTAATTAATCAAAATCCCATAAACAAAACCCGTAAACCGATTAGTCCAAAATAATCAACAAAACATCATCACAAGCCTAGATAACTAAAAGTATTTAGCCAATAATCATGTTCAAGAACGAAACTAAAATATATATAAAAGAGTTCATCGAAAAAGAATTAATAATAATTGAGCTATGAGCCTGCTAGCTTAAATTAATTGTGGAGCTTGTGTGCTTGCTTCTTAATAATTCCCAGGAGGAGTGGAAGTCCTTTTTATCACCACATGTGTGCTTGTATGCTTGTTGTTTTTCTTCCTTTCGATGTTGTCCTCCTCTCGCCTATTATATTGATGTTCTGCGGCTACTAGAGGCTGTAGGGTTTTTTATTTATTAATAATATATTTCGTTTTGCTACTGTACCACACCCAAATCAGCCGTCCCTCTAAAAGAATAATATATATTTTTTATCTCTAACTTTTTCCCCAAGTTCTTGTTCAACCGACAACTTCTTTTACCAGCCCAGGGATAATGATACAAGCCCATTTAATCTCATGTTAAGGTCCAATAGCCAAGTTTTCTCGTTAAATTAGAATTCATGCCCACAACATCATTGTTTGTTTCATTTAATGGCACTGGCAAAAAGTATAAAAGAAATGTTGATAATTACAAACAATATATATATATATATATATATATATATATATATATATATATATATATATATATATATATATATATATATAGTAAAGTCCATATAAAATTGTTCATTTTTTAAATGTGAACTTTGAATAGTATTAATATCAAGTAATATATAAAATTATTTTGGCTCTTCATTCGGTCTCAAATTTAGTAAAGTATTTCGATTTAGCTCGTTGTCTCATTAAACCTTAAAAGCCGACACATGAACCAAATATGAGTAATATTTAATAAAATCCTAGCTCAAAAGTACTCAAAATAGTAGGGAATATGTATATAATAATATGTATATTTCTGACACATCAAATATCCCCACACTTAAACACTTTTCAACCTCGAAAAATATATAATGCAATGAAATCATAATTCAAATTCGATCTTTAAATCATAAAGGTTAATTTTTACGCATAGATAAACGCAAAAACCGCGATTGTCGATATTGTTATCCACTTAAACCCAACCACCAGCTTATCAAGCCCCCAATTGCATTAAGCTTTTTAAAGTTCAAAAGCTACGTCTACACCTACCCCATATCAGACAAAGAGAGCTTGAGTTGTGTAGTTCGTTTCGTGCACCTTGGTTCGACAAGGTGAATATTTATATATATATATATATATATATATATATATATATATATATATATATATATATATTTGTGTGTGATTATATATATGTGATTCTTTGTTATGAAATATTATTTAAGTAATAATAACTATTCTTAAATAATAAAGAAAAGAAAAGAAAAGGTTTCTTAGAGAAGAAGAAACGTAGGGTTTTATGAAAATAAACTAAAGGTTTATAATATAAATTAAAAGAAAGGCTTTAAATTTATAAAAGAAAATGTTACTTTTTAACTAAAGGTTTTAAAGTAAAGAAAAGATATTTGAACTAAAGGTTCATCGAGGTAAAGATTATAAAAGACTAAAGGTCTTAAGCCGGATTGTATATCCGACTAACAAAAGGTTATACTTGTACAATAAGTACGAGATAGCAACGGGAAAGACCCTCCGACGGTGTATTGAAGACGATCCAAATCAAAAAGGTGAATACACCCCAAACATTACAAACTTGTTTTCAAACGAGTCAAATACGTTAAATGAAAAGGTTTACATGAGACTGCGTGTCTCTAAAACATTTATAAACAAGATTATAAATCTAGCCCTTAGGCTGTAATATAATAATGTTTGGATCCTTACATATATGGTAAAATGCAGTGGGCACATCGCACCACACTTGGTTATAGTCACGCTCGCCTGCGGGGAGTAATGACCATGTGTATACGTATGGTACCTAAGCAATGTCGAACGATGCAGTGTTAGCTGGGGTGCTTTGTGTAGAGACTTGAGTTTATAAATTGTGCTTGTTTTTAAAGCTTGGTTATTCCTAAGCCACGATGGGTTGGACCTAAGTTATGTCTCGAGGGGTAATCAGGTAAAATAAAACATTTTAGCGTCAGCATATTCACCAGCATTCGTTGCTAATTTATTTTCTTATCATTTTGCAGGTGACCAAAGTTAGAGCTTGGAGTGATGAAGTGCTCAAGATATCCGATGGCTCGGATCTTTTGTATAAACTTAAATTTAAAAATGGTGGTTTATAATTAAACAACTTATACTTTTGTTATAGCAGTGGATGGAAAGAAGAAGAAAAAGATGGGAGAAAAACTTATGAGAAAATGCAACAAGATGACGAAGATAGTCAAGAAGTTTATCAAAGATTAAGAGATGTGTGATACAAGTGTTGTGAGAGTTGTGCGTGTTTGATGTACTTGAACGTGCTATGTGTAATATGTGTAATAATAAGGATATGTACATATATATATATATATATATATATATATATATATATATATATATATATATCATATTATGCTATATATATAGTGAAATAAATAAAGTATGTGTTTTAAGAAAAGAAATTTGTTAAATTTCAGTTAGAGAAACGTTGAAAAAGAAAAAAGAAATGTCACAACAAAGATATAATATTGAAAATGCTCGAAAAAAAGCTGAGATAAGAAAAGAAAAAAGGGAAAGATAATGAGAAAGAACAAGAAGATAAATTCCCGACAAATACATGAATCAAATACAGAAAATGATAAAAGAAGCCGTTAGGGCTGAAACCGAAGCTAGATCTCAATCTAAGCACTCTAAACATTCACAATCTGTAGAACTCTCCCGTAAATATGTTAAATCCCGTCCTAAACCATCCCATATTGAAGAAAGTGTACATGAGTCAAATGTTGGAGATGGTGAAGTTAGAAAAGAGTTTAAGAAATTGAAAATTGGTAGTTGTTCGTTCAAAGATTTCAAGTATTTTGGACCTAAGGAGTTTCATGGAGACAAGGGAGCTATTACAACTGTTAGATGGCTTGATGAGATGGAGTCAATCGTAATAATAAGCAAGTGCTCCATCAAGACAAAATTCAATACTATGCCCAAATGTTCAAGGGCGAAGCGTTAGAATGGTGGAACATGTTAATTCTGAGTAGAGGAAGACAAGTGATGTATAATCTTTCATGGGAAGAATTCAAGGAACTGATAATGGCAAAATTCTACCCTATGCATGAGACCAACCAGATCCAAACCAAATTTCTTAATCATAAGGTCGTGGGAACTAACCTCCGTGAATATAATACTAAGTTACAGGAGGCTTAACGATGCTTCTAGGAAAGACCACTTTCCTCTTCCGTTTATAGATCAGATGTTGGAGCGTCTGTCGGGACGACAGTTTTACTGTTTTCTCGATGGATTTTCGGGTTATTTCCAGATCCCGGTTGCGCATTAGGATCAGGAAAAGACCACATTTACACTCCCATACGGTACCTTCACGTACAAACGTTTGCCTTTCAGGTTATGTAATGCTCCGGCTACTTTCCTGCGTTGCATGGTAGCGATATTCCAGGACATGATCGAGAGTTCCATGGAGGTTTTTATGGACGATATTTCGGTATATGGGGACTCATTCGATCAATGTCTTTCCAATCTTGAGAGGATGATAAAGCGGTGCATAGAGACTAAGTTGATGTTGAACTGGGAGAAGTGCCACTTCATGGTGACTGAAGGCATTGTACTCGGGCACAAAATTTCACGAGACGGTATTGAGGTAGACAGAGCTAAAATCGACACTATCAGTAGACTTCCCCTACCGACTAGTGTGAAATCCGTTCGTAGCTTTCTCGGGTATGCGGGTTTTTATCGTAGGCTCATTAGATATTTTTCTAAGATCACCCGGCCCATGACTCGTTTTCTAGAGAAGGACGTCACATTCGAATTCGATGCTAATTGTCTGAAGGTGTTTGGTTTCTCAAGGGGCAGTTGGTTAACGCCCCTATCTTAGTAGCACCAGACTGGAGCTTACCCTTAGAGCTCATGTGCGACGCTAATGATTTTGCAGTCGGGGCTGTTTTAGGTCAGCGGAAGGACAAGCACTTCAATCCTATCTATTACACGAGTAAGACCCTCAATGATGCTCAGGAGAATTACACGACTACAGAGAAGGAGCTTATAGCAGTGGTCTATGCGACATTACGATACCTATTCGCCAAGAAAGATGCCAAGCCTCGCTTGATACGATGGATTCTCTTACTTTCTGAGTTCGATATTGAGATTAGAGATAAAAAGGGAGCGGAGAATGTAGCTGGGGATCACTTATCACGTCTGGAGGATCCGAAGAGAGAGGAGATTAGAGAGGATGCCATCGCGGATAAGTTTCCTCACGAGTCGTTGATTATGGTGAGAGTGAGATTTGAGAGAGAGCCAGTGTTGTACGTAAGTGATGAAGAGGAGGGTCTGTCATGGTTCTCCTACATTGCTAATTATCTAGCCGATGGAGTGGTGGTCAAGGGCATGAGTTATCAGCAGAGGAGGAAGTTTTTCGCAGAAGTCAACCACTACATATAGGATGCACCTTATGTGATTCGTGTAGCCAATCGAGTGTTGAGGAGGTGTGTGAGTAGGGAAGAGGGCCGTGAGATTCTTAGGCATTATCATGAGGGTTTTACTAGAGGCCACCATGGTTCGTCTTCTACCGCTAGGAAAGTTCTAGATTCCGGATTTTATTGGCCATCGATTTTCAAAGACTCACACGAGTTTGTCAGACAGTGTGACGCATGTCAACGAACTGGTAACATCTCATCCCGTAATGAGATGCCCCAAAACCCTATTCAGGTTTGTGAGATTTTCGATGTTTGTGGCATTGATTTCATGGGTCCGTTCCCTTCTTCTCTAAGGAATCGATACATTCTCGTGGCTATCGACTACGTTTCTAAGTGGGTTGAGGCTCAAGCCTTGCCCACTAACGACGCCCGAGTTTTAGTGGGATTCTTGAAAAAGTTGTTTAGTCGGTTTGGTACTCCCATGGCCTTGATCAGCGATAGGGGCACACATTTCTGTAATGCCCAGATGGAGAAGGCATTGGCACGGTATGGGGTCACCCATCGATTGTCCACCGCCTATCATCCACAGACGAGCGGGCAAGTGGAGAACACAAACCGAGGAGTGAAGCGAATTCTGGAGAAAACTGTCGGCAAGAACCGAAAGGACCGGTCCGACAAGTTGGATGACGCACTTTGGGCTTTCCGCACAACGTTTAAAACACCTATTGGGACCACACCCTTTAGGATGGTTTATGGGAAAGCATGTCATTTGCCGATGGAGTTAGAACATAGAGCATATTGGGCGTTGAGATCCGTTAATCTTGACCTTACCCAAGCTGTGAAAAACCGGTATCTCCAAATTCATGAGGTGGAGGAGATGAGAGATGAGGCGTATGCTAGATCATGGAGTTATAAGGAACGTATGAAAGAGTTGTACGATCAAAAGTTGAGGAAGGTGAAGGAGTTCAAGTGTGGGGATCGGGTGTTGGTTTATAATTCTCGTCTGAAGTTATTTCCAGGTAAGCTTAGATCGAGATGTGTTGGTCCATACACGGTGAAGGCGGCGTTTCCGCACGGTTCAGTTGAGTTAGTTGATCAAGAGGGGAGAGCGTGGAAAGTGAACGGCCATAGGTTAAAGCATTATATTGGTGGGCCAGTCTATTCGGTCGAGGAAAATGTATTTCTCCTCGACATCCCTACTATGACTGCTTGATAGGGATAGGCCTCGGGAAATACCCGAGTGTAGAGTTTGTATAATTTTTATTTGTTTTCTTTTCTTTTTGTATTTTAAGTCAGTTTTAAGATTTAGAGTCTGTTCGATGTCTGCTTTGGGTGCTTTGAGCTTTGTTTTGCAGGTTTGGATACTTTCGTTCGTGCTCAATCCCCATTCGGACGGGGGCGTCCTGAGCTTATTTGATTGTAGATGGTACCCAAAAGCTGTGGCCGCGAATGAAATGCTATACGGTCGCTTTATCGGAACATGACAAACGCAGATCATGGCCATATTACCAGGGGAGTCTATTCCAATTTAATTATTCTTTGTTATATTTATTTTATTTATGCTTTATTTTTGTCTTTTTTCTGTCTTCCATTGAGGACAATGCGAAATTTAAGTGTGGGGATGGGAAACTGACGTTTTTAGTTTTGAAAAAAATATTAAAAAAACTATAAATTTTTTTTTTAAAAAAAATTTAAAAAAAATAAAAAAAAAAGTTATATAAAAAAATGAAAAACTTTAAAAAGAATGTCCAGAAAATTTATTTTACGTATAATGTAAAATGATATTATTGTTTAAGGTTGATCTTTTAAAACTACTATTATATATGAGATTAAATAACAGATAGCGCGCTTAATTTGGGATGTGTCGGTAGGCCCAACTAGCTTTGATAACCCTTTTTAGCAGATTTTATGTATCTAATAATTTGAAAAACAGTGAAACCGAATTTCGATGCTTAGGGAGGATTACCATAATCTAAAAACTTTGAAATGGTAAGACTTAGATGCACTCAAACCAGCACACCACCACATGTCCATCTTTTTACGAGCTTAGAAAATAGTTATATACTTAGGGTGACATAAAAAATTATGTTTTGAAAGTGTATTTCAAAAATTGGTCCAAAAAGCAAATGAAGTGTGAGATTATGTAATGTAAAATGCCAAAAAACCATTTTCAAAAATAGCAAAAGAGGCCAAAGATGCGCATACTAGACGGGACTTAGAGTTTACGTGTTACCAAGGGGATAGTGACTCTGAGGATACACTATTGAGGCTCGAAGGTTCTTAGTCAATAAATATCAAATTAGTGATTTATAGGACAAAGTCCAATAATATTTAGGAATTTCTCTTAAGACCTTCACATAACCATTCATCCATCAAATTTCACCGAGTGCATCTACTTAGTACCATCAACGAGTAAGGTCTCATCAACGAGACTGGTAGCGGCGAAATAGTCAAAATCTCCGAAGCTCTAGAAAACGGAAAAATCTTGTTAGCTGGTTATATTCTGCCTATCTAATTGTTGCCAATGACTCTTGCAGGTTTTGATATCGTACTTGGTATGGAATGGTTATCCAACAATCATGCTCGTATCATTTGCAATAGCAAAACCGTCTAACTTCAAGCCCTGATAAACGAACTATTCAAATTGAAGGAGACAAAGACGCTGGCCAAGTTAGCATAATTTGAATGATTAGGGCTAACAAATGTTTGAATTAAGGATGCTTAGCATTCATGGCCTATGTCACTGAAGAATCCAAACCAAAGGAGATAAAGGACGTGCCTCTTGTCTCCGAATTTGCCGATGTTTATCCCGACGACCTTCCTGGAATCCCTCCCGATCGTGAAGTAGAAGTTAGAATCAATCTCATCTCTGGTACTGCTCTAATCGCCAAAGCACCGTATCACTTAGCGCCAACTGAGATGAAGGATTTAAAGAAACAACTGGACGATCTTATCGAGAAAGGCTTCATTCGACCGACTTCATCACCATGGGGAGCGCCGATACTTTTCGTCAAGAAGAATGATGGTTCCATGCGTATGTGTATCGACTATCGATCGTTAAAAAAAGTTACCATCAAAAATCGTTATCCACTTCCTCAAATCGATGATCTCTTTGACGAACTCCAAGGCACATGTTTCTTTTCTAAAATCGATCTTCGTTCTGGTCACCATCAACTCAAATTCCAATCCGAGGATATTCCGAAAACGTCATTCCGAACAAGGTATGGCCATTATAACTTCACCGTTATGCCTTTTGGACTTACTAATGCGCCAGCTGCGTTCATAGAGTTGATGAATCGAATCTGCAAGCCTTACTTAGTTAAATTTGTTATCGTATTCATCGGCTACATACTTATTTATTCTAAGTCTAAGTATGAACATGAAAATCACCTCCGAACCTTGCTTGAAATACTTTGAACTGATAAATTGTACGCTAAGTTCTCAAAGTGCGAGTTCTGGTTGCACGAAGTGCAATTTCTTGGTCACATCATCAACGTCAATGGTATTCAAGTGGACCCTGCTAAGATTAAAGTTATCTCTAAGTGGAAGATTCCAAAATTGCCAACCGAGATCCGAAGTTTCTTTGGTTTGGCCGGCTATTATCATAGGTTCATCGAAAAGTTTTCTCTTATAGCCGTTCCCCTAACTTCTTTGACTCGTATAAATATTAAGTATGAATGGGGAACTAAACAACAAGAGGCGTTCGATATACTTCAACAAAAACACACCCAATCACCTATACTAGCTTTGCCAGAAGGTACTAAGGACTTTGTTGTCTTTAGTGATGCGTCTCATTCCGGTTTGGGATGCGTACTTATGCAACGAAAGAAAGTGATCGCTTATGCCTCTCGACAACACAAGGTGCACGAAAAGAAATACACAAATCACGATTTAGAGTTAGGCACCATAATCTTTGCATTAAAGATATGGAGTAACTATCTCTATGGAGTAAGATTTATCGTGTATACTGATCAAAAGAGCTTGAAACACATCTTCGAACAAAAAGAGCTTAACATGCGTCAACGACGCTGGATGGAAACTCTAGATGACTACGACTGCGGAATTGTCTATCATGAAGGCAAAGCCAACGTTGTGGCTGAAGCCTTAAGTCATAAGGAACATGAAAAACCAAGAAAAGTCCGAGCAATAAGTTTAGAACTCCAAATCAATCTCATTGAACAAATCAAATCCGCTCAACTCCAAGCGATCAACGAAAACAAGATCTGCAACATCCCAGAATTTCTAAGAATAAATAATTAATATATTATAAAAGACCGAAAAGTTTACTTGAGTTAATAGAAAAATAATAAAATAATAAAGATGGAAGGATAAGTAGGCTAATTAGATGTAATTAATTATCGACCAAAAAGGAAAGATGGGCCTAAGGTCCATGGGCTTAAGGGGGTATAAATACCCCTTAAAACCCTAATCCTTTTCATTTTCATACATCTATACACCATAGCCTACACCATTAATACACACACTTAACACAATTCCCGTTTTTGAGAAAACCACCCACAAAGACACAAAGATTCCTGAAGATCTAGCCGTCGGATCGGTCTCAAATTTTAACTGAGTGTTCACAGTATATAAATGAAGATTCCCATCGATATCTTCGATCAGAGGTGGGAAGTTCGTTTTTTATCAGCAAAACCAAAGCAACTCAAAAGTGAATATTTCCGATGACAGTTCAGCTGGTCTGGCGACTGTAGCTGCGGTTTCCAGCGAAGGTGAGCTGATGGGTTTGTAGATCGGGATGAGACGGTTCAGTGGCCTCTTGAATCACTCAAATCGGAGTTCGTTTGATATGGTTTTGAGCCTCTCGAGTGATTTAGATTGTAAACATCAAAGGTACGTTTTTGTTAAAAAGGTTTACTTTTCGTGTACGGATTTACATGAAAAATGGTAGGATGATAGATCGGGTAATGATTATTGATAAAGTAATGAACTTGATAGTAAACGGGTTAGTTGGTTCGTTTCGGGTAAAACGAGTAGTGTGAAAAGGACGGGTAAACGAAGTCGGTTATGCATGAAATTTGGTAGGATAGTAAATCCGACCCTATTATGTGAGAAAGATGTAAACTTTAACAAAAATAAGTTGTTTGGAATGAAAAACGGGTAAATGGGGTAAGATCCCGGTTTTCCGGCGATGACGGCGTCGGAAAAGCGTGTACAAGGGTGAAAAGAATATTAAAACCTAAATCCTAATTCATTATGTGAAACTAACGAATTAAAGGTAATTAGTTAATGAACTAGCCTTAATTTGTGAACTAATTCGTTAATGAAGGAATGACGAACTAGCTCCGATTCGTTAAATAATTCGTTCTGATGATTCGTTAAGGAAGAACAACGAAGTAGCTTTAATTCGTTATGATCTTTCATTAAAGCCAGTTCGTTATAAAAGATCAGTTCGTTATAAACAGTTCAGTTCGCTATAAGGGTTAATTCGTTGTAAAGGCCAATTCGTTATGTATCCATTCGTTAAGACTAGGATAGCGAATCTAGAATAATGTAATATAGCGAATCAGATAACGAATCAGGTGATTCGTTACTCACCCAGTTCTCAATATTCTGAATAACGGATTAGAAGTTTGAAAGAATGACAGAAAGGTCCTTGGACTTAGAATAAATGGTTTAATTACATATTAGCCCCTGGACCTTATTAATTTATGAAAGATACCTTTAAAGGTTAACGTGTAACGATTAACTAACCGGGTAATGACTCAATGGAGTAAAATTGGCTTAGACGCTTAAGATTAGTTAAGTAAGCAGTAAGAAGGGCTAGAGCAATATTTAATAATGTATCTATTAAACAGTTAGTCGCGCACAGCAAAGGAAGGGTATAACCTTAAATGGAGAACACAACCGAGATCAGGTGAGTTCTAGCCTCATTCCTTGTTATGTTTTCGGGGCTGTGTGCATACTCGATGTGATTAGTAATACACTTACCTTAAGTGGTAAGTGTATGCCTTATATGATTTATGTATGAATCAATTCTTGACGGTGGGTGAACGATCTTCGGATATAGCATGTACCGCCAGGTGATAGTTTGAAGATATGATTGTTATATATGATGTGTAAATGATGTGTGTATGTATGAAAGTTATAATTATGAATATATAGAAAAGTATGGTATGGTTGTATGGAAGAAAGGGAGACCGAACCCTAATAATATTCGAGGATGGAGGGTGATCGGACCCTAATAATATCCGAGGATGGAGGGTGACCGAACCCTAATAATATCCGATGATGGAGGGTGACCGGACCCTAATAATATCCGAGGATGAAGGGTACCGGATGATGTGTTGAATAACACACTTATATTTCCTTACAATTTTATGATGTTTTAATGATTTAGTATCAAATTTATGTAAGTTTAGGGGGTTAAGTGCAAAGTTTTACAAAGTTGAAATGTTTTGTGTAGGTTATGGAAAGATGTGGAAAAAAAGGCAAGAAAAAGAGAACTTGGAGGGTTTAAGTGTCAAAGTTTCAAAGTTTAATCAAGGCCCGACCCAAGCCCACATCTTAAAAGCCTTATATGATATTATATTATGTTAATTAATAATGTAATCAGCCATTATTCAAGTCCCAAACCCGAAATCAGCCAAGAACCTTAAAACCCTAAAGGGTTGCGATCGGACTTAGCCGCCGGCAAGAAAGAAAGAAAAAAAGGAAGAAGCAAGGCGGCTGGTGGTCTTGGACGGCTGGAGAAAGAAGAAGGAACCTTTGGGCAGCAGCTAGGGGCTTCAAACACTCACAAATCTCAGCCATAAACCTTGAGTATACATCTTTAAACTTTACTTTTTGTTCAAGAACCCTAACTTTGATTGATTTGGTCTTTTGATTTACATTGTTTTGCAATTGATTGATAGATTGACTTGTTATTGATTGAGTTTGGATCTTGAATGAGTTTTATCATGTTTATATTGATGTTTATGATGTTTACTTTGATTGTTTGTGGCTGTCCAAAATCTATGTTAGGCTAAACTTGTTTGTTCTACCTAGGATAGATGATTGTTGCATAGTTTTAACTTGTTTAATGGATTGTTAATGTTCAAGACTTAAATTATTGATGTAAAGTTTAACTAAACCATGAATTAGATTGTGTGTGATGGCTGTGTTTTATTTGTTATTACTTATAATCCTCTTGCATTAGTTAATTGAATCGGTTTTGATTAATTGATTGCTTGTTAAGCTCTTTACTTGGTGTTTCGGGTTTATTTGCGGGAAGTACAACCGTAGGGATAAGTGGGTAATATAATCATCTAAAATCAGTTAAAATACACCTTCTTTGAGACCGAGAGGTGATAAGAAGTAATATTGTCTCGTTGCTTTTACTTGTTAGAATTAAGACCGCGCGAGAGCGGGTTTTTGTCTTGTCGAGTTTGAGTGTTTATGTGCAATTAGTTGGTTTAATTTGGGTTAAGTTAAATTGTTCCTCTATCCTTGGTTGCGTAGTATTCGTTTCCATTAGGTTAGCGTGTCGGTGAGACCGAGAGGTGAGTCGGTATTTGAACACGTTAATAATTGTTTGTCCGGTTTATTCTTTAAAATCAACTAAAATAAGTTAGAGTTTGTTAGAGAGACTGAGAGGTAATTTGACTTTCTTAAACAAGTTTTAGTTGTGTCATATTTTATAACCGGTGTCTTGAATATTTTCAATCCATTGTCTTGTTATTTCTGTCAACATGATTCATTCCTAGGTAGACGTTTTTATCACTGCAGTCAAAGTTTTCAAAGAGTTTTGTTAAAAGTTTTCGTTTAATTAAGTTAAGTAGTTTAATAAATTCTAAAATAAATCATTTAAATATTATTTTAGTGAGTCTTAGTTAGAGTTTTCTTAATCATAAACGTTTTCACGTGTTTTCGAGTTCGATATCCGGACTTTCTTTATTTGTGCTATACGCGATCGGTACACTTGCCGTTTGTGTGAACTAGGATAGATTGTTTGGTTTTTAAAGCTTAGTTGTGATTCGTTCTTTATTTATATTATACATTTTCACACATCACCGGACCCTAACAATATTCGAGGTATGTAGGGCAAAATGCTCTTTATAATGTAAGGTTAGTTACGTGTGTTTTGTGTTTGTTAAAGACAGAAAGTACGAAAGAATGAAAGTATGTGTATGGAAGAACGATGAATAGGTTAAGTATGTAATATGTATCTTCGGATACGTATATAAGTAAGTATGTGAATGTATTGTATGTTGCCTGATTAACTAGAACTCACTCAGCGTAGCTGACTTTTAGTATGCACCCAGGTATATATGTTTATTGAGCTGGCATGAGGATGGCACATGGCATGGATTGAACGACTGACATCTGAAGATGGAAGAAATGATGTTTTGAATACGATGTTTTATGTTATGGTTTTAAGGAAATGATTAAATGTTTCGTAACGAATGATCGAAGTTAACGTTTCCGCGAATGTTTTAAATAACTCTGATATTAGAACTATGTTTATGAGTAAATCCAACGTCCAAAGTATGGCACCGGGATCGGGGCCTTACAAGTTGGTATCAGAGCATAAGTTCGAGAGAATTAAGCATCCTACATGCTTAGACTCGAACAGGGAATGGGATTTAAGTAAGAAAAGAAAGAAGATGCCAGTTCAAGAAGGCCATGTGTCTCTCAAGCAAGCTCGGTAACGGTAAGTGCATGATTAAATCCACGTAAAGATTTAGAAATATATGTATATGCATGTTAAATGAAAGTGAAAGAGTATATGATGTTATCTTAATTGCTAAATAAAGAATGTTTGTATGCTAGATTAATTGCTAGAGAATGAATGTATGAATGCTAGCTTAATTGCTAGGGATAAAAATGTAGGTTATATGTATATTATGATTGTGTGAGAAGTAGAAACTAGCACAGGTGAGATCACAAAGGGAAGTATGTAGAACCTGAGAAGTAATGTAAAAAGTTAATTACACTTGGCCACTGTCATTAACAACTTACCTTACGAATCATATGCTAAATAATTCCTAGTGTGATAACTTTTGTGTTTCCTTAGAGATAAAATAGATGACTGCTACAAAAGGGACGAGGGCGAAGATGTCGTACTGGACGTTGTGGTAAGACACGCACCAACCAAACACCTTTTGAAGAAGGTGTGACAAAGCGATATTCGAAAGCAGTAGGACTTCGACTTTAGGAAGTAATGAAAAAGGATCCCGCATGGAGCTTGTAATCATATACACCAAGGGAGTTGCTCAAATGTTTCGCACTACAATGCCAATAATGTTAGTCGAAGCATCAAAGGTAGCCCGAACTGTGAAGTCCAAATGGAAGTAACATGAAAAAACATAGATAAGCCAACTAGAATGAGTCAAGATAGGTAGTATGTCTGCAATAGTTAACTCCATAAAGGAACTTGCTGGGATCGTGAGTAACGAAGCGAATGAAGAGAAAGTATAGATGATCGAGAAGGACAGGTGAAAGTCGAGGCATCCTAATTGAAAAGGAATGAAAGTACGAGACTACATAGTTTAGCAAATATGAAAGAAGACGTTAAGAAGAATGTAGTTGTGTACCTAATACTTTGTGGAAGAGACAACTAGCAATACTTTCGTTAAATTATGAGAATGGTTAAGAATTGTAAGGTAGAACTAGAGGGACGTGAGTTCCTTGCAACTCTTTATGATTGACCTTAAGAGAGTTCGATGTCGTTTGGGGAATGGATTTGATGTTTGAGTTTAAAGATCGTATGGCATGTAAGAGTAAGTTGATAAGGTTAATGTCATTGGATGGCAGTACAGTGACGGTTTATGGTAATAAGGAAAGTTCAAGGCTTAACGTCATTGCGATGATAGAAGCTGAAGGTTTGTTAAGACGAGGGTGCAGTGCCAACCTGGCGTATGTTGTCAAAGCTACGGCCGACAGGAAAGAAATAAAAGATGTTCCTATAGTATGTGACTATCCAGAAGTGTTCCCATAGGACGTTCCGGGGTTACCACTGGAACGAAAGGTAGAATTCCAGATAGAGTTAATACCAGGAGCACAACCCGTCGCGAAAGCACTTTACCGCATGTCGCCGTCCAAGAGGAAAGAGTTAATGTCCCAACTACAGGAACTCCTCGACGAAGGTGTTATATGCCATGTATTTCCCTACGGGGTGTGCCGATGACGTTCTTGAAGGGAAAGACGGAAGTTTGAGAATGTGTATAGATTACTGCGAGGTGAACAAGCTTACTTTGAAAGATAGATATTTGTTGCCACAAATTGATGATTTGTTTTATCAAATGCAAGGTGCGAGTTGGTCCTCGCAAATAGACCTCAGAGCAGGCTATCATCAGTTGAAGGTGAAAAAGGCAGACATCCCTAAGACAACATTTCAGACTCGAGGTGAATACTACGAGTATCTCGTGATATCATTTGGATAGACGAATGCTCAAGCAGCATTTATGGTTATGATGAATAGGGCATGTCATCCGATATTAGGACAAATATGCCATTGCCTTCACAGACTATAGTTTTGATTATTCAAGGGATAAGTCCGACCATGCTGAACACTTGAGAGAGGTGTTGGAAACGCTGAAGAAAGAATAATTGTATGCTAGGTTTTCAAGGTGTACCATTAATACATGCCATAAGAGTTTGGATATCTCTTCAAGCAGAAGGAACATAATATAAGACAAGAAGATAGGTAAGGATGATAAAAGAATTGTGATTTTGAAATCAATCATTTTCCTGGTGAGGCTTATGAGGTTGCTAACGCGCTAAGTTGTAAAGTTGAAGAGGCTATCATGACGATTAAGTTGTATAAATTAGTTAGCACTTCAGATTAGCGAGATCAGCGAGACGCAATAGAAGTTATAAAGAATGGGAACAGGATGAAGAAGAAAAGGAATGAATTATCGGGTTACATAGAGATTTGAAAGATAATACTTATGATGTGAGAATCAGAATTGGTCGCAGGTGGATTCGTAGACATGAGAGATCCAGCAAGATGTATCAAGACTTGTAGATAGACAACTAGTGGCCGAGTATGGAAGATGCAAGTGATATGATATGTCAGTAAGTGTTTGACTTGCTCGCAAGTCAAGGCAGAACATCAAAAGCTGCATGAAAAGGAACAACCATTAGAAACACCAGAATGGATATGGGAACGCATCACCGTGGATTTCATAACTTAGCTACCGTGTACAGCAACCATGATACTATCTGGGTGATTGTGGACCATTTGAAGAAAGGTGCTCACTTTATACCAATATGAGAAGCCATCTCATCGGAAATGTTAGTTAAGGAGTTCATTAGCTAGATTGTGACAAGGCATGGAGTGCCATTGTCAGTTATGTCAAACATAAATAGTCGGTTTACATCAGGGTTTCGAAAGGAAGGAATTTGATTACAATGAAGGCGGATACTGATAAAGGTGAAACCCTTAAGTAGAAGTCAAACGAAGATGAGTTCATGATATGTAATAGTTTTGGAAGAATAGGATACTTTTCCTACATAGACAAGAACAACCGCAAGTATTACGAAGGTGAAAACGACAGTAACGCAGAAAGAGGGTACAAGAAACCAAGGACAAAAGCTGGAAAGACATGCAGGGAATGCGTAGAGATGGCTTAGACTTATGTTATTGGAATTAAGTCTTAACATGGATGATTAGTGTGTAACTGATATTCATGTGATCACCAACGGGAAGTCCTCTAGGTCGGTAAAGAAAGAATGGTATTATAAATATCCTTATGAAGGCCAACACATGCTCAGAAAAGAAGCCGGTTAAAATAAATTTTTATGATATGTCAGACAACCTGCTATGCAACAAAGGACAACATTATTCAGAGGACAAGACGAGATTTGATTAGTCGAGAGAAGAAAGATGTATCAGCATGGACTTCATGATCAAGCTACCTTAGACAGCTATAACTCATGAACCCTACGTATTGATGCAAGGCTGAGAATGAAAGCAGGTTTAAATGGTTACTTAAGAAGTTTTTTAACAAGTCATGCAATGGATGTTCTCAAGGATTGCACGGAATGTTCTATCTCAAAGAATGGACAAAGGGATTTTAAGAAAAAAATCCATAAGGAGAAACTGGAAAGGGCAAGAAAGAAGAGCATGCTTGAGGAAATGATGTGTAGTTGCAAAGTCTAGATAAGGAAACATATCATCGAGTACTTCATGCACAAGCTACCTAAGACAACTAAAACTAATGAACATCACTTGATTATTGCGAGACAAAGGATAAACCAGTAAGTTAGGAAGCTAAGCCGGTTCAAGAAAGGATGTGAATACAGGAAGTATTCCTTTTACAAGGATTAAGCAGGTTTCGAGGACGAAATCTCTTATAAGGTGGGTAGACTGGTAACATCCTGGAATTTCTAAGAATAAATAATTAATATATTATTTAAGACCGAAAAGTTTACATGAGTTAATTATAAAAATAGTAAAATAATAAAGATGGAAGGATAAGTAGGCTAATTAGATGTAATTAATTATGGACCAAAAAGGAAAGATGGGCCTAAGGTCCATGGGCTTAAGGGAGTATAAATACCCCTTAAAACCCTAATCCTTTCTATTTTCATACATCTATACACCATAACCTACACCATCAAAACACACACTTAACACAATTCCCGTTTTTGAGAAAACCACCCACAAAGGCACAAAGATTCCCGAAGATTTAGTCGTCGGATCGGTCTCAAATTTTAACTAAGTGTTCACAGTATATAAATGAAGATTCCCAATTATTAGATCTTCGATCAAAGGTCGGGAAGTACGGTTTTTATCAGCAAAACCATAGCAGCTCAAAAGTGAATATTTCCTGCGACTATTCAGCTGTTCCGGCGACTGTAGCTGCGGTTTCCGGTAAAGGTGAGCTGATGGGTTTGTAGATCGGGACGAGACGGTTCGGTGGCCGCTTGAATCACTCAAATCGAAGTTCGTTTGATATGGTTTTGAGCCTCTCGAGTGATTTAGATTGTAAACATCAAATGTACGTTTTTGTTAAAAAAGTTTACTTTTCGTGTACGCATTTACATGAAAATTGGTAGGATGATAGATCGGGTAATGATTATTGATAAAGTAATGAATTTGATAGTAAACGGGTTAGTTGGTTCGTTTCGGGTAAAACGAGTAGTGTGAAAAGGACGGGTAAACGAAGTCGGTTATGCATGAAAGTTGGTAGGATAGTAAATCCGACCCTATTATGTGAGAAAGATAACATAAATAAGTTGTTTGGAATGAAAAACGGGTAACTGGGTAAAATCCCGGTTTTCCGGCGATGACAGCGCCGGAAAGACTGCGACGGAAAAGCGTATACAAGGTGAAAAGAATATTTAAACCCTAATCCTAATTCGTTATGTGAAACTAACGAATTAAAGGTAATTCGTTAACAAACTAGCCTTAATTCGTGAACAAATTCGTTAATGAAGGAATGACGAACTAGCTCCTCGTTAAATAATTAGTTATGATGATTCGCTAAGGAAGAACAACGAACTAGCTTCAATTCGTCATGCAATTCGTTATGATCATTCGTTAAAGCCAGCTCGTTATAAAAGATCAGTTCGTTATAAAGAGTCCAGTTCGTTATAAGGGTTAATTCATTATAAAGGCCAATTCGTTAAGTAGCCATTCGTTAAAGCTTAGGATAACGAATCAGATAATTTAAGATAGCGAATCAGATAACGAATCAGGTGATTCGTTACTCACGCATTTCGCTATATTCTGAAAAACGAATTAGAAGTTTGAAAGAATGACAGAAAGGTCCTTGGACTTAGAATAAATGGTTTAATTACATATTAGCCCCTGGACCTTATTAATTTATGAAAGATACCTTAAAAGGTTAACGTGTAATGATTAACTAACCGGGTAATGACTCAATGGAGTAAAATCGGCTTAGACGCTTAAGATTAGTTAAGTAAGCAGTAAGAAGGGCAAGAGAAATATTTAATATTGTATTTATTAAACAATTAGTCGCGCACAGCAAAGGAAGGGAATAACCTTAAACGGCGGACACAACCGAGATCAGGTGAGTTCTAGCCTCATTCTTTGTTATGTTTTCGGGGCTGTGTGCATACTCGATGTGATTAGTAATACACTTACCTTAAGTGGTAAGTGTATGCCTTATATGATTTATGTATGAATCAATTGTTGACGGTGCGTGAATTATATTCGGATATTGCATGTACCGCCAGGTGATAATTTGAAGATATGGTTGTTATATATGATGTGTGTATGTATTAAAGTTATAATTATGAATATATAGAAAAGTATGGTATGTTTGTATGGAATAAAGGGAGACCGAACCCTAATAATATTCGAGGATGGAGGGTGATCGGACTCTAATAATATCCGAGGATGGAGGGTGACCGGACCCTAATAATATTCGATGATGGAGGGTGACCGGACCCTAATAATATCCGAGGATGAAGGGTACCGGACACTAACAATATCCGAGGTATGTAGGGCGAAATGCTCTTTATAATGTAAGGTTAGTTACGTGTGTTTTGTGTAAGTTAAAGACAGAAAGTACGAAAGAATGAAAGTATGTGTATGGAAGAACGATGAATAGGTTAAGTATGTAATATGTATCTTCTGATACGTATATAAGTAAGTATGTGAATGTATTGTGTCACACCCTGACCAAAGGCGGAACATGACGAGGCGTAATGTATTGATTGGACAGTAGCTCAAATACAACAAATAAATATTTTATTTCATTGACCTTAAACACGTACACAATGTAATAATTATAACAATTACATCAAATTCTTGTATGTTGAATAATATTCTAAGGTCAAACTATTGTCTTCTAACTTGAATAGTATCAACTACTTGTAACTGTAACATGTACGAAATAGAGTTTGTCAACATGAATGTTGGTGAGAATACATAAGTTTTAGTTTATTTATATATATAGATAAAAACCACAATTCATATGTTAATGTTGAGAATTACAATTCCTATGAAAATTTAAACAACTAAATAGATGTGGACCCGTTCTTATTAATACGAAATCAATGTACTTGGGTAAATGTATGATCATACTAGATGAGGATAGATGAGGATGAGATACCAACCACCAAACATAAAATAAACAATTAAGCACATAGAGCATTTATCATAGAACATGCAATAATCACACATAAACATATATTGAATTGTGTTTTGAATAGATGTGGAACAAAACATAAGTAAACTTGAATATAGTATACATGCTACCCCAAAATATAAAAGATGGAAAAAAGGGTATGTAAACTCACCTTAGAGAATAAGCAACCAACTAATATACGTTATGATTGGTAGGAGAATAAGCGTCGCGCTAGAGAGGTAGCAAAATCAAAGCCTAACAAGTGTATTAACAGGAAATACTACGAATTAACAAAGGGACTAAGAGAGAAATGAGATATGAACTTGTATCGAGAGTATATCATATTTTATTTAAAGTTTATAATTAATAAAGATTACTTATAAATTAATATTGCATAAAATATAATTGTTTATAAAATATTCGTACTTATATTATTAAAGCAGTAACAATATATATTTATAAAAATGTCATTTGTTTATAAATTACTTGGCCAAATTATTATGTAAAATAATATTATATACCTTAATTTACATATACAAATTAAAAAAAATCTTTTTAAATATTTATTATAAAAAAAAAACCCTTATACTTTAGTAATTTTTATATGTTTATATATATAGTTCTAACCGAGATCCGGAAAACAACGAGTTAATATGTTGATTTAATAAAATATAAATTGCTTATCATTTATTAAGGTTTAAAACTATAAGAACTAATTAATTTAAACAAGTACCAAAAAAATAAAGACAAAAAAATGGGGTGGCAGGGGGTTGAACCCGCGACCTCTGCCCCCATAGCTCACGTGTTTAACCAGCTAGGCTGACCATCACTTGCAAACAGATTTGGTTTTTCATTAGTTAAAAACACTATCAGTTCATAACAGATTTGAACATAAACCCTAACATCTTGATTTGATCAATCCAGTTATAATTAACCAAATAGATCTTAGGGCTTTTGATCAAGGAATTAACGCGATTAAAACCATGTATTTCAATACCTCGTACGATGAACCGTGATGGGTTAATTGGACAGAACCAAGCCGGTGCTAAGGAGGGTAAAAACGAAGATCAAGAGGTTGATATTGTATAATTAAGCATCGGGGTTCAGATCGCGATAGCTTGAGTGAGCTGTGTACGAGTTTAATTGTATTAAGATCGTGTATTTATAGCGTTTTGGTGTCCTTTGGTCCGTGGGTTATTAATGCGAGAATGACTGTCAATTAGCTGTTAATTAGTTGTTCTTACCATATAGATTGATTACGAGTTAATTAGAGAACCAGAATTATCATCAATCCCTCGATTATCGGCTGATTATATGGGTTTTGACCTTGGTCAAATTCGTGAATGGGGTGGGGGGCTACCGATACGTGACAGGGAAGGAAGACAAGAGGGAATTTTGGGAATTTGACAGAATCGGCCCCTTAAGTTTTGGAATTGGTTTAAATGTATATAAACTTAATAAAAGTAACATATATTTATAATAAAACAAATATATTTTAAAATTTTAATAGATTAAAAGAAAAACTAAACGGGTCGAGTTTTCGGGTCCGAAAATTGACGAATGTTACATATTGTATGTTGCTTGATTAACTAGAACTCACTCAGCGTAGCTGACTTTTAGTATGCACGCAGTTATATATGTTTATTGACCTGGCATGATGATGGCACATTGCATGGATTGAACGGTTGACATCTGAAGATGGAAGAAATGATGTTTTGAATGCGATGTTTTATGTTATGGTTTTAAGGAAATGATTAAATGTTTTGTAACGAATTATCAAAGTTAACATTTCCGCGAATTTTTTAAATAACTTTGATATTAGAACTATGTTTATGAGTAAATCCAACGCCCAAAGTAGGGCATCGGGATCGGGGCCTTACAAGATCTCCGACGAAAAACGTAACAGCACCATTGACTCGCTAGTCAAGGGTGATGATGATATACTTAGAATGGGAAACCAGATTTGGGTACCAATCGTTGGGGACTTGCGTGAGAAAATTTGAATGAAGCTCACAAGTCCAAATACATGATGCACCTCGGTAGTGACAAAATGAACCAAAATCTTAAACCGAACTACTGGTGGAATGAGATGAAAAAGGACATCGCTTCGCATGTTGCGAAATGTCTAACTTGTTTTGGAAGTCAAGGCTAAACACCAAAAGCCATCGGAATTGCTCCAGCAACCCAAACTTCCCGTTTGGAAGTGGGAGTTAATAACAATGGACTTCATCACTAAACTTCCGAAAACAACTCTACAACATAATGCTATTCGGGTTATTGTATATCGACTAACAAAGTCCGCGCACTTCATACCCATCAATGAATCATACTCAATGGATAGATTAGCGCGTATCTATGTAAACAACATCGTTGCTTTGCATGGAGTACCGTTGTCTATATTATCTGATCGAGATAGTCGTTTTACGTCTCACTTCTGGAAAATCTTCCAACAAGCGTTAGGCACAAAATTAAACCTTAGCACCGTCTATCATCCACAAACTGATGGGCAAAGCAAAAGGATAATTCAAACGTTGGAAGACATGCTCCGCGATTGTGTGATAGACTTATGTGGAAGTTGGGATGACCACTTACCCCTAATAGAATTTTCATACAATAATAGCTATCACACGAGTATTCAAGCCGCACCATTCGAGGCGTTATATGGTCGAAAGTGTAGAACGCCCGTGTGCTCGTCTGAATCTGGAGAATCAATTATTTGGACCCGAGATAGTCCAAGAAACCACTGACAAGATTCTACAAATCCGAGAACAACTTAAGACGGCTCGTGATCGCCAAAAGAGTTACGCCGATGTCCGTCGTAAGCCGTTAGAATTTAATGTTGGTGACAAAGTTCTTTTGAAAGTCTCGCCATGGAAAGGTGTAGTTCGCTTCAGAACGAAAGAAAAGTTAAGTCCTCGATTCGTTAGACCCTTCGAGGTACTTGAACGAATTGGTACTGTTGCATACCGATTGCGACTACCCGAGGAAATGCAAGGGATACACGGTGTATTCCACGTCTCAAATCTGCGTAAATGTTTGACCGATGAATCTTTTTCTATGCCGCTAAAAGATGTCGAGATTAATGAAAACATAAAATTTTTGGAAAGACCAATACAAATAGAAGATTCGAAACTTAAGAAATTAAAGAGGCGGACATTAAAGATAGTAAAAGTAAAGTGGGACTCACGAAAAGGCCCTGAGTATACATGGGAACTCGAATCCGAAATGAGAGAGAAACACCCCCATCTATTCTAAAGAATAAATCTCGAGGACGAGATTTATTTCAAGGTGGGGAGGATGTAACACCGTGAAAATTTCGAGTTCAAAATATTAAGTTTCCAAAGTCAAGGGACCGAAACTGTCAAATTCCAAACCTTAGGGTTTAAAAAGAAAATTCTGGTTTCCTGACCCATCGCGATGCGCGATAGATCAGAAGAGAAACCCATCGCGTATCGCGATGGGTTTTCTGACATAGAGCACGTGGCGTGGCACGTACGCGATGGGTTTTCTGAAACAGAGCACGTGGCGTGGCACGTGTCCACACGTGGCATAACGTCCACCACGTGTCACCACGTGGCAGCACGTCCGCCACGTGTCGCCACGTTCTCTGTGAAATACTCGTTTGGCCGAGGGCTTCCAAACACATCGTAAGCTAAACCAGTGCTGACGAATAACCAACCCGCAATGAATAGGGAAGGTATAGTAATGCTATGAATGACCCAGTAGCGAATACTGGTAATTATAATATCAGCAAAAGAACATTCTCCTGTGCTTCCAGACATGCTGAGCTCCACATATTCTTGTACAGATAAAAGGGGATCGATTCCGTAAAATATTCTTTGGTAGAATTACTGCGCGGAAGTGCTAGTGTGGGACAATCCACTTTGACTCATTTTTATAGTTTACATACTTTTGTATTGCCACTTCTTACTGCTGTATTTATGTTAATGCACTTCCCAATGATACGTAAACATGGTATTTCTGGTCCTTTATAGATACAATAGATACAGAGAAGATATAGCATAGATATTCTGAATTCATCATTTATCACTTGGGGTAGGAACTATAGTATTTTATTGCTACAAGTATGGAATATTGAAAATAAGACTTGTTAAAGACCCAATATACAAATAAGAAGGGGGATCTTTTGTTACATGGAATGGATATATCCATATATCTCTGACTCAAATTTATGAGATGATAAAATATGGTAAAAGCTATACAGAAAAAGAGTCGCGTGGAGGTACTAGTTCACGTAAGAGTATACGTAAAATACCAAAAGGGGGTTATATTGGTATTTTTTTATGGATTGCTATTTCAAGTATTGCTCCTGTCGACCTTCTTATGTCAGGATATGGCTCAAATAATAAATATTCTTTTTTAGGTGGTCTATGGGCTGCTGCTCAATCAATTAGTTATGAAATAAAAAATTTATCTGACTACGCGTACTCAGGGATAGAATAATTGAGGGAATTTTCTGAAGAATCTTGTGAATTGAAAAAGGGTGGCAAAAAATGACAGAAAGAAATTGATTAGTTACCGTTATAAGAGATCCAATTTTTTGGTTATTAAGGAGCACAAAAAGAAGCGTCGAAAAAATGACAGGATATTATCTATCAGAATATAAAGTCTCAATTCCAACAAGTAAAAAGCAAGTCAAAAGGGGGGATATTTCCTTATTTCAAAATGGTTGATTATGAGATATTTCGATCGACGGTTAAGCCACGATGCCCTTAAAGTCTATATGCAATAGATAGACTCTTGTAACCATGACACCTTTTCTATTTGTTTACTTGAACAGAATGTCTTTCTAAAAAAGGAAATGTTTAATTCCACAAAAGAAAAAGTTTTTTTACGAGGTATAACTATAATTCTTATGAAATCGACCAAAGATCAACTCCCATTTTGGGGAGTGTCTTGAGTTCCTTTTGGATTTCCTTCTTGATCAATCAAAACTGCAACATTGTCATCATATCGTATTATCATACCATTGTCACGTTTAATTTCTTTACAAATACGTACAATTACAGCTCTAACCACTTCTGATCTTTCTAGAGGCATATTTGGAACTGCGTCTTTGATCACAACAACAATAACGTCACCAATATGAGCATATTGACGATTTCTAGCTCCTATGATTCGAATACACATCAGTTCTCGAGCCCCACTGTTATCTTCTACATTCAAATGGTACAGGGTGACAACGCAAGCCTACGTCGCGAACGCGACGGGCTGCTCTAAGAGGCCATCGTGTATCGCGATGGGCTCCTGAAATTGCCTATAAATAGTAAGCATCGGGTTTGATCATTTTCACACTCCAAATTCACTCATCTCTCTCTCTCTCTCTAGCATCTCTCTAAACCCTAGAAACATATCCTCGATTACCTCGAAGTTCGTGCCCTTAATTCCTCGTTTTCTGTGCCAACGTTTCTCGATAATCGTGCCACATTCCATCGATGTTCCAACGAAGAAGGTGTTGCCATTCTGACAACTAGACAATCCATCTCGTGAAGTGTGCCGACGTGTGGAGAAGTGTTGGTGTGCATCGTTTTGCGTGCCGAAGAAGGAGTGTCAAAGGAAAGGTGTTTGATCAAGAAGAAAAAGAAGGCGAAGTGGCATTGAAGTGCTGCTCGATTGTTTAAGGTTTTCATAAGCCAACAAAGGTAGGCATAATGCCCGAATAAAATAATGATAAAATATTATAAAGGCTTAACACCCTAAGTCGAGATTATACTCGATACCTCGATAAATAAACGAAAATATAACAAAGAAAAGAAAATAAAAAATTATGAATATTTATATATATGTGTGTATGATTATATATATGTGATTCTTGGTTATGAAATATTATTTAAGTAATAATGACTATTCTTATATAATAAATAAAAGAGAAGAATACGTTTCTTAGAGAAGAAGAAACGTAGGTTTTTATGAAAATAAACTAAAGGTTTATAATACAAATTAAATGAAAGACTTTTAATTTATAAAAGAAAATGTTACTTTTACCTAAAGGTTTTAAAGTAAAGAAAAGAGATTTGAACTAAAGGTTCATCGAGGTAAAGATTATAAAAGACTAAAGGTCTTAAGCCAGATTGTATATCCGACTAACAAAAGGTTACACTCGTACTATAGGTGCAAGATAGCAACGGGAAGGACCCTCGGACGGTGTATTGAAGCCGATCAGAATCAAAAAGGTGAATACGCCCCAAACATTGCAAACTTGTTTTCAAAAGAGTCAAATACGTTAAATGAAAAGGTTTACATGAGACTACTTGTCTCTAAAACATTTATAAATAAGAATATAAACCTAGCCCTCAGGCTGTAGTATATGTTTGTCTGGATTCTTACATATGTGGTAAAATGCGGTGGGCACATCGCACCACACTTGGTTATAGTCATGCTCGCCTGCGGGGAGTAATGACCATGTGTATACGTATGGTACCTAAGTAATGTAGAACGCTGCAGTGTTTGCTGGGGTGCTTTGTGTAGAGACTTGAGTTTATAAATTGTGTTTATTTTTAAAGCTTGATTATTCGTAAGCCACGATGGACCGGACCTAAGTTATGTCTCAAGGGTAATCAAGTAAAATAAAATATTTTAGCGTCAGCAGATTCACCAGCATTTGTTTCTAACGTATTTTCTTAACATTTTGCAGGTGACCAAAGTTAGAGCTTAGAGTGATGAAGTGCTCAAGATATCCGATGGCTCGAATCTTTTGTACGTGCAAGGTCCGCTGTCCTTTCCTATACCATCCTACATTAACAACACGTGCAAGGTACACGGTCCTTACCTATGTTGCAACCTAATTCATAGCACGTACAAAGTCCGCAGTCCTCCCCTATGCTACCACAATACAATTACTGCACGCATAAGGTCCGCAGTCCTTTCCTATGTTGGCTCCTATCTGAAATATGTATAAGGTCCACAGTCCTTAACTACGTTCTCATCTATCATTTATAACTCGTATAAGGCCCACAGTCCTTAATTACGCCATCACGTGACAAGTCTATGTCCAACGAAAGTTAGAGGGATTCGCCATCCTAACTTACTTCGTCAGACGTAGAACTCATATACCATTCTTGTACCTGCATACACTTTCTTTGCATATAATTACATCATAGCATAAGAACACTCTAGGCGTTCTTCACATCATTCACTTAACAATCAAACTCCTTGTCGGTACGTGCAATATCTGAAGATCGTTCACGCCCCGACAAGCATTCATTCGTAACGATCATACATCATCCATATATAACATTCATATCTTTATTTACAACCTGACAGTACGCACAATATCCGAAGTTCGTTCGCGTACCGACAAGCAATCATTCATATCTATCACATATATCATATATGGCATACACTTACCACTTAAGGTAAGTGTATTAGCTAATCACATCGAGTATGCACACAGCCCCGAAAACATAACAAGGAATGGGCTAGAAACTCACATGGATCCCGTTTCTTTCTCCGTTAATCGTTATTCCCTTCTTTAATTGAGATCTGCTAACTGTATATAATTTACACGTATCAATACTTGTCCTATTTGTATTTTAGTCAAATGGTTAAGTCTGGTGTAATCCATGGGCCTTGTTTTAGATTACTTTACTTTGATTTTATTCTTAAACCCTAAGGTAGTTAGATATAGGGTTTTTTTTCCATTATTATTATTATTATTATTATTATTATTATTATTATTATTATTATTATTATTATTATTATTATTATTATTTTCTCTTTCTTAGAATATTTATTACCAACCCTAATACACTAGGTTTTTAATTTTTTAATATTCTTTTCTCTCTTTCCTTTTAAAACCCTAACCGTAATGAATCTTTCCTTTACGCCTTGTTCTTGAGTTTTTTAACCAAGGAAAGAAAAGGAAAGGAGAGGGAATGATAACAAAGGAGAGGGAAGGGAAGAATTTTTTTTTTAATTAGGTGTGTTCTTGAGTTGGAAGGAAATTAGAGGAAAGAAAAGGATAACTATGTTAAAAAAAATAGTTATCCTTAGTAATCATCCCATTTTTGGGAGGATAACTTATTGGGAAAATACATAAATTTAATCCTTCCTAACTCCTCCTACTCCTTTCCTTTCCATCCTAAAAAAAACTCAAGAACTCCCATTTTTTAATTATCCTTAGTTTTCATTTCCTTTCCCTCCTTTAAAAAAACTCAAGAACAGGGCGTTAATGCATGATGATGGGGATACATGAATTTGTATATGTATATAACATACCGGTTACACCATGCAGGCGATTCTCCGAGCGTATTTTATCATATGTATATGTAAGCGGGTATTTATCTACATATGTACGTATCCGAGTTCAACTAATGTAACCGGATATAGGGTGTAACCGAGTCCCAATTTACAACCCAACCGCGCCTTGCATTCAGTTAATGTAGTCGGGTTCCATAGCAAACGATCTCAACGTGTGCGACATAGGTGTAAGCGAACATCAAGGCAAGCGATTTAGAAGAGTAAGTGAATACACAATGTATTCGGGTATAAATGTGATCGATTACCCATTTGTATGCGAGTGTCATTGCAACCAGATTGCAATGTAAGCTATCCAATGTAATCGATATATACATACAAGGTAATCGAAGGTCTGCTTGTATGCAACCCATGTATGCGAGTCTAACCGTGTAATCAAGTTATAGTAATCGAATAAGGTTCATGTAATCGAGTTCTAAGAGTAATCGAGCTTACATGTGAGCGATCATGCATTGTAATCGGGTTGAGTGAAATGCTCAACTGTAATCGAGTCTTATAGATCTGCTCAAGTCATTTGTAAATGATTGTTGTTGTAAGCGAATTCAATGTATGCGACCTTCTATATTGAAATTGACTAACCCATTGTGTTCGAGTCCATTGTAAGCGAGTTTTGGGAATAACTAAGTCCCGTGTATGTGACTCATCAATGTATGCAAGTTATAAAGTGTTCGAATGATAGGTTGTAAGCGAGTATACATATATATATATATATATATATATATATACATTGTATGCGATTGATTACTTGTATGTGACCTAATATTGTAATCGAGTTTTAATGTATGCGAGTCCGTACATCACAGCCGATACACTTTAAAATGATCCTAATACTCGTATGCGAACCTTAGGCATTCCTTTCTGACCGTGTGTGTGGTTGTGGCTATGGTAGCTGATGGTTGTGTGCTTCATAGGTGAGCCGTGGCTTTGGTTTAGCCCTTAGGTCCACTTGTTATTTCACGTTTCAACGGTTCAGCCCTTATTAAGATGTTATCCTACCCCGTAAACGTTCCCGCGACTCCTTTTTGGCTAAGACTTGACTCGGGAGATCATAAAGTTTGGATTTTTAAGCTTAAAAACGTCTAAAGCTAGATCTAGGGTTTCTCAAACGAGCCGTTCATGTCCATATGTTCGTTAAGTTCGTTTTTAACATCAAGTTTACAACTTTATGTTTCGTTTATACCCGATCTATTCTAGTTTTAAGTTTCAAGGCCAACCGTTTATTAAAACATAAAATTTAAGATCAAGAACATACCTTTATGTGTTCGTTTGGTCTTGGTTAGCTTGCTTATGAACTTTAAACCTTGGATCTATCATGTATAAGGAAGATCTATTGATAATCACGTTCGTTTGATCTCGTTCTCCCTTATCCTCTCTCGGCCGCAATTAGTAAAGAGGTGTGTGTGTTTTTGAGTGTGTGTAGAGATTATGGAAAGATGGAATGAGAGTTATGGTTTTAGAATGGCTTAAGGAGATATTTATACTCCTCAAAGCCCATAGACCTAAGGCCCATCTCACCCATTATTCCATCTTAGGTAATCTAAGTCCATCTTTCTTTCTTTATTTAATACCAGTTAAATGTAACACACGATAACCAACACAACTCTCTTTATTTAATATTCGTTTAATATTATAATATTTAGGATGTTACAAATCTTCCCTCCTTAAAAAGGTTTCGTACCCGAAACCTAGCTTATTCCTTGTAAAGGAACAACTTCCTATATCCACGCACCTTATTGGATCGTCTTTGGTTTTTGGGTTATCCTCCTTACTCCCGACTTGTAGTCACCGAGCGGTGTTCATGTGCTTTAGCTATCCAAGATAGCTTGTCCATGAGGCCCTCGTTGTTTCAAGTCTCGTCTCGTCCTTCCAAGGGACTTTGTTTCGTATCATCTAACACTATTGTCTAAACGACATTTATAATATATATAATCATTCTTAACCAAACTCAATATATTATATGTCATAGATAAGAATAAGTTTTAAGCCTTAACACAAAATAGGTTCTTAGGAAATCATACTTTAAACGAAATAATACTTTTACATAAGCAATTATTCCTTCATCGAGTGTTCCTCTCTACAGTTTCCTAAATCTTTAACCTTTCGCACCTCCCGCCTCTGTCTCCTTGCAATCCCTAGCCATGTGGTCAGCTTTATCGCATTTGAAGCATTTCGGGCGATCAGGGCATTCTCGAGAGTAATGCCCACTCTTTCCACACCGATAGCACTTGTATGTCCCGTCTTGCATTCCCCATGGTGCACCTTCCCACACTTCTTACATGCATCCTTGTTTCCAACCTTTATTCTTCCTTTCATCAGTTGTTGCTACCATATCGCCGGACCGCTTAGCAGGAGTAGCCCATTTCTTCACCTTCTTTTCCTCCACCACCACATCGTCCATAGCCAGGTCATCATAAACCACTTCTGCAAGTTCGACAACATAGTCAAAAGTAGCAGGTTTTATTTTCCCTGACTAATGTGCAACCTTTTGTGGCAATCCTCTCACATAGCATTTGATCCTCTTAGCCTCAGTGTCAACCATATCAGGCACCAACCTAGACAGTCGGTTGAATTCAGTAGTGTCACACCCCGACCAAAGGCGGCGGAACATGCCGGGGTGCAACCGATTGCCCAAATACACAAGACACTATTTAAAGTGACAATATGTAATAAACTCATTTTATTTCATAAATCAATAAACCAACACATCTCGTTCATATAAACAAATATGGAAACAAGTAGTAATCATATTGTTCGTTTTACTAATACCCTAATAGTCTTGGTAACGTTTTTCATCAAGTCCTCGAGTCAACAAAAGTCAAACCTGTAACATTTCAAAAAATAAAGTTTGTCAACACAAAAGTTGGTGAGCAATTCATAAGTTTGAGCATATAAGTATATAGTAATAAAAAGCCACAAAACTTGTATACAAAACAATAAATAAAAGCTATAAAATAGTTATCGCTAAACAGGTTAGCGACACCTAGCTATAAGGGGATGCCAAATAGTCTAGGATTTTATTAACAATTGCTAAACACGTTAGCACCACCTAGCTACAAGGGGTTGCCAAGTAGTCTAGGATTTTATAGTTATCGTTAATTTCATTACGTTAACGACACCTTGCCATGAGGGGTTGCCAAATGGTCTAGGATTTATAGTTCCACCATCCAAAAGCGATAAACACATAGACAAATAAGCATAGAACACCAAATCAAGCAATTATTCAAGTAAAGTATACAATCACGTTTGTGGGTTTAAAGATTCAAGTAATTAAAGCATTTAATTTGATAAGTATGAAATGTCACCCCAACGAAAGATAAAAAAAAAGGGTAAGAAAGTACTCACCTCGATTGATGAACCGAGAAACAAAATAGAAACATAAATGAAGCTCGAACGGTAAACTAACAGATCCGACTTGAAAGCTAAATGAAAACGAATAATAAAATATATTAATGAACTTGAACTTTAGTTGAAACTACACTTGAAACATTGGACGAAGAAGGTTCGGTTGTTAATCGGATTACCGTTTAATTTGTTAATGATTAGAGACTCGTACTTAATTAATAATTAGAATAAAAATAATATCATTTTATTGGGACTTTTAAATAACTAAACCAATATTAAATAAGAACAAGACGAGCTTAATTTAAGAGTTCGGTTTTATAAAAATGAATGGATAATAAAGTTTATAATAATATTATTAATGATAAGATAGTAATGATAATAATAATTCTAAAAAGATATGTTATATATATATATATATATATACTTATATATATATAGATATATAAGATAATAATAATAGCAATAACTATTTCTAATAATACTAATATAGTATAATAATTATAACAATAATTATTATTAATAATACTAATATTGATAGTTATAGAATAAAATCTTGGTATTAAATTTTAAGGTGTTGTTGATAAAAAAAATAGTAATAATAATAACTAATATTGATAATAAATAATGATATCATACCCGATGTTGGTTCGAGTTCACAAAATAAATATAATAATATTAATATTGCTAATAATAAATGATAAAAATACAATATTGATAAATAACAATAATATGATCTTTTAATAATATTAATTACCACTTAAATTTTTGTAATAATGATAATAATAATTACATTAATAATGAATATATATATATATATATATTAGTAAGTTTAATATAATAGTACTAATAACAATTTTTATGTAATAATATTAGTACTAATAATAACCGAAATTTGTTAAGTATAAAAACAACACCGAAACCGGTTTAGCATGAGACTCAAACCCGAGACCAGTAGTTTAAATCACTAACGTACAACTCAACCGAAACCAAGGTAAACAATTGTTAATTTAAACCCGTAAGAAAGTAATATAACCATTTCCCGGGTGTTCGTCTTTTACCCAAATCAAAAACAACACTATATCCAAACCAACTCGTTTCAAAATATATAACCAAACAATATATCCGATTATTAACAATTTAAATCCGACAATTGATAAATGAAAAATTAATAATAACAAAATCCAAATTATATTGTACCTATTAGTCGTACACGAGTCGTGGCTCTATGCCGAGGAATGAAACGAGTCGCACCTGCCGGAGACAGGAACCGCAACCGGAGGAAGAGGGAGAGAGACAGAGAGAGAAAGAGCCGAAAAGAGAGCATCGGAGAGGGAGAGGCCGAGAGAGAGAAAGAGAGCCGAGAAGAGAGAGATGAAGAGAGATAGAGAGAAAGAGATGAAGAGAGTGCGACAGGGAGAGAAGAGAGAGCGGCTGAGGGAGAGCTGCGGTGCCGGTTTTCCGGTCGCTGGCCGGAAAAACGAAAGAGGGGAGAGCCGAAATGGTGAGGGGGGGACGAAGCTGTGTGGTGTGTGTGTGTTGGAGGTGGTAGCCGCAGATGTCGGAGGTCTGTTGTGCTCGCCGGAAATGGCGAACCGAACCTGTCGGAATCTCTGGTTCGCCGGAAAAGGCTACAAGGGTGGGTGGCTTAGTTGGATATCGCGGAGGAGGTGTTTGGGGTCGAAGGTGGTACGTCGGGACGCCGGAGATGCGCCGGCAGCCGGAATTCGGCGCCGGAAAATGAAAGAGAAAGGTGGGGGGCGGCTGGGTGATAAATGTTAGGTTTAGGTTATTTTAAGTTTTATATATATATACATATTTACAGAACCACCCCCTTAAGTTTCAATCAAAGTTTAATACGAGTTAAAAGTTTCTAAAAGCTTATAACAACTTAAGGAAAATTAGTTTGAACCCCCTTATATTTTTCTTAACGACACTATAATATGGTAAACATCGATTTATTGGTGATCGAGATCTATAATAATATTATATAATAATAAATTAAGGTTCTAAGACGTTTGTGTCGGTTTTACGAAATAAAAGAAAATAAAAGTTTACAAAACTAATACAACTCGAGACTCAAATTTGACGGATGTCACCGTATCCCAAAGTTTTTGGAAATTTCGTCCCGAAATTGAAATAAACTTAAAGAAAAGTAATTATTAACGAATGTTGTCTTTAGTAAGATAATTGCATGAACAAATTTTAAGCAAACGAATAACGTCAAATATTTGCATGATTTGAAAAAAAAACGCTACAAATGAGAACATAATAAAGGCACTTATATATAGGAAGTACCAGCGGCGTATCCACCATGCCTTTATCAGGATTCGCATTTCCGTCGTTTTTCTGCCATCATCCTCGGGTCTGAGTTATCGCACACAAGTGTACTTACTATGTCTTCCATACGGGGATTTCGATAATTAAGTGTGCACCCATAATTATTTCGATCGTCGTATGGTCCACATGGTTCGTTCCGTTGCGTGGTTTAAGAGACATGTTTATTTTGAAATCTTTAATTAATAAATGTGTAAATAATTTGTTGAATTTTTATCAATATTGACAAAACAGTACTAGCGGTTTAAAATTTCGGGATTGACATTTTTTTAATAAGTAGGAAAATGGGATACATAAATGAAACAGTTTAAAGTCTTAGAATATAAACCAATGCGGAAATAGCAATTCAGCTTAAATTGAGTAAAGACGATCAAATAATAAAAAAATAAAAAAAAAATATTTGGGTAAACAATATGAAATAAGATTCGAAGTCAAAAGTCATCCAGATAATTGCCAAAGTCTATAAATCGAGGTACTAAATAAAATTGATAAGATGAAACCCGATAAATAGAAATGAAAAGTCCAATAAATGATCACATAAAGTTGGGATAAATGATTATACAACTTGCTATAACGTTGTATAATGAGTTCACACGTGAAAAAACTTGAGGTTATAAGTATTTGAGGGTATGATTACATGAAATATGATAACATGAGAATGAGGTGAGTGGGGTGACGCATACGTGCATCAATATAAATAAAATAGTATTGATTAATAACCAAAACAACCGATGAAATGTGATAAAACGTGAATACGACCACTATTGTGAAACCATTTATATAATCGTCATTATAATAACGGTTTCTAATAGCGCCAAAACTTGTAGACAACCATACATAGGCCGTTAATAGATTAGATGAAATGATATAGAATAATGCATAGAATCGTGTTTACATAAATGCTCAAATATAAATAACAAAGTCATGATAATATCATTTAAAAGATAAACGAGATTTTGGCGAAGTAAGGTTTTGAAAGTATTACACAAATTGTTATTGAATAGTTTGCATTCGGTCACGAAAATCAAAACACAAAAATGAAATCTCATGTGCATAATATTATCATCGAAATATCTCATCAAATGAAAATAAAATCGTAATAATTGTGAGACTCGAATTAATGTCGAAATATGTAAATAGCGTAGCGTATAATAGAATAAAATTGCAAATGAGGTCTTAAGTAAAGTCGTTCAATCGTTTCCAAGAAAATGAATATAATTATATCAATATATCATGGTAAAGCATTGCTAGGGAAAGTATTTAAATCATCATTGGATGTAAATCTTGTAACCCAAATTGTTAAAGGAATTTGTGTGCATAAAGTTGTTGTGATAAAAAAAATTATTTATAAAATAATGCTTGCGATAATAAGATGTAATAGTTTGCGTAAATCGTTATTGAAAAAAAATTGTGTGACAATATAAAGTATTTATAAACGCGTCCCAAAAGATTTGCAAAGCCATGGTCATTAAGTTTATGTAATATGATGAAAGTTGTAATTTATTACTAAATAAATCCCGCATTCAGCATTCAAAATGAAACCTCGATTTATAAAGTCTTTATGAGATTTATCACCTTAGGTGACAATATTTATAAATCTTGAAATCTCCCATATAATCGTTTAATAATCTTTGAAAGAAAATCCTCATAATCAAATTTTGTTATCATGACAATATTGCATTTTACAAAGATAATTTATAAAATATGGAGATAACATGTAAATCGTTAATCTTGAAAGAGTTATAATCTATAAGTGATTATTTGAACACGTGAGGTTGTTATAAATACACTAGTTGTATATATATATATATACATAAAACAAATATTTAAGGGTAAAGCGAAGCTTGCGCGTGTATGGAGAGGTTTTAGGCTTCGGATGGTGAATGGTTTGGAAATTTAGTAGTAAGTGAGAGTGTTTAGGTCGGTTTGAGTAGTTGAGTTTTCTTGAGTTGGATTTATGAGGTTTGTTGAGTTTAGGTCGTTTGAGTGGTTTAGACTTGGATGCTTGTGTGAGTAGTGGTTGGGCTAATAAGTGGAGTTTAACTTATTTAAGCTCGGGTAAATTGATGGATTGGATAACTTGATTTTGGCTAGTTTGGGTTGAGATTAGGTATATACATGTATTTAGTACAGAGTGTTTGGGTTACTATTTTGATATCAAACTCTATGGTTGGATGGAAATGATGTGGCGATATGGTTGTGACTCGACATAGTATGGGTCGAAGGATTTTAAGTCAAAGTTGGGTAAACTTTGGTTTGTATATGTTCAAGGCATTTATGAGTGTGTTTGTCGATGTCTTCGAAGTATTAGGATAATGGGTTTGATAGGTTTTCGTGCCGTAGAAGTGTTGGTAGTTAGGGCTTTTTGTTGGGTTAATATTGTACATCTTAGATTTTGCATGGGGCTTGAGTTTGGTGAGGATATAACGTTGATGTGTTAGGTTTCGTTCATATCGAGGGAGGATTTGAGTGCTCGGGAAACTTTTGAAGTGGAAGGTTGGTTTGATTTAAGGCGGTAGTTTGAGATGGATCACAGGTGTTTGGAAACTTGTGGTTGCATCTAGAAAGATTTTTTTTTTTGACTAATAATATGTATTAAGTTGAAAATATCATAATTTATAAATAATGTTTGAAATGTCCATGAAACTTTTGATAATTAAAATTACATGTTAATATATATATTATATAAATAGAAATTTTTTTATTTATTATTATTATTATTATTATTATTATTATTTTGCTTATGATGAAATTTAAAATACGTAAATTGAACGTTAAAATTTGCTATGAGGTCTCAATATTAAATGATGAATGTCGTTTTTGGGAATACAAAGTTTCGTAATGAATTTTTTTTTACCAAGTTCGTTATTTATTATCGTGTAATGAAGAATATCATGGTAAGTTAAAATGACCGGCATTGTAAATCGAGAAATCACAAGTAAACGATTTTTGGTCTTTAAAGTAAAATTTCTATGATGTTTTGCGTGAGGATTTCAAGAAGATTACAAGTTATAAGTTTGTGACTTTATTGAAAGATCATGGCAAAACTATCATAAGAATTTTTAAAACACGGAAAATCGTATGATGCAAATTCTTTTATTTGCGAAAATTTATAATGAACCAAAGATTGCATGATGAAAGTTGTCATGGAAATAAATTTGGGTAGTGAAAATTGTGTATTATATAATATAGTATAATTAAAATGTCTTGCGATCTTTAAATAACTAAAATTTTGAAGTGATCGTCCATAATAAATAGAACATTTATAAAAATAAATTTTATAAAATTTTGTACGAGGACTTTAAAGACAATTTAAAATTTATTCAATAGGAAATTTCCTTGAAAAGTTGAGTTGGAAGTTATTATAAAACCTTCTTAGTATGATAAAATTTATATAATAAGATCTTTGTATGTAAATAGACTTAATAAAAATAAATGACATATTAAAATCATTCGAACAGATCGAACAAGCTATATATATACATACATATATTTTTAACTTATATCAAAGAGATCACAATGAACGAAACTTGTAATAAAATCATTGTGAAATCAAAATGAGAAAATTGGTGTAAAACTTTACCATATAAAATCGAGAAATAAAAGAATTATTAACAATAAATAAAAAAAATTATAACATTTATAAATGAAGGCTTGTGATAAGGATTTATAACAAAATAAAGGGAAAATGGTTTAAATTCTCGAAATGTAATAAAAATGTTTTAAGATTTAAAGGCAGAAAAATCGTGCATGAACCACCATGGCTTGATATTCCGACACTAAAAACCTTTATTACAAAAATACCATGTTGGAGTCTAAACGTGTGCACGTACCACTGCGTCTTTTTCATGTCTTCGACTCAAATAACGATTGTATCAAAAATAATAAATCAGAATACAACGTCATGTCAAAACACTAGTCCACGAAATCACCGTAGTTCTATTGTCTTAACACCGAAAATTAGGATGGCGGACGGAACACTCGCATTCGACTACTTAAAGTGTTCATCTCATATGAGACAATCTTTAAGGAGATTTGAAACAACGGGATCCAAGTTAAGCTCGTGATCCATAAACACAATAAAAAAACTAATGTTTTTGCGTTTTAAGGTAAGGATACATTGGAGTACTATGAGTGTGTGTGTATGTGTATACCGCAATTGTGTATTTAAGATGAGGTAAATTATAATATTAAATTACTTGTAGTAGTAATTGAGAATGCAAATATTTATGTATACAAACAAACTGTAAATAGATGAAATTGGGAAGCGGATATTCACAAATCACCGCAGGTTTTCGACAATGATCGTGCAAATGTCATTAGATAATAGTGAAATTAATAATAAAATTCCAATTAAATCACCGTGGGAATTCAAAGAAATTCACTTTTTTATAGTGAAAATTAACTTAAAGAATGGAAAATAAAATTCTATAGCGGAAATAATTTTGTTTAAATAATGACAAGTTCAATTAATAATAGAACTATAACAATTCAATTTCAACAATAAAAAAAACTTATAAGATGAAAGGTAAATTGTAATGCATGAGATTAATAAATACAAGACGTACAAAAATGTTAAAAAATCAAAGTTGAGAGTAGAAATTGACACGCTGTCAATAATTTAATAAGCAAACAAGGTAAATGAGAAAACACAAATTGAATAATATGGTCAACTAATAACTGACTTTCAGAATTGTGTCTTTTTTAATTAAAAAAGAAAAAAATATTGTTTCGATTTATGAGAATCTAAATATTTTGATTAGTTGACGAAATGTTAATGAACCAAATCCTAAAATTTTGATTAAGTAAAACCAAACGTATGGATAAGTACGGCAACCAACGATATTGACCTTTGGAAAGATAAGAAAAATTTTATTGTATGCGAAAAAGATACTCAAAATGATGGATTTCCAAGTTTGGTTTGTTCCAAAATAACTAATTTAGACAAATAATCGTTTAAGGTATAACTGAATACAAAATACGTTTTGACGAAAATGATGAAGACGATAAAAAAAATCTTCTTTGTGAAAACTTAACTACGATTGGTTTGATTCAAAACACCTTTGTTAATTAGGCTTATGAAATCTTAAATAATTGAGATCGAATGATTTGGGGCACCTCAAATAGGTTTGTGAAAACGAGGTTTGACTAAGGTAAGCTTGATGAAATTAAGTCTTACCGGTCTAGAATCTAATAAGCGAGAACGACCTTGTTACCTGTAGAAAGCCTAAAAAGCATAGAGTTGGTTGGCTTAAGCTAAATGAGCATGGGTAGTATGGTATGGTGCCAGTATAATTTGAACTCAGCGTGAATGAGTAAAGAAAAATGCGTTGCGTAGGTGATTAGGATCTCCATAATTGTAGAAGGCATGTGTAGCAGGTGTATAAAGCTAAGTCGACGACATAGACCGTTGTGGGATGTCTTGTGTCGTAGGCAGTGTACGGCAAGTGTTAACGGGATAACCATAACGGTTATAGCTAGTGTAAGAATGACACAAGGATTGAGTCAGATGACGAAAGTCGCGAATACGACGTAACGAGCGTATTCCGGTGTAAAGTTTCTTGTTTGGGACACTATGATTTCGTTGAGATTGATAATTGGTTTACTTAGTAACCTAAACTCGATTATTAAGCTTGCGCTTGTTATTATCGTTATTATCGTTGGTATGAGTGCGAGTAATGGTAAATGAATCGAAATTTCTCTGAAAGAAATTAGTGAACAAGATTAAATTGATCGCATTAGTGTCTTGAGTTAGAATTCATACCCTAGAGATTGTAGGAGCTATCTCTTTGACAGTACTTGTGGTCATAAAGCGGGTGTAGAGAATATATAACCTGTATTGTTTGATGTAGAAATCATTCTATAATTATGTAAATTGAGATTAAATGAGTATAAATAATAAGTTATGTAAATTTCTTATTAGTTATTAAAGAAAAAGTGAAATTCGACATAAGTTGTGCTAGCGTTAATCATGACTTAAGGATAAGTCAAAATTTAAATGAGGTAATCAATATGATAATTCGTTAAGTAGGTGATATAATCAATGAGATGATTTGATATGAGATTTTATCGAATCATAACAAATTAAAATGTTAATACTTAAAATTTGAGGGTGATAATTGAGATGTAATTGATTGTTATTGGGGGTATTGAGTTACTTGTGATAAGTTCGTTAATTGATAACGTGATAATCGTGAACATGAGGGATATTGTTTAAATATTAAGGTATTTAATAATACTTGTATTATATTTGATAGTTTAATGATGTTATAATATGCGTATGAGAAAATTGTTATTAATTGTTCTTGATAATTTGTGAATGTGATAATATGAGTGCGAGATGACCGATTAGAAAATGATGTTATAATATGCATCACGAGGATAAAAAATATTTGTGAATGTGGATGAATTGAATCAATAAGTCTTGATCCAATGTAATTGAATAATTAAGTAATTGAGTAACTAAATCATATAATAGGTTGTTTCGAATGAAATCAAACGTACAAACAACTAAACAACTAATGAAAGTTTCAATTAAGTAATTAAGTCAATTGATAACTTGTTTCAAATAAAATCAAGTACATAAACAAATAATAATAAATAACGTAAGTTTATCGATGTATCACCATGCGTGATAATGCTCCAACCAAATATCGTAAATATAATAATTGTGAAAATGAATAGTTGGCGTGTTCATGGCGTCCCATGGAGTTTTCGCTCGACTAGACATTTAAAAGTAATAAATAATAACAATAAAACACAATGGAAAAATGTAATCGTTAACTAATTACGTTAAATGCTTAAAAGGTAAAAACAAAACTTAGGAAATCCTAACAGAAATTCCCGCCAACGAAGGCAATCAACCAAAAATTTAAATGTAAATATATATCTTGGGAATGAGGCATTGTGTCGGAGATATAGAAATACTTTGATAATGAGACACAGTCTCGGAGTAATAAAATAATATGAAAGTGAAGCATAACTTCGGAGCTGTGTGTGTGCATGACAAATAATATAACAATTAAATAAGTACTTAATCTAGCAAGTAATTACGTAAGCTGTAAACAATTAAATAGAACACATCAGGTAAACAAATAAGCACGTATGGGGTTCCTAAGCATGTTACTAAGCCACCACTAACTGCCTATCTTAAATCTTCGGCTCTGATACCAATCTGTCACATCCCAACCTACGGCGTAAATGCCGGGGCACGAACTGATTGCCACATCTCACAAGGTACTATCATGCAATTGTAAAGCGACAATATCTAATTAATTTATTAATTGTCAACGAACATTTAAGTACAACAAAAATAGGGAAAATTACAATACAAAACCAACTATTCTTGTTTATGTTTAACATTCTAAGGTCATTTCTACGTGAGCTTCAGTTCGATAAGCAATCCAATCTATAACCTGCAAATGCGTACAAAATATATATATTTGTCAACAACACATGTTGAGTGAGTAGATTCACCAGTTTTGACACAAACAGAAATGGTAATAATATATAATGATATAAGTGAATAAAAATAGGCAAAAATGTTATATGTGAGCATAAACAATTAAACCATAGCACATACATAAACAATCAACCATAAAGAAAGGGCTAAACCGTTGCCATGCGAATGGGCATTGGTTACCAAAAATAAGGTGTCGGTGAAACCATTGCCAATGCGATCGGGCTCCGGCCACTACGACGGTCGAATGATCATACTATAATGAGATTATGTTGGACCTCTCCGAATGCGATTCAAGTAAACAAGTAAGCAAATAGCAAGTAACATGCAATCATTCAATTGATACACAACACAAAGATCACAGTTTGCGTTTGAGAAATAATAAGATAAATAATATGTTAAATGGTACGCAAGTGTCCCCAAAACATTTGAAAACAAGTAAAATAGGGGAGTGATTACTCACCTAATCGGATGAACGAAATAAGTGACGATGAGAAAGATATGAACCCTTCGGGATATACCGTCAAGGATTCCTAGTTAAATAATATTAATATAAATTAATTAATAATGAGACAGCACGTATAAAGAATTAAAGTTTTAATGTGATTTGATTTATATCGTGATTAGAATATTTATTGATCAATGGATTTCTATTTATTATTATTGCAAACCAGTATTATTGTTATCCTTTGTTTGGAGGAATTATTACAAAATATCATCGATTTTATACTTGATAAGATAACTAATCAAACCATTTAAATGGATAAATTATTTAAATATTTAAGCATGATTTGAGACAATATAGATATAAGTAAGTAAATAAATAATAATAATGTGTAAATAAAAATATACTTTGGATTGCCAACGAAGCTTTGAAGATAAAGTTTTATTTAACGTGTTTAATATGTTTATTATTTTATCGTTTAAAAATTTATATAATACACACATATATATATACACATATACATACATATATATATATATATATATATATATATATATGACAAGCTTGTAAAGATGTTCAATGATAAGAAAACGTGAGTTAAAGAAGGCGGGTTTTAATAAAGTAACGATAATTTATTAAAATATATTCTTATAATACACATATATATACATGTATATATAAATATATATATATATATACATACATTAACGAAAGATTTTAACGAGATTTAACATAAAACATATTTTCAAGATGTCGGTTTTAATAAAACAGTGTTTATCAAATAATTAATATTAATTTATCTTTTATTAAAATCAATTATAATATAACCCATAATCAATAAAAAAGAAAATCCAAAAATTCCGGGTGGCCGGGTTCGAACCCGTGACCACCAGGATCTCAACGCACAGGCCTCGCCATCTGCACTAGCTAGTCATTTGAGTAATAAATGAAAACGGTTCCTTATAACTAAAAACGGCCAGGTTCCCTAAACTGATATGAACCCTAATTAATGTAATTGATCAAATCGTTTCAAATTCGTTTAATTGATGTTAGGGCTAAATATCAATGATTGAGAACGAACATGTTACATACCAGGATTACCAGAAACGATGAGGTATGGGTGGTGAACGGCGAGATACGGCCGACGGCCAAAAACGATGATGAACAGGGTACCCGGAGCTCGTTATAATTAAATTAATTATGGGGGTTTCATAGGCGATGGAATAATGATTGTGTGGGTTGATTTAATTGAAAATTTACAATGCGCAAACAGTATATCGATCATATGACGAAGGCGGTTAACCAAATATGTAAATACGCGTTAAATTTGATTTTGTTTCTTAATTAAAGTTGTCGGCAGGTTTGATTTAGGCATGTAACATCCCGTTTTTCGGGTTTCGGTTAATAAATTAAAATACAAGTTATTATGAGTCGGGCTAGTGTTGGGTTAATTGGATATGGGTTATGGACTTGGGCTATGAAAGAAAGAGAAAAGGACCATGGGCTTAACCCCATGATCCATAATTATATAAGTCATTAAATGGCCTTTAATCATTCATTTCACACATTCCATACACCTCCCAAAACACACACGTAAGCTCTCTCTCTAGTCTCTCTCTCTCTCTAGACCGAAACCAAGAAGGAAACTGATCCCGACCCAAGGTATGATAGTATTTTATTGTATGAGCTTAAACTCGTTAGATATAAACACGAAACGACGAGCCGACACTGTTAAACCGAATAAGTCACGAGATCTGGGTGGAATCAGGTATAAACCGAACCTATGATGAGCTTAGGGGTCACCCTAGCTCAGATCTGGATCGAATGGGACGAAAAACGGTGAAAAACGAGTTAAAACTCGTTTTTTCGACGTGTTCGCGGTTTTCCGGCGGCCTTCCGGCAAAGGCGGCGCTGGAAAAGTATGTACGAGGTTAAGGGATGTCAGGGAATGTTTTGACATTCCCTGACCTAACCCTAGTTCGCTAAGGAATAACCAACGAATTAAAGTGATTCGCCTAAGTAAACATAACGAACTAACTTCAGTTCGTTAAGGGGAGAGGATAGCGAAATACCCTTGATTCGCTATAGTTAAAAGATAACGAATTGAAAGGTCCAATTCGTTACATATACTGGTTCGCTATGAACTGATTCGTTAAGGGTCCAGTTCGTTAGAAGGGTTCAATTCGTTAAAATAACCAGTTCGTCATGACAAGTCAGTTCGTTAAGGATAAGTAACGAACTAGGAGTTTGGCAGAATGACAAGAACAGTCCCTGGACTTAGAAAAGAATGATTTAATTACAAAGAAGCCCTTGGATTTTAAGTAGCAAATTATTTAATGATTCAAAATCCTAATGGAAAATGTTTAAAGACAATTAATGAGAATAAAATTTTTCCAAGTTGACCTGGCAGCTTAACCCCAGCCAGGGGCTCTGCCCCTTGGACCCCGCTAGGGGTTGCCGCCCCTAGAACCCCACTGCCAGGGACGCTGCTCCCGGACCCCTGTTAGTTGAGGGTATTGATTAAACTAGAAAGACGATATGTGTAGTGATAGTTTATTAATACGTATAATTATTATACAGTTAGTCGTGCACAGCTCAAGAAGGGAATAACCGTAAACGGTGAACGCAACCGCATTGAGGTGAGTTCCTAGCCCCACTTCCTTGTTATGTTTTCGGGGCTGTGTGCATACTCGATGTGATAGTTAATACACTTACCTTAAGTGGTAAGTGTATGCCTTGTATGATGTATGTATGATGATTGCTTGACGGTGCGTGAATGATCTTCTGATATCGCATGTACCGTCAGGTGGTAGCTAAAGATGCGATTGCTATGTATGATGTAAGAAAAAATGCAGGTATGAATATATATGATGTATGCATAATGTACGTATGATATGTTATTGGTACGTGAACGCTCTTCGGAGATTGCACGTATAGTCAGGAAAAGTATGTAAGAACAGGTATGGTATGAAGGATGAAGGATGACCGGACCCTAATAATATCCGAGGATGAAGGGTGACCGGACCCTAATAATATCCGAGGATGAAGGGTGACCGGACCCTAATAATAATGTCCGAGGTATGTAGGTGAAACGCCCTTTATAATGTATGGTTAGATATGAATGTGTATGGACGAATGATGAACATGATATGTATGTAATGCGTACCTTCGGGCACGTATATGTGTATGAAAGTAAGTTATGTGATTAACTAGAACTCAGTCAGCATAGCTGACTTTTAGTATGCACGCAGGCAAATAGGTTGAGGCAGCTCGCGTGACTGAAGACACATGACATGGAAATCGAAGATACTGGCATCTCGAAGAAATGTTGTGATGTTTTAAAGACTATGTTTTTGTTTTAATTGACTACGAATGTTTTATAAGACATGATTTGATGGTTATGTAAAATGTTATGGTTGAAGTTTTATTATTCCGCGAAAGTTTTTGTTAACTCTGATATTTAGAACTGCGTTTATGAGTAAATCCAACGTTAAAGTAGGGCTACTGGTAACGGGGCCTTACAAGGCAAGGGGATACCCTAATAGTCTGGGTAACATTTTTCATCAAGTCCTCGAGTCAACAAAAGTCAAACCTGTAACATTTCAAAAAATAAAGTTTGTCAACACAAAGGTTTGTGAGCAATTCATAAGTTTGAGCATATAAATATATAGTAATAAAAAGCCACAAAACTTGTATACAAAACAATAAATAAAAGCTATAAAATAGTTATCGCTAAACAAGTTAGCGACACCTAGCTATAAGGGGAGGCCAAATAGTCTAGAATTTTATTGACAATTGCTAAACACGTTAGCACCACCTAGCTACAAGGGGTTGCCAAGTAGTCTAGGATTTTATAGTTATCGTTAATTGCATTACATTAACGACACCTTGCCATGAGGGGTTGCCAAATGGTCTAGGATTTATAGTTCCACCATCCAAAAGCGATAAACACATAGACAAATAAGCATAGAACACCAAATCAAGCAATAATTCAAGTAAAGTATACAATCACGTTTGTGGGTTTAAAGATTCAAGTTATTAAAGCATTTAATTTGATAAGTATGAAATGTCACCCCAAAACGAAAGATGGAAAAAAAATGTATGAAAGTACTCACCTCGATTGATGAACCGAGAAACAAAATAGAAACATAAATGAAGCTCGAACGGTAAACTAACAGATCCGACTTGAAAGCTAAATGAAAACGAATAATAAAATATATTAATGAAATTGAACTTTAGTTGAAACTACACTTGAAACATTGGACGAGAAGGTTCGGTTGTTAATCGGATTATCGGTTAATTTGTTAATGATTAGAGACTCGTACTTAATTAATAATTAGAATAAAAATAATATCATTTTATTGGGACTTTTAAATAACTAAACCAATATTAAATAAGAACAAGACGAGCTTAATTTAGGAGTTCGGTTTTATAAAAATGAATGGATTATAAAGTTTGTAATAATATTATTAATGATAAGAGAGTAATGATAATAATAATTCTAAAAAGATATGTTATATATATATATATACTTATATATATAGATATATAAGATAATAATAATAACAATAACTATTTCTAATAATACTAATATAGTATAATAATTATAACAATAATTATTATTAATAATACTAATATTGATACTTATATAATAAAATCTTGGTATTAAATTTTAAGGTGTTGTTGATAAAAAAAAATAGTAATAATAGTAACTAATATTGATAATAAATAATGATATCATACCCGATGTTGGTTCGAGTTCTAAACGAGTTCACAAAATAAATATAATAATATTAATATTGCTAATAATAAATGATAAAAATACAATATTAATAAATAACAATAATATGATCTTTTAATAATATTAATAACCACTTTAATATTTATAATAATGATAATAATAATAATTACATTAATAATGAATATATATATATATATATATATATATATATATTAGTAAGTTTAATATAATAATACTTTTAACAATTTTTATGTAATAATATTAGTACTAATAATAACCGAAATTTTTTAAGTATAAAAACAACACCAAAACCGGTTTAGCATGAGACTAGAACCCGAGGCCTCTAGTTTAAATCACTAACGTACAACTCAACCGCAACCAAGGTAAACAATTGTTAATTTAAACCCGTAAGAAAGTAATATAACCATTTCCCGGGTGTTCGTCTTTTACCCAAATCAAAAACAACACTATATCCAAACCAACTCGTTTCAAAATATATAACCAAACAATATATCCGATTATTAACAATTTAAATCCGACAACTGATATATGAAAAATTAATAATAACAAAATCCAAATTATATTGTACCTATTAATCGTACACGAGTCGTGGCTCTATACCGAGGAATGAAACGAGTCGCACCTGCCGGAGACGGGAACCGCAACCGGAGGAAGAGAGAGAGAGAGAGAGCCGAGAAGAGAGCATCGGAGAGGGAGAGGCCGAGAGAGAGAAAAAGAGCCGAAAAGAGAGAGATGAAGAGAGATAGAGAGAGAGAGAGATGAAGAGAGTGCGACAGGGAGAGAAGAGAGAGCGACTGAGGGAGAGCTGCGGTGCCGGTTTTCCGTTCGCCTGAATCTGTCCGCCGGAAAAACGAAAGAGGGGAGAGCTGAAGAGGGTGAGGGTGAGATGAAGCTGTGTGGTGTGTGTGTTGGAGGTGGGGGCTGGAGATGTCGGAGGTCGGCTGTGCTCGCCGGAAATGGCGAACCGAACCTGTCGGGATCTCTGGTTCACCGGAAAAGGCTACAAGGGTGGGTGGCTTAGTTGGATATCGCGGAGGAGGTGTTTGGGGTCGAAGGTGGTACGTCGGGACGCCGGAGATGCGCCGGCCGCCGGAATTCGGCGCCGAAAAATGAAAGAGAAAGGCGGGGCGGCTGGGTGATAAATATGTTAGGTTTAGGTTATTTTAAGTTTTTTATATATATATATACATATTTACAGAAACACCCTCTTAAGTTTCAATCAAAGTTTAATACGAGTTAAAAGTTTCTAAAAGCTTATAACAACTTAACGAAAATTAGTTTGAACCCCCTTATATTTTTCTTAACGACACTATAATATGGCAAACATCAATTTATTGGTGATCGAGATCTATATTAATATTATATAATAATATTATATAATAATAAATTAAGGTTCTAAGACGTTTGTGTCGGTTTTACGAAATAAAAGAAAATAAAAGTTTACAAAACTAATACAACTCGAGACTCAAATTTGACGGATGTCACAAGTAGTATACTCACAATGTGCCATTTTACCGGCCTTCAAATTCAGGAATTTCATCTCCGCCCTTTCCACTTCAGCATTGGCACAAAACCTCCTCATCACCAACTCTTTCAGATCATTCCACTTCATTGCCCTAATTTCATCCTGACCTTTCCTCTGTTCAACCGTCTCCCACCAGTACATTGCTTCGTCACCGAATAATTTAGTAGCATAACTCACAGCTTGGTCAGGACGGCATTCGCTAATGCATTAAAGGGTAGCGATTGCGTCTTCCCGCATGTGGAGAATTGAGGGCATGACACAAGACATGGTATGTGGAATCCAGTTAAAAACGAGTGTAAACTTGCAACTTCACAAGTAATGATTTCTGGTGTGCTTTCTGAAATATCCTTAAAATCTTAAAAATCATTTTTGAAGGAAGTTTTATGCTTCATTTTGTTAACTTTAATGTGTGGATATGCTGTAGAATTTGTTGATTTTCACTGATCTCTAGTTTAGTCTCCATTTTTTTAAATTGGTCATGCATGCACGGCTTTTATTAATATAATGGCAGTTGACTCTTTTTATTAGACCAAACTATTATTTGACTTTTTTTTTAATAAGGAAAATATCTCCATCAAAAAATGCCTTGTGGGCCTATTCAAAAACAACTGTAACTCGATTTTATAATAATATAATAAAACAATTATAGTTAATACTTTTATAATTATTTAAGCAGGACCAACGGGATTGGTGATCTATTAGAAAGGGTGGGAGGCAAACTTTTAAACGATGATTAGCAGTCTGAAATTAATATTGGTACTCTAAGTCATAGGTTGGTGAATTTGAGGGGCTAATAATGACAAGTCGGTCATAGTTAATTTTATTTTCTAATTATTTTATAACTTTTATTGAATTGGTAATGTTTTGAATAGCAAGCTATATTAGTGGATATAAACCGAGTCATAATTAGGAAAATATTATAGAATATGTGAGATGAAACTAAGTTAGAGTTTATCTAGAGACTCAAAAGATGTAACCGAATTAGGGTTCATCGAGAGTCAAAACGAGTTAGGGTTTGTCAAAAGAAGTCAAACCGAGTTAGGGTTTGTCAAAAAGAGTCAAACCGAGTTAGGGTTTGGGATTTGAAATTACGTCCAACAACCCCGCCATCGCAACACGGCTAGTTTTGTTACCTAGTTTTATATTAAAGATGTTATTAGGAAAATTGTGTCATTATTATCATAAATTCTTATATATAAACATTTGAAAGCCTCTTAATAACATAACAAGTAGGTGGAGCAATTAGGTATAATGTACATAAAGCTTGGCAAGCTTAAAACCCGGGTTTAAATCCCCTCCTAGGCTGATTTGATGTTTTTTCTTTTTGGCTGTCAAACACTTTGCTTATTGGTTTAATAGTTTAGTAAAACCCTTCACAAACTTGAGTTAAATAGTCTACAGAAATTAATATTAATGAATTTCAATAAGAATTAACATAAATTACCGAATCCATACCGAGCGAGTTTCCTGTTGCCACAACTAGCTCTTATTAAAATCAAAAGTCATAGGTAGTGTTAGTTAATATAAATCAAGTACAACTTATACCGTTGGTGTTCAACGTCAATATGCCATCTATTTAAAGCAAATCCAGGACTAGAATATCTTGCAATCAATTGAAGAAAAATGAGCAATGAAGAAGGTATCCGAGTCTCTTAATTCCTTTTATTTACATATGCTAGATTTCTTAAGCTTTAATTACATTCGTGTGTCCTTTTCAGAAATTGAAGAGGTAACCGTTCTTGTTGATAGTAAAAACGAGAAGGAAGAATTTTCACCAATTTATGAAGTTCCAAGTAGGCTCAGAGACATCAACACAAACTCGTTCGTCCCCCGGGTGGTCTCTATTGGACCTCTGCACAAAGGAGGTGCAAATTTGAAATTAATGGAAGACATAAAAAAGACTTACCAGGATGAGCTACTTGTTGGGGTAGGTTCACCGGCGGAAATATTAAACATGTGTAGGGAAAAAGTGAGTGATTCATTTGAAAAGGTTAGGAAATATTATTTTGGGAAAAAGGTGAGTGATTTACTTGATGATGAACTTGCCGAAATGATGGTTATGGATGCTTGTTTCATACTTCAGTTTATTGTTAATCTTTCCATAGGTGGCAATTTATTTTCAAACAACCGGTTGCGCAGCAGGAATGTTGCTCTGGACCTGGTGTTGCTAGAAAATCAAATCCCTTATTTTGTTCTCCAAGAAATCTATGACCTCACTTTAAAAGTATCGAAACCAGAAACTACTGATCTTATTTCCATGCTTTATGATCTACTAGAACGCGTCAATCCTTTTCTTGATAAACTAAAACTTGAAAATCACTCTGTTGAAAAACCTCCTTATCACATTCTTGGTCTTCTGCATGAGTTTTACGATCCTAATACTTCTGACCCACCAAATATAGAAGCTATTCTGAAAGTCCACTCGGACTCAGCTGTAGGACTGCACAAAGTTGGGGTGAGGTTTAGGCCCAATCAAAACATGACCTGGCCACTGGCTATGGAGTTCGAACAATCTACTCTTAGAATGCCAAGAGTGCTTATTGACAATTTCTTTGAAGTGGTTATGAGGAACCTCATTGCATACGAACAGTATTCTTATGGAGTTAAGAACTATGTTGCATCATATGCCATGGCCTTGGATATGCTAGATGCTACTCCAGCAGACATTGCCAAGTTGGCCGAATCGGATGTCCTTGTTAGCAACATGGGCTCATACGAAAAGGCTTCAAATATGATAAGCAGCATATGCAAAGATGTCACTTTCCTAGATTTCTATTACATTGAATGTTGGCAAAAAGTAAAAAATCACACAGATAGCTACTGGTCTACAAATTTTGCGGTGTTGAAGAGAAAATATTTCGGTACTATATGGAAGGCAATTGCTCTATTTGTTGGAATTATACTGTTTGCTGTTGCCGTGATTCAGTTTGCTTTTCGAATTGTCGATTTTACAGAATTTCATTGAGCCAGAATTTAACCACTCAAATTCTACCATTTGATGTCAGTTTCTATCTTTTTTTTAAGTTGTTGAATATAATTCAAATTATCTTAGCAGCTTGAATTTGGAGCCGTTTCGATTCTACTAGAAGATTGCTAAGTTGATCAAAGAAGTCCTAGTCTTTTTGGACTAGTTTCTTGATTTATCGTTTTGTTATCTCATTTTCTTTTTGGGTCATTTGTTATTTTCTTCATGTTTTGTAATGCTATATAAGTATGGTCATGGGTCATTAATAAAGCAATCAAGTTCTTGTGTTAATTGTCTTACTTCATTGTTTGTTAATTTGTGTTTAAATCTAGACAATAGATTTTGTTAAATTAACTTTTAATTAGTACTATCCAAAGTTTTTTGTAATGGGTCATGATGCCCTATGGTGTAAATTGATATCACACCCGTTCAAGCCATATATACAAGGCATAGTGATTTATCTTTTATGTAAGGAATCTATTTTGCTTCATATATTATCTCAACATATTTGTAGTTATCTTCTTCAGTTTGTTTCAACCATTGCATACACACAATCACTTTGTCACACACATTTACAAAAGTTCAAGTCTTCGATTTGTTCCAACATTGTGGATTACACCAACATTGTAGACCTGTATGTGGAAGTCTTTACTGTATGATGTATGTATGATGATTGCTTGACGGTGCGTGAATGATCTTCTGATATCGCATGTACCGTCAGGTGGTAGCTAAAGATGCGATTGCTATGTATGATGTAAGAAAAAATGCAGGTATGAATATATATGATGTATGCATAATGTACGTATGATATGTTATTGGTACGTGAACGCTCTTCGGAGATTGCACGTATAGTCAGGAAAAGTATGTAAGAACAGGTATGGTATGAAGGATGAAGGATGACCGGACCCTAATAATATCCGAGGATGAAGGGTGACCGGACCCTAATAATATCCGAGGATGAAGGGTGACCGGACCCTAATAATAATGTCCGAGGTATGTAGGTGAAACGCCCTTTATAATGTATGGTTAGATATGAATGTGTATGGACGAATGATGAACATGATATGTATGTAATGCGTACCTTCGGGCACGTATATGTGTATGAAAGTAAGTTATGTGATTAACTAGAACTCAGTCAGCATAGCTGACTTTTAGTATGCACGCAGGCAAATAGGTTGAGGCAGCTCGCGTGACTGAAGACACATGACATGGAAATCGAAGATACTGGCATCTCGAAGAAATGTTGTGATGTTTTAAAGACTATGTTTTTGTTTTAATTGACTACGAATGTTTTATAAGACATGATTTGATGGTTATGTAAAATGTTATGGTTGAAGTTTTATTATTCCGCGAAAGTTTTTGTTAACTCTGATATTTAGAACTGCGTTTATGAGTAAATCCAACGTTAAAGTAGGGCTACTGGTAACGGGGCCTTACAAGGCAAGGGGATACCCTAATAGTCTGGGTAACATTTTTCATCAAGTCCTCGAGTCAACAAAAGTCAAACCTGTAACATTTCAAAAAATAAAGTTTGTCAACACAAAGGTTTGTGAGCAATTCATAAGTTTGAGCATATAAATATATAGTAATAAAAAGCCACAAAACTTGTATACAAAACAATAAATAAAAGCTATAAAATAGTTATCGCTAAACAAGTTAGCGACACCTAGCTATAAGGGGAGGCCAAATAGTCTAGAATTTTATTGACAATTGCTAAACACGTTAGCACCACCTAGCTACAAGGGGTTGCCAAGTAGTCTAGGATTTTATAGTTATCGTTAATTGCATTACATTAACGACACCTTGCCATGAGGGGTTGCCAAATGGTCTAGGATTTATAGTTCCACCATCCAAAAGCGATAAACACATAGACAAATAAGCATAGAACACCAAATCAAGCAATAATTCAAGTAAAGTATACAATCACGTTTGTGGGTTTAAAGATTCAAGTTATTAAAGCATTTAATTTGATAAGTATGAAATGTCACCCCAAAACGAAAGATGGAAAAAAAATGTATGAAAGTACTCACCTCGATTGATGAACCGAGAAACAAAATAGAAACATAAATGAAGCTCGAACGGTAAACTAACAGATCCGACTTGAAAGCTAAATGAAAACGAATAATAAAATATATTAATGAAATTGAACTTTAGTTGAAACTACACTTGAAACATTGGACGAGAAGGTTCGGTTGTTAATCGGATTATCGGTTAATTTGTTAATGATTAGAGACTCGTACTTAATTAATAATTAGAATAAAAATAATATCATTTTATTGGGACTTTTAAATAACTAAACCAATATTAAATAAGAACAAGACGAGCTTAATTTAGGAGTTCGGTTTTATAAAAATGAATGGATTATAAAGTTTGTAATAATATTATTAATGATAAGAGAGTAATGATAATAATAATTCTAAAAAGATATGTTATATATATATATATACTTATATATATAGATATATAAGATAATAATAATAACAATAACTATTTCTAATAATACTAATATAGTATAATAATTATAACAATAATTATTATTAATAATACTAATATTGATACTTATATAATAAAATCTTGGTATTAAATTTTAAGGTGTTGTTGATAAAAAAAATAGTAATAATAGTAACTAATATTGATAATAAATAATGATATCATACCCGATGTTGGTTCGAGTTCTAAACGAGTTCACAAAATAAATATAATAATATTAATATTGCTAATAATAAATGATAAAAATACAATATTAATAAATAACAATAATATGATCTTTTAATAATATTAATAACCACTTTAATATTTATAATAATGATAATAATAATAATTACATTAATAATGAATATATATATATATATATATATATATATATATATATATATATATATATATATTAGTAAGTTTAATATAATAATACTTTTAACAATTTTTATGTAATAATATTAGTACTAATAATAACCGAAATTTTTTAAGTATAAAAACAACACCAAAACCGGTTTAGCATGAGACTAGAACCCGAGGCCTCTAGTTTAAATCACTAACGTACAACTCAACCGCAACCAAGGTAAACAATTGTTAATTTAAACCCGTAAGAAAGTAATATAACCATTTCCCGGGTGTTCGTCTTTTACCCAAATCAAAAACAACACTATATCCAAACCAACTCGTTTCAAAATATATAACCAAACAATATATCCGATTATTAACAATTTAAATCCGACAACTGATATATGAAAAATTAATAATAACAAAATCCAAATTATATTGTACCTATTAATCGTACACGAGTCGTGGCTCTATACCGAGGAATGAAACGAGTCGCACCTGCCGGAGACGGGAACCGCAACCGGAGGAAGAGAGAGAGAGAGAGAGCCGAGAAGAGAGCATCGGAGAGGGAGAGGCCGAGAGAGAGAAAAAGAGCCGAAAAGAGAGAGATGAAGAGAGATAGAGAGAGAGAGAGATGAAGAGAGTGCGACAGGGAGAGAAGAGAGAGCGACTGAGGGAGAGCTGCGGTGCCGGTTTTCCGTTCGCCTGAATCTGTCCGCCGGAAAAACGAAAGAGGGGAGAGCTGAAGAGGGTGAGGGTGAGATGAAGCTGTGTGGTGTGTGTGTTGGAGGTGGGGGCTGGAGATGTCGGAGGTCGGCTGTGCTCGCCGGAAATGGCGAACCGAACCTGTCGGGATCTCTGGTTCACCGGAAAAGGCTACAAGGGTGGGTGGCTTAGTTGGATATCGCGGAGGAGGTGTTTGGGGTCGAAGGTGGTACGTCGGGACGCCGGAGATGCGCCGGCCGCCGGAATTCGGCGCCGAAAAATGAAAGAGAAAGGCGGGGCGGCTGGGTGATAAATATGTTAGGTTTAGGTTATTTTAAGTTTTTTATATATATATATACATATTTACAGAAACACCCTCTTAAGTTTCAATCAAAGTTTAATACGAGTTAAAAGTTTCTAAAAGCTTATAACAACTTAACGAAAATTAGTTTGAACCCCCTTATATTTTTCTTAACGACACTATAATATGGCAAACATCAATTTATTGGTGATCGAGATCTATATTAATATTATATAATAATATTATATAATAATAAATTAAGGTTCTAAGACGTTTGTGTCGGTTTTACGAAATAAAAGAAAATAAAAGTTTACAAAACTAATACAACTCGAGACTCAAATTTGACGGATGTCACAAGTAGTATACTCACAATGTGCCATTTTACCGGCCTTCAAATTCAGGAATTTCATCTCCGCCCTTTCCACTTCAGCATTGGCACAAAACCTCCTCATCACCAACTCTTTCAGATCATTCCACTTCATTGCCCTAATTTCATCCTGACCTTTCCTCTGTTCAACCGTCTCCCACCAGTACATTGCTTCGTCACCGAATAATTTAGTAGCATAACTCACAGCTTGGTCAGGACGGCATTCGCTAATGCATTAAAGGGTAGCGATTGCGTCTTCCCGCATGTGGAGAATTGAGGGCATGACACAAGACATGGTATGTGGAATCCAGTTAAAAACGAGTGTAAACTTGCAACTTCACAAGTAATGATTTCTGGTGTGCTTTCTGAAATATCCTTAAAATCTTAAAAATCATTTTTGAAGGAAGTTTTATGCTTCATTTTGTTAACTTTAATGTGTGGATATGCTGTAGAATTTGTTGATTTTCACTGATCTCTAGTTTAGTCTCCATTTTTTTAAATTGGTCATGCATGCACGGCTTTTATTAATATAATGGCAGTTGACTCTTTTTATTAGACCAAACTATTATTTGACTTTTTTTTTAATAAGGAAAATATCTCCATCAAAAAATGCCTTGTGGGCCTATTCAAAAACAACTGTAACTCGATTTTATAATAATATAATAAAACAATTATAGTTAATACTTTTATAATTATTTAAGCAGGACCAACGGGATTGGTGATCTATTAGAAAGGGTGGGAGGCAAACTTTTAAACGATGATTAGCAGTCTGAAATTAATATTGGTACTCTAAGTCATAGGTTGGTGAATTTGAGGGGCTAATAATGACAAGTCGGTCATAGTTAATTTTATTTTCTAATTATTTTATAACTTTTATTGAATTGGTAATGTTTTGAATAGCAAGCTATATTAGTGGATATAAACCGAGTCATAATTAGGAAAATATTATAGAATATGTGAGATGAAACTAAGTTAGAGTTTATCTAGAGACTCAAAAGATGTAACCGAATTAGGGTTCATCGAGAGTCAAAACGAGTTAGGGTTTGTCAAAAGAAGTCAAACCGAGTTAGGGTTTGTCAAAAAGAGTCAAACCGAGTTAGGGTTTGGGATTTGAAATTACGTCCAACAACCCCGCCATCGCAACACGGCTAGTTTTGTTACCTAGTTTTATATTAAAGATGTTATTAGGAAAATTGTGTCATTATTATCATAAATTCTTATATATAAACATTTGAAAGCCTCTTAATAACATAACAAGTAGGTGGAGCAATTAGGTATAATGTACATAAAGCTTGGCAAGCTTAAAACCCGGGTTTAAATCCCCTCCTAGGCTGATTTGATGTTTTTTCTTTTTGGCTGTCAAACACTTTGCTTATTGGTTTAATAGTTTAGTAAAACCCTTCACAAACTTGAGTTAAATAGTCTACAGAAATTAATATTAATGAATTTCAATAAGAATTAACATAAATTACCGAATCCATACCGAGCGAGTTTCCTGTTGCCACAACTAGCTCTTATTAAAATCAAAAGTCATAGGTAGTGTTAGTTAATATAAATCAAGTACAACTTATACCGTTGGTGTTCAACGTCAATATGCCATCTATTTAAAGCAAATCCAGGACTAGAATATCTTGCAATCAATTGAAGAAAAATGAGCAATGAAGAAGGTATCCGAGTCTCTTAATTCCTTTTATTTACATATGCTAGATTTCTTAAGCTTTAATTACATTCGTGTGTCCTTTTCAGAAATTGAAGAGGTAACCGTTCTTGTTGATAGTAAAAACGAGAAGGAAGAATTTTCACCAATTTATGAAGTTCCAAGTAGGCTCAGAGACATCAACACAAACTCGTTCGTCCCCCGGGTGGTCTCTATTGGACCTCTGCACAAAGGAGGTGCAAATTTGAAATTAATGGAAGACATAAAAAAGACTTACCAGGATGAGCTACTTGTTGGGGTAGGTTCACCGGCGGAAATATTAAACATGTGTAGGGAAAAAGTGAGTGATTCATTTGAAAAGGTTAGGAAATATTATTTTGGGAAAAAGGTGAGTGATTTACTTGATGATGAACTTGCCGAAATGATGGTTATGGATGCTTGTTTCATACTTCAGTTTATTGTTAATCTTTCCATAGGTGGCAATTTATTTTCAAACAACCGGTTGCGCAGCAGGAATGTTGCTCTGGACCTGGTGTTGCTAGAAAATCAAATCCCTTATTTTGTTCTCCAAGAAATCTATGACCTCACTTTAAAAGTATCGAAACCAGAAACTACTGATCTTATTTCCATGCTTTATGATCTACTAGAACGCGTCAATCCTTTTCTTGATAAACTAAAACTTGAAAATCACTCTGTTGAAAAACCTCCTTATCACATTCTTGGTCTTCTGCATGAGTTTTACGATCCTAATACTTCTGACCCACCAAATATAGAAGCTATTCTGAAAGTCCACTCGGACTCAGCTGTAGGACTGCACAAAGTTGGGGTGAGGTTTAGGCCCAATCAAAACATGACCTGGCCACTGGCTATGGAGTTCGAACAATCTACTCTTAGAATGCCAAGAGTGCTTATTGACAATTTCTTTGAAGTGGTTATGAGGAACCTCATTGCATACGAACAGTATTCTTATGGAGTTAAGAACTATGTTGCATCATATGCCATGGCCTTGGATATGCTAGATGCTACTCCAGCAGACATTGCCAAGTTGGCCGAATCGGATGTCCTTGTTAGCAACATGGGCTCATACGAAAAGGCTTCAAATATGATAAGCAGCATATGCAAAGATGTCACTTTCCTAGATTTCTATTACATTGAATGTTGGCAAAAAGTAAAAAATCACACAGATAGCTACTGGTCTACAAATTTTGCGGTGTTGAAGAGAAAATATTTCGGTACTATATGGAAGGCAATTGCTCTATTTGTTGGAATTATACTGTTTGCTGTTGCCGTGATTCAGTTTGCTTTTCGAATTGTCGATTTTACAGAATTTCATTGAGCCAGAATTTAACCACTCAAATTCTACCATTTGATGTCAGTTTCTATCTTTTTTTTAAGTTGTTGAATATAATTCAAATTATCTTAGCAGCTTGAATTTGGAGCCGTTTCGATTCTACTAGAAGATTGCTAAGTTGATCAAAGAAGTCCTAGTCTTTTTGGACTAGTTTCTTGATTTATCGTTTTGTTATCTCATTTTCTTTTTGGGTCATTTGTTATTTTCTTCATGTTTTGTAATGCTATATAAGTATGGTCATGGGTCATTAATAAAGCAATCAAGTTCTTGTGTTAATTGTCTTACTTCATTGTTTGTTAATTTGTGTTTAAATCTAGACAATAGATTTTGTTAAATTAACTTTTAATTAGTACTATCCAAAGTTTTTTGTAATGGGTCATGATGCCCTATGGTGTAAATTGATATCACACCCGTTCAAGCCATATATACAAGGCATAGTGATTTATCTTTTATGTAAGGAATCTATTTTGCTTCATATATTATCTCAACATATTTGTAGTTATCTTCTTCAGTTTGTTTCAACCATTGCATACACACAATCACTTTGTCACACACATTTACAAAAGTTCAAGTCTTCGATTTGTTCCAACATTGTGGATTACACCAACATTGTAGACCTGTATGTGGAAGTCTTTACTGTATGATGTATGTATGATGATTGCTTGACGGTGCGTGAATGATCTTCTGATATCGCATGTACCGTCAGGTGGTAGCTAAAGATGCGATTGCTATGTATGATGTAAGAAAAAATGCAGGTATGAATATATATGATGTATGCATAATGTACGTATGATATGTTATTGGTACGTGAACGCTCTTCGGAGATTGCACGTATAGTCAGGAAAAGTATGTAAGAACAGGTATGGTATGAAGGATGAAGGATGACCGGACCCTAATAATATCCGAGGATGAAGGGTGACCGGACCCTAATAATATCCGAGGATGAAGGGTGACCGGACCCTAATAATAATGTCCGAGGTATGTAGGTGAAACGCCCTTTATAATGTATGGTTAGATATGAATGTGTATGGACGAATGATGAACATGATATGTATGTAATGCGTACCTTCGGGCACGTATATGTGTATGAAAGTAAGTTATGTGATTAACTAGAACTCAGTCAGCATAGCTGACTTTTAGTATGCACGCAGGCAAATAGGTTGAGGCAGCTCGCGTGACTGAAGACACATGACATGGAAATCGAAGATACTGGCATCTCGAAGAAATGTTGTGATGTTTTAAAGACTATGTTTTTGTTTTAATTGACTACGAATGTTTTATAAGACATGATTTGATGGTTATGTAAAATGTTATGGTTGAAGTTTTATTATTCCGCGAAAGTTTTTGTTAACTCTGATATTTAGAACTGCGTTTATGAGTAAATCCAACGTTAAAGTAGGGCTACTGGTAACGGGGCCTTACAAGGCAAGGGGATACCCTAATAGTCTGGGTAACATTTTTCATCAAGTCCTCGAGTCAACAAAAGTCAAACCTGTAACATTTCAAAAAATAAAGTTTGTCAACACAAAGGTTTGTGAGCAATTCATAAGTTTGAGCATATAAATATATAGTAATAAAAAGCCACAAAACTTGTATACAAAACAATAAATAAAAGCTATAAAATAGTTATCGCTAAACAAGTTAGCGACACCTAGCTATAAGGGGAGGCCAAATAGTCTAGAATTTTATTGACAATTGCTAAACACGTTAGCACCACCTAGCTACAAGGGGTTGCCAAGTAGTCTAGGATTTTATAGTTATCGTTAATTGCATTACATTAACGACACCTTGCCATGAGGGGTTGCCAAATGGTCTAGGATTTATAGTTCCACCATCCAAAAGCGATAAACACATAGACAAATAAGCATAGAACACCAAATCAAGCAATAATTCAAGTAAAGTATACAATCACGTTTGTGGGTTTAAAGATTCAAGTTATTAAAGCATTTAATTTGATAAGTATGAAATGTCACCCCAAAACGAAAGATGGAAAAAAAATGTATGAAAGTACTCACCTCGATTGATGAACCGAGAAACAAAATAGAAACATAAATGAAGCTCGAACGGTAAACTAACAGATCCGACTTGAAAGCTAAATGAAAACGAATAATAAAATATATTAATGAAATTGAACTTTAGTTGAAACTACACTTGAAACATTGGACGAGAAGGTTCGGTTGTTAATCGGATTATCGGTTAATTTGTTAATGATTAGAGACTCGTACTTAATTAATAATTAGAATAAAAATAATATCATTTTATTGGGACTTTTAAATAACTAAACCAATATTAAATAAGAACAAGACGAGCTTAATTTAGGAGTTCGGTTTTATAAAAATGAATGGATTATAAAGTTTGTAATAATATTATTAATGATAAGAGAGTAATGATAATAATAATTCTAAAAAGATATGTTATATATATATATATACTTATATATATAGATATATAAGATAATAATAATAACAATAACTATTTCTAATAATACTAATATAGTATAATAATTATAACAATAATTATTATTAATAATACTAATATTGATACTTATATAATAAAATCTTGGTATTAAATTTTAAGGTGTTGTTGATAAAAAAAATAGTAATAATAGTAACTAATATTGATAATAAATAATGATATCATACCCGATGTTGGTTCGAGTTCTAAACGAGTTCACAAAATAAATATAATAATATTAATATTGCTAATAATAAATGATAAAAATACAATATTAATAAATAACAATAATATGATCTTTTAATAATATTAATAACCACTTTAATATTTATAATAATGATAATAATAATAATTACATTAATAATGAATATATATATATATATATATATATATATATATATATATATTAGTAAGTTTAATATAATAATACTTTTAACAATTTTTATGTAATAATATTAGTACTAATAATAACCGAAATTTTTTAAGTATAAAAACAACACCAAAACCGGTTTAGCATGAGACTAGAACCCGAGGCCTCTAGTTTAAATCACTAACGTACAACTCAACCGCAACCAAGGTAAACAATTGTTAATTTAAACCCGTAAGAAAGTAATATAACCATTTCCCGGGTGTTCGTCTTTTACCCAAATCAAAAACAACACTATATCCAAACCAACTCGTTTCAAAATATATAACCAAACAATATATCCGATTATTAACAATTTAAATCCGACAACTGATATATGAAAAATTAATAATAACAAAATCCAAATTATATTGTACCTATTAATCGTACACGAGTCGTGGCTCTATACCGAGGAATGAAACGAGTCGCACCTGCCGGAGACGGGAACCGCAACCGGAGGAAGAGAGAGAGAGAGAGAGCCGAGAAGAGAGCATCGGAGAGGGAGAGGCCGAGAGAGAGAAAAAGAGCCGAAAAGAGAGAGATGAAGAGAGATAGAGAGAGAGAGAGATGAAGAGAGTGCGACAGGGAGAGAAGAGAGAGCGACTGAGGGAGAGCTGCGGTGCCGGTTTTCCGTTCGCCTGAATCTGTCCGCCGGAAAAACGAAAGAGGGGAGAGCTGAAGAGGGTGAGGGTGAGATGAAGCTGTGTGGTGTGTGTGTTGGAGGTGGGGGCTGGAGATGTCGGAGGTCGGCTGTGCTCGCCGGAAATGGCGAACCGAACCTGTCGGGATCTCTGGTTCACCGGAAAAGGCTACAAGGGTGGGTGGCTTAGTTGGATATCGCGGAGGAGGTGTTTGGGGTCGAAGGTGGTACGTCGGGACGCCGGAGATGCGCCGGCCGCCGGAATTCGGCGCCGAAAAATGAAAGAGAAAGGCGGGGCGGCTGGGTGATAAATATGTTAGGTTTAGGTTATTTTAAGTTTTTTATATATATATATACATATTTACAGAAACACCCTCTTAAGTTTCAATCAAAGTTTAATACGAGTTAAAAGTTTCTAAAAGCTTATAACAACTTAACGAAAATTAGTTTGAACCCCCTTATATTTTTCTTAACGACACTATAATATGGCAAACATCAATTTATTGGTGATCGAGATCTATATTAATATTATATAATAATATTATATAATAATAAATTAAGGTTCTAAGACGTTTGTGTCGGTTTTACGAAATAAAAGAAAATAAAAGTTTACAAAACTAATACAACTCGAGACTCAAATTTGACGGATGTCACAAGTAGTATACTCACAATGTGCCATTTTACCGGCCTTCAAATTCAGGAATTTCATCTCCGCCCTTTCCACTTCAGCATTGGCACAAAACCTCCTCATCACCAACTCTTTCAGATCATTCCACTTCATTGCCCTAATTTCATCCTGACCTTTCCTCTGTTCAACCGTCTCCCACCAGTACATTGCTTCGTCACCGAATAATTTAGTAGCATAACTCACAGCTTGGTCAGGACGGCATTCGCTAATGCATTAAAGGGTAGCGATTGCGTCTTCCCGCATGTGGAGAATTGAGGGCATGACACAAGACATGGTATGTGGAATCCAGTTAAAAACGAGTGTAAACTTGCAACTTCACAAGTAATGATTTCTGGTGTGCTTTCTGAAATATCCTTAAAATCTTAAAAATCATTTTTGAAGGAAGTTTTATGCTTCATTTTGTTAACTTTAATGTGTGGATATGCTGTAGAATTTGTTGATTTTCACTGATCTCTAGTTTAGTCTCCATTTTTTTAAATTGGTCATGCATGCACGGCTTTTATTAATATAATGGCAGTTGACTCTTTTTATTAGACCAAACTATTATTTGACTTTTTTTTTAATAAGGAAAATATCTCCATCAAAAAATGCCTTGTGGGCCTATTCAAAAACAACTGTAACTCGATTTTATAATAATATAATAAAACAATTATAGTTAATACTTTTATAATTATTTAAGCAGGACCAACGGGATTGGTGATCTATTAGAAAGGGTGGGAGGCAAACTTTTAAACGATGATTAGCAGTCTGAAATTAATATTGGTACTCTAAGTCATAGGTTGGTGAATTTGAGGGGCTAATAATGACAAGTCGGTCATAGTTAATTTTATTTTCTAATTATTTTATAACTTTTATTGAATTGGTAATGTTTTGAATAGCAAGCTATATTAGTGGATATAAACCGAGTCATAATTAGGAAAATATTATAGAATATGTGAGATGAAACTAAGTTAGAGTTTATCTAGAGACTCAAAAGATGTAACCGAATTAGGGTTCATCGAGAGTCAAAACGAGTTAGGGTTTGTCAAAAGAAGTCAAACCGAGTTAGGGTTTGTCAAAAAGAGTCAAACCGAGTTAGGGTTTGGGATTTGAAATTACGTCCAACAACCCCGCCATCGCAACACGGCTAGTTTTGTTACCTAGTTTTATATTAAAGATGTTATTAGGAAAATTGTGTCATTATTATCATAAATTCTTATATATAAACATTTGAAAGCCTCTTAATAACATAACAAGTAGGTGGAGCAATTAGGTATAATGTACATAAAGCTTGGCAAGCTTAAAACCCGGGTTTAAATCCCCTCCTAGGCTGATTTGATGTTTTTTCTTTTTGGCTGTCAAACACTTTGCTTATTGGTTTAATAGTTTAGTAAAACCCTTCACAAACTTGAGTTAAATAGTCTACAGAAATTAATATTAATGAATTTCAATAAGAATTAACATAAATTACCGAATCCATACCGAGCGAGTTTCCTGTTGCCACAACTAGCTCTTATTAAAATCAAAAGTCATAGGTAGTGTTAGTTAATATAAATCAAGTACAACTTATACCGTTGGTGTTCAACGTCAATATGCCATCTATTTAAAGCAAATCCAGGACTAGAATATCTTGCAATCAATTGAAGAAAAATGAGCAATGAAGAAGGTATCCGAGTCTCTTAATTCCTTTTATTTACATATGCTAGATTTCTTAAGCTTTAATTACATTCGTGTGTCCTTTTCAGAAATTGAAGAGGTAACCGTTCTTGTTGATAGTAAAAACGAGAAGGAAGAATTTTCACCAATTTATGAAGTTCCAAGTAGGCTCAGAGACATCAACACAAACTCGTTCGTCCCCCGGGTGGTCTCTATTGGACCTCTGCACAAAGGAGGTGCAAATTTGAAATTAATGGAAGACATAAAAAAGACTTACCAGGATGAGCTACTTGTTGGGGTAGGTTCACCGGCGGAAATATTAAACATGTGTAGGGAAAAAGTGAGTGATTCATTTGAAAAGGTTAGGAAATATTATTTTGGGAAAAAGGTGAGTGATTTACTTGATGATGAACTTGCCGAAATGATGGTTATGGATGCTTGTTTCATACTTCAGTTTATTGTTAATCTTTCCATAGGTGGCAATTTATTTTCAAACAACCGGTTGCGCAGCAGGAATGTTGCTCTGGACCTGGTGTTGCTAGAAAATCAAATCCCTTATTTTGTTCTCCAAGAAATCTATGACCTCACTTTAAAAGTATCGAAACCAGAAACTACTGATCTTATTTCCATGCTTTATGATCTACTAGAACGCGTCAATCCTTTTCTTGATAAACTAAAACTTGAAAATCACTCTGTTGAAAAACCTCCTTATCACATTCTTGGTCTTCTGCATGAGTTTTACGATCCTAATACTTCTGACCCACCAAATATAGAAGCTATTCTGAAAGTCCACTCGGACTCAGCTGTAGGACTGCACAAAGTTGGGGTGAGGTTTAGGCCCAATCAAAACATGACCTGGCCACTGGCTATGGAGTTCGAACAATCTACTCTTAGAATGCCAAGAGTGCTTATTGACAATTTCTTTGAAGTGGTTATGAGGAACCTCATTGCATACGAACAGTATTCTTATGGAGTTAAGAACTATGTTGCATCATATGCCATGGCCTTGGATATGCTAGATGCTACTCCAGCAGACATTGCCAAGTTGGCCGAATCGGATGTCCTTGTTAGCAACATGGGCTCATACGAAAAGGCTTCAAATATGATAAGCAGCATATGCAAAGATGTCACTTTCCTAGATTTCTATTACATTGAATGTTGGCAAAAAGTAAAAAATCACACAGATAGCTACTGGTCTACAAATTTTGCGGTGTTGAAGAGAAAATATTTCGGTACTATATGGAAGGCAATTGCTCTATTTGTTGGAATTATACTGTTTGCTGTTGCCGTGATTCAGTTTGCTTTTCGAATTGTCGATTTTACAGAATTTCATTGAGCCAGAATTTAACCACTCAAATTCTACCATTTGATGTCAGTTTCTATCTTTTTTTTAAGTTGTTGAATATAATTCAAATTATCTTAGCAGCTTGAATTTGGAGCCGTTTCGATTCTACTAGAAGATTGCTAAGTTGATCAAAGAAGTCCTAGTCTTTTTGGACTAGTTTCTTGATTTATCGTTTTGTTATCTCATTTTCTTTTTGGGTCATTTGTTATTTTCTTCATGTTTTGTAATGCTATATAAGTATGGTCATGGGTCATTAATAAAGCAATCAAGTTCTTGTGTTAATTGTCTTACTTCATTGTTTGTTAATTTGTGTTTAAATCTAGACAATAGATTTTGTTAAATTAACTTTTAATTAGTACTATCCAAAGTTTTTTGTAATGGGTCATGATGCCCTATGGTGTAAATTGATATCACACCCGTTCAAGCCATATATACAAGGCATAGTGATTTATCTTTTATGTAAGGAATCTATTTTGCTTCATATATTATCTCAACATATTTGTAGTTATCTTCTTCAGTTTGTTTCAACCATTGCATACACACAATCACTTTGTCACACACATTTACAAAAGTTCAAGTCTTCGATTTGTTCCAACATTGTGGATTACACCAACATTGTAGACCTGTATGTGGAAGTCTTTACTGTATGTGTTATCAAATAAGCAATACCTCAAGAACAACATCAGCAACTCCTACCCAGCTTCCGTTTTAATTAAATTATTATACTTACTAATACGTTATTAACACATTACTTTTATTCTTAAACGATGAATTTCTGTCAACTGGGAAACTTGGACCGAGGACCTCCCAACCTATTGGTGTTTTAAATTATGCTTTGGCTTTGCTAATGGACCACCAACACCATTGGCTATTAATACATTACTTAAGTATTTTTTAATTAATTTGAATATTTTGTGTTCTAATGTATTATGAAAATTATATATAAAGAATAAGAAATATTAGATTTTGAGGGTTAAGTTATTTTACAAAGAAGAACAAAATGAGATGGATGAGAAAGATTTGTAGCTATACAAAAAACCCTATAAAATAAAAATTCATAACTCAAAATTTAATAAAAAAACGAATAAAGTAAAAACACAAAAACGTTTCCATCGTTTTTCTCATTCTCATAAAAAAACACAATGATAAGTGAAAAAAGTTGTGTCTTTTTCTTTTGTTATTGTGTTTTTTGTTTATTTTCGTTATTGATTATGTTTGTTTTTACTTGTCATTGTGTCTTTTTTCCTTTATATTTTGTTATATTACCCAACATTGTTCTATATTTTGTTCGGCATTGTTTCATATTTTGCGATCTGTTGTGTCTTTTGTTCATTTTCGTATTGTGTTTTTTATCTCGGCATTGTGTCTTTTCGTCAAAACTTTTTATACTTTTTTGAACTGGAATGATGACGGAAACATTTTAGTTTTTTAATTTTTTATTTATATTTTAAGTTATGTTTTTTTTTTTTGAATTTATTTTCAGGATTTTTTTTGCTTGGTCACAAATCATTCTCACATTTTTTTATTTTTATCTTCCTTTGTATTTTAATGTTACCCTCGATTTGGATATATTAAAAGTTGCTTTTAAATAACAATAACTATTATTTCTACTTAAAGTGATAACACTATGAATTATTTATTAATTTATAAACGTAAAAAATGTCAATTTTTTTTATTTTTTTTAAAAAGAAAAGGTAAAAATACAAATAAATTAATATAAGTTTCTAGTCCATGTTATTATTTTTGTACGTGAAAGCTAGAATCTTATATCTATTATCATTTTCGTTGTTGATTAATAAGCAAATTAGGATTAATACGCAAGTTCAGTGTTATTAAGTGACTTGAAACATGAAAGAATTATCTTACAATAACTATATATTGAAAGTTTAGCGTGTATCGTGGTAAAATTTGTGCATTGAAACTTGAAAGTTTCCCGGGATTTATATTTTTAGTGTTTTAGACCAGAAGACGTACGTCATCCCTTTTGAAGGGTCCTTGTTCCTTAGAGACGAAATTGCTGGCTTGGAAACAACTCATTATAACATTAATTAATTCATTTTGGCCTTACCAAGTTTAATTCCCAAACTATAAATATAATATTTTAGCCTACGAGTAGTTACATTAGCAATTCACATGTACAACTGGACAAAGTCGGGGCCGAATAAAAACTTGACTTGCCCAATGGCTATGGAGTTCGAATATACCTTGACCTTGCATTATACTCTCATAATATCAGAATGGCGATTTCTTTGAAGTGGTCTAATGGAATCTCATTGTATACGACCTAGCATTAATTACTCTCCAGCTGATTATTGCCAAGTTAAGAATACCATGTGTCATTGTCAGTCAGCCACTTGGGAAAGGCTACAAAAATAATAAGCAGCATATGCAAAGTTTATATATGTCAACTTTGCGAGATTTATTTTACTTTGAGTCGCGACAGTTATAAGTCACCAACCAAGAGATTTTGAAGTGTTGAAGCAAATTCAGCCAACGTATTTCACTACTCATGGAAGGCAAGTGCTAGCTCGTCTACTTCCTGTCATTAAGTTCCTTTTTTTCGTGTCTAATATAAAATGTGTCATTGCTTTGTCTTGAAGCGCACATTTTGATCAGATTTATACCATTTGATCTTGATAATTGGTTAATCACTGAATCAGAAGGATATGGCCAATAAGATCGAAACCAATCGATACATAATCACAATAAATAATACAAATATCATTTACTAACATAGTGGTTGACTACGACTCCCCCTCAATCTTAGTGCTAGAGGCTCGGACGCAAAGGCTGGATTTAAATTAGCAGAAAAGAGGGCGGGGCAAGCCTTCGGTAAAAATGTATGTGTATTGGTAGTAAGTATGTAAAACACGAATGTCACCCACCCAGACACCTTGTCTTGAACAAAATATGGATATCAATTTCTACGTGTTTGGTGCATTGATGTTGGAATGATTTTCAAACATGTAAGCATTGGATAGATTGTCACAATAGACAACGATAGCATGACGATTAGGGACAAAAAGTTCATGCAATAAGTTTCTCAAACAACTCATCTCAGCGACAGTGTTTGCAATCCCACAGTATTCGGCTTGGCACTTGATCTCGAAAAAGTAGCTTGACGTTTGGATGACCATGAGAACAAATTTGTACCAAAGAAAACACGACACCCGAATGTAGATCGATGTGAGTTTGGGACCCCCCCCCCCTTCCCCCGGCATCTACACCAGAATAGGCGGTGAGATAAGTTGACTTGGAGGATGTGATATATGTAAACCATGGGATGCAGTGCCTGGAATGTAACTTACAACTCGCTCGAGGTTCACGAGGTGCGTACATAAAGAGGCAAATATGTTGCCCCGCATATGAAATTTCCGGTCAGGTAAACGTAAGGTACTCAAGTGCACCAGCAAGACTACGGTATAGGGACCAAGGGACGGGTCGTTGAAGAGTGGTTTGGTGTTTGCACTTAATTTGGATGCAGTTTCGACATAAGTAGCAGTGGGTTTGCATATTCTAGAGCCCACATATCTTCGGCATAAGATTCTTGGGATAAACATAAGCCTCCGTAGTGATGTTTAACTGATATTCCCAAGAAATGGTGAAGTTTGCCAAAAATCAGACACAGCATTTGACAATGCAACGATGATGTTTTGTAGTAATGTCCGATGGGAGGAGATGATATTATCAAGTAAAACTAGAGATAAGCCATTTGGTCCCCCTGTTTATAGATGAAGAGTGAGGAATAGAGATCGCGTTCTTAATACCGCATTAAAGAAGATAGGTTGCAAACCATTGATTAGGAAAGAAGAAAACTAGATATCGATTGTAATATATGTTAATTGGATGATGTTTTTGCTGGAGTCGATATATCATTTTCATTATAAAAGCTACGCATTATTAGTCATGCAAAATGTACTAATCATATTATGTTTTAATTATAGCAGACTTGATCACTGATCACTAAACTGAATCTATGGTTTTTAAGTCAGAACGTGATCCTCACTAAGGGATTATATAGTAATTTAACTTTCCAATGTCCAAACAACAATAGAAAACAAATTTATTAAATGTTTATGTAGTTGCATGCCGCTAACAAAATTAATGTATTAAAATCAAGGTCTTGGGTTTCTAAAACTTTTAGCTATAATATAACTGAAGTTTACGCCCAACCTACCACGTTAGTGTTCAATGTCAATACGCGGAAGTCTATTTGAAGCGACCCACGAAATGCAAGGTATTGAATCCAATAGAAGAATAATGACCTACGAAGAAGGAAGTTCAAGTCATGCAGTTTTCAACCAAGGTAGACCCTCTATCAATGTGCTAGTTTATAGAACACATTTATTGCAAAAACAAAATCAAACAAAATTTAAATTATTACTTATTTTATAATTTTAAAATGTTAAAATCTCTAAATTGCCATTTTGATCAATTGTAAATTCCCCTGTGACTTTTTTTCTTCCAAGAATGTACGTTCGTTTTAACACGAGCCAGTGTTATAAAAATTGGATTCCAAGGCCTTGGAACCAGCGATTCCAAGGTCCTCCGACATCAACCTTGCCGCATTTTCCCAACTCGGTCACCATTACTCGCTAAGGTCCAACTCGGTCAAAAGTCGGAGTACTCGGGATTACTCGGCCTCCAAGGTCAACTCGGCCACAATTTGTTTATTATTATTTTTTTATTATTTTTTAGTAACAAATTAAAAAAAACAACAAAACATGAATCTTTTGAATTATGTTTTTTTTTCATATGAATTATGCATATTTTGACGTGAATTATGCTTATTTTGACATATATATAATATTCAATAATTATTTTATGTTATATTTATCATGTCCGAGTACAAGACAATCGAGTACTCCCGAGTACTCCCTAGTAGAGGGTCGGCTGCCTAAGGACCGCCTAGCGAGTTTTACAACATTGACACGTGCAGTGCCAACGGTGTTAGACAAACAGAAGATGATGTTCTAAACCAATTACATTTTATTAGGTGTCCCAACATGGGTGGAAACTCATGCATTTGTGCTTATTCCGTTAGATATTATGTGTCTGTGTCGTTACTGCAATTGTCGGACCCGTTGGTCTTACATCTATGTCACCATTGACTGATGATTTAGTTTTATCTTATTGTTAAAAAAATATTGTCAGAACCTAGAAAATTAAAATCCAAGAAAATATAGCACCGTTTGCGGTATAACACTATTGTCCGCTCGTGTTGGTGGGACAATTTTTTGAAGTAGAAACTCAAAGTGACATATTAAGGAAATGAATTTGTTCAAAGTGACATTTTGGAGATTTTCCTTTGCTAAATTTTGTATTTCTTGTATACAGATAGGATGTTTATTGACATAAAAAAACCATCTCGATTATATACCTCTAACCCTTTAGATTTATATCTTTTTCAGAAATTTCTACTGACGAAACCGACCCAGTGTGGATCAAGCCTTCCAAAACCTTTTACATTGTGTCATAAACTTAAATGATAGCGTTAATTTTTCACCAATATACATGGTTCCTAGTAGGCTTAGAGAAGTGAACCCTAGCTCGTTCACCCCTCGGGTGGTCTCTATCGGACCTTTCCACAAAGGCCAAAGAAACTTGAAATCAATGGAAAACAAGAAAGCTACTTATTTGAGTGAGCTACTGTCTGAAGTAGGTTCCGAAGAGAAGATACTGAAGGAGAAGATGTTGAAAGAATGTGTGCAAAAGGTGAGGGGTTCAATAGAAGAGATCAGGACATATTATTTCAGGATGAAGCCGTATACCGATGATGAACTTGTCCAAATGATGGTTTTGGATGCTTGTTTCATACTTAAGTTTATCAATAATCTTTCTATAACTGGCAACTTATTTTCAGACAACCGGTTGCGTAGCAGGAATATTGCTCTGGACCTCGTGTTGCTAGAAAATCAAATTCCATATTTTGTTCTTCAAGACATCTATGACCTCACTATACAAAAATTGCAACCAGAAAAATCCCTTACTACCATGCTTAAGGATATACTAGATCATGTGAATCCTTTTGAAGAGCCCTTAGTATATAATATTATTGTTGGCACAGAAACAACTCATTATCACATTCTTGGCCTTTTACATAGATTTTACAAACCTATAAGTTTTAAGTTACCAATAATATCAGTAATTCCAACGGCCTACTCTGCAGTAGAACTGGACAAAGTCGGGTAAAGTTTAGGCCGAATAGAAACTTAACCTGGCCAATGGCGATGGAGTTTGAATTTTCCTTGACCTCACATAAGCCTACTGTCAAAATTCCAGTAGTGCGTGTTGACGATTTCTTTGAAGTTGTCTTAAGGAATCTGATTGCATTCGAGCAGTACTCTCCGGTTGATAATTATGTTACATCATATGCCATGGCCATGGATATGCTAGTTTCTACTCCAGCAGACATTGCCAAGTTGGGAAAATCAGGTGTCATTGTCAGCCTCTTGGGTCGGATATGATAAGCAGCATATGCAAAGGTGTCAACTTGCAAGATTTCTATTACATGGAACCGTGGAAGAATATAGATCAGTATTATGACAGTTACTGGCCTAGAAATTTTGGAGTGTTTATATCGATACACCATGGAAGGCAATTGCTCTACTTGCTGCAATAATAGTGTTTCTTATTACCGTATATCAGTTCTTTCGTCTTCTGTTATTACATTTTTTTCTTTCTTCTGTATTTCTTTTTCCGATATATATGAGCTAGGGCATTTTTTTAATATAAAGGATGAGGTAGTACATATAACCCAGTTGTCAGCATTTTATGTGAATATCAGTTGTAGTATTTAATTTCTTAGTTGTCATTACAAATTGTTAGATTAACCTAACCTATTTTAATCTTGTAAGTAAACATAACTAATAAGTTGTTATATATCTCTAAAATCGTGTCGCATTTAATCTATACATACTATTAAAGCAAAGAGCAATTTCCACATGTCACAATTATAGGGTGTTCACATAGGTTGCCACATCATTGTCATATCACCCATTACCTTTCTTAAGCATTCCAACTCATCCACTAACATATATTTAAACCATAACATTTCTTAATTTTTTACCATATTCAACACTTTCTCTTTTTCACCTATTAATATATTCCGGCGAATATCATTCAACATTTGTATCAATTTTCCGGTAAGTTTGTATTTTATAATAAACTTCCTACTGTTTATCTATTTTTTCCGGCAACCTTTTTTTTCCGGTTATTGTTTCTGCTAACCTTTTTATGTTTATTCTCATTATTAACTGATTTTATAAAAATTAATTTAGGTTATAAATCATAAACGGCCATGAAGGTGATATGTGGATGTTTTATGTTTTTCCGGTAAGTATTTCCGGCAAGATTTTCCGTTAAATTTTTTCCGGCTATGTTTTATACCTATAACAATGGTTGTTTTACATTATTTCAGGTTATTTACCCGTTTAATTTGTTGAGGATTTCATTTTAGTTTGTTAATCAAAATCTTATATTCCATTGTTACGTTTTTCCGGTAAGTATTTCCGGTAAGTTTTTTCGGTAACATTTTCCGTATATCAATATTAATATTCTTTTTTATTATTTCAGGTAATATTTTCCGGTAACATTTTCCGGTGAGTGTCACAACTTATACAATCTTTTTTCCGGTAACATCTTTAATTTCGTTTTTCCGTTAACACCTTTAAAATTTTCCTATTATTAGTTATAATTAAAATAATCCATAATATCAATATTCTTTTTTTTATTATTTCAGGTAATTGCCGACTCATATAATTTAATTTCATGGAATGATTATGAGTTTATAGTATGTATAGATTTTAATTTTAATGTTGATGTATATTTTATTTTGTTATTTTGTTAATATTCATGTATATTCATCTTATTGTATTTACAAAAAATAAAATACCATTGTATATCGGAGATCCATGATAAGTCTGATCTATATTTTTTTCCGGCGTGTTGTAATCTATTCGATATGAATTGTCTCATTAATACCATTTATTTTGTTTGATTTTCCTTATTTTTTTTAAATAACTTCATTAACATAAATATTGTAATTTAATTATCCCATTAAAACATTTTATATTATTTGACTTTTCTTAATTTATAAACAAACCGATTAAAAAGTTAATTTGAATTATTTCAAATTAATTATTTTATAGTCAACGTGAATATTAATTAATTATTTTTATAATAACAATAAATTAATTAAAATGTTTTATTGTTAGTTCAAATATTATATGAATTATCTCATTAATACCATTTATTTTGTTTGACTTTCCTTATTGTTTTAAATAACTTCATTAACATAAATATTGTAATTTAATTATCCCATTAAAACATTTTATATTCTTTAACTTGCCTTAATTTATAAACAAGCCGATTTTAAAGTATATTTGAATTATTTCAAATTAATTATTTTATAGTCAACGTGAATATTAATTAATTATTTTTATAATAACAATAAATTAATTAAAATGTTATATTGTTAGTTCAAATGTTAAAGTTTAAACGTTAATATTAAAGAATAACTAAATAAGGAAATGTGTAAATCATTATACGAATTAAGGTAATTCGTTTGAATATGAAATTTAAATACATTAAATTAATTACTTCTTGGTAATTAAGGTAATCCATATATTTTGAATAATAAATTTAAATTCGTTTGAATTAAGGTAATCCATATATTTTTGGTATAAAACCATACTTCTTGGTACAAATTACAAATTACAAATTAATTACTTTATAGTCAAAGTGAATATTAATTAAATATTTTTATAATAACAATAAATTTTTTGGTATATAACCATACTCCGTGGTACAAATTACCAATTACAAGTTGATTACTTTATACTTAACGTTAATATTAATTAATTATTTTATTATAACAATAATTTTTTTGGTATATAATCATACTTCGTGGTACAAATTATAAATTACAAATTTTTTGTTACAAATGTTATACCGTCACTTCAAATATTAATTTTAAAACGTTATTATTAAAGTAAATAAGTAAATTTAGATAAGTCGTTTGAAAATAAGTAAATATGTAAATAATTAGTCGAATTATGGTAAGTTGTTTGAAAATATTAAATTTAATTCGAAAAATAAGTATTCATATATTTTTGGTATATGTTGACTAAAATAATTTAAAAACTATTATTCTTATATTTATTTTTGGTATAAGTTAATTTGAAAATTTTTATCATAAATTTAGATAATAATAAATATATCAAAAATTACTTAAAAAATATTAATATTAATATTAATATTAACGAAAGGTTTCACTTGTCGAGTCCCATTAACACATTTTATATACTTTGACTTTCTATAATTTATAAACAAACCGATTTTAAAGTTAATTTGAATTATATGAAATTAAATACTTGATAGTCAATGTGAATATCTTAATTTGGTATTCGAAAATTTAAAATTAAACGAGATTGAAGAGTGATAATTTGGTATTTGAAAATTTTCCTATTTTCAAATTAAACTTAATTTGAATGTTTTTTGACCATCAAGTAAATAAGTTAATTTTGTATATTTTTTGTACAAGTTAATTTGAAAATAAGTATCCGTATTTTTTATAATAGGAAACTATATGATTTGTATTTATATTACAATTTTACAATTACAATATATTATAATATACGGATTTATTTATCATTTCTATTTATATTATAGTTTACATAAATGAGTTATACACTGTTTGAGGCCCGTATATTACACGGGTAATTGATCAAAATTTTGTACTTTAATCATTATTGTAATGCACGGGCCTCAAACAGGTTAACAATTACCCGTGTAATACATTTTGTTAAATATATGATCATTTTGTTAACTATATTTTACTTAATGATTAAAACAATAAATCCCTTAATATATATTTATTCCTAAATGAGAATAGTAAAAACTGTTTATTTAAACCATTATAAAATACGAATTTTTTACCACTTATATTAAATTTACAAAAATAGGTTATACAGTTGGACTTTGACTAAACTTTCAGAAACCGAATCTTAATAGGTTAACAAGTTGAATATTTTTATTAATATGACTTGACTCTAATTTTGGTAAATGTGTACCTTATTATAATTTTAATAATAATTAATAATAATTTAATTTCAAATAATGCACTTACCTTTTAATTAATATTCATGATGTAATACCTTATTATTCATCTCAAATAATCCGTTCTTATAAATATAACATTTACAATTCACTTAAATTCAGAACAAATATGTATATTTTACGTTTTCTATAATTCCCGCTCATGTATTACACGAGTCACTCTTTAATTCAAAAGTGAATTTTTTTAAGATGAAAATTTACTAACTATATATATATGTATGTATATATATATATATTTTCCAGTCTGACATTTGTTAGAAAAAATTCAAATTTGCAGCAACCAAGCAAGTCTAAGAGACTTACAATACACAGTTGATCATTTATTTCAAATTTCATAGATAGTCATCAACAATTTCAAATTACATTATCTCTAAATGGGTAAAAAAATATAGCTACAAAGGAAACAGATTAAATGGCTACATATTGAAAGAAACATAAAGCTAAAGAACACAATCTATTAAAACAATATAAGATTATTATTATTATTATATGTATTCAATGATTATTTAACATAATTTATCTATAAAATAGTTATAAAGAATTGAATAAGAAAGCTTTTTATATTTCATGAATGATATATATTAGGAATCAACTATACGTTAACTACACTTGAATGAAACTTAATATGTTATTGGATATTGATTAAGACTTCATTTTAAAGATCAATTAATTATTGTATTATGAAAAACTAAATTTAGATTTTTGATTGTCATAACAATTTGTTTTGTAACATAATTTTATAATACACTTATAAAAAGAATTGTCTTAAATATTATTCATCTTTTAACACATTTTAACATTGATGTGTAATAAATGTTTTAAATTGATGTGTAAATAAACACGGGTACTATTTTAGAATAATAAACATTACGGTTATTGGTGTGTATTAAATGTCTTACAAAGAGTTCATCTTTTGAATCAACATTGAGATAGTAGTTTTGTTGAATCGACATTGTAAAATTGTTTTATTGATTTGGAGACTAATTTTCCTTTTTTGCTTATTATTGTACTAATGGTATAAGTTATAAAATTATTTAACTTTTATTATCTTTGTTATTCTTTGTATGTTTTTATATATGATTCAATAAGTTATAATATCTTATAATTCATGTAAAATTATCATTTGTTTACAAGTACAACATTTATATTTAATTAAATTTATATGATGTTACATATATATTATATATATTATGATTTTAAATATGTTCCACCGTGTGTAACACGGGTACTAATCTAGTTAACTAGTAAAGTAGTAGTAGCCGTTTTCAATTTCTAAGTTGTGACAAAATTTTAGAATCTTTTAAAAAATCAATGACTTTGTAAAATAGTATCTATTTTCTTCCAAAGATGTGGTTTCAACGAAATTGGATGCTTATAAATAAGATTATTCCTCGACTTCAGTTTTGGGTTATAATTCTTTCTTGGACCTAGTCATAATAAGCCATCCATGTTCTACGATTATCAATCTCAATGAATTAAGCTTAGTTGACTTCCACACGATATGTATGGAAATATGCGATCTTTAAGTATATGTACAGTTGTTAATTGATTTTGATGAACATCGTGATGAGATACGTGTTTTAATTATGGAGTTCATCTACATACTGAGAGCAGTTGACTTGGTTTTAATACATTCAAATGTTTACCAACTTGATCTTAGTGAATTAAACCATTTATTTTTATTTCTAATAAACATATTCCAAGTTTTTAAACCGTGCCCCAACAAGATTTTGGTTCTTTATAAAAGGAAAAATAGTGGGTTATGGCGTTCTCTTAGTCTTAGACTAGCGGCTTGATTCTAACCGACAAATTGTGCTTGGTAGATTTAAGATAGACGTTCAGACGGCGCGACGTCTACTATCGATAGAAACCATTTTAATAAATGATCATTGCATCATAAATACAAATTTTATTTCTGCCAGATTGTGTAACCGCTGGCATGTTGCATATTAGTCGTCACATCATTCAGAGATTAAATACTAGTCGTTTAAAGTCTAGTAAATGCTTCTACAAGTAATAGTTACCTACAGTTTTTCAGTAGCCAAATAAAAACATATGATCAATTACTAGCACTTACCGTCCCAGTTTCAAATGTGACAGTAATGGAATGCTCAATGACGCTCACTGATGAATTTCCGCAACCACAGCTCTACGGTTGCAAGGAGCCCAGGACAATCTGTGTTACTTGTGGAAACAAGGAATTCATAAGGCAGCCCAGGACAATCTTTGTTTACTTGTGGAAATTAGGATTTCATAAGGCGGCCAGTTCATTTCATGGCCTTCATGTTATTGATTTTTTTATTTCAATACAAATAAATATCATATATTCCCATATTTCTACACTTCTTAAAAATCACCAATCTAACCCTAGGAGGATTAGCTTATTATCTCGACCAAGTGGTGTATGGATTACTGGTCTTTATGAGCTGTTGTTGGTTCAACGACAAAACAGAACATCATGAATTTGTTATGAGAAGGGAAACAAGGGGGGGGGGGGGTTCTTTTAGTATCCACCCTCCAGCATGAGAATCAGTATCATGAACGTAATAATTGTTTAAAGTGACAGAGTGCATATCACTTTACCGTCAGTCTTGCCTAGGTATTTATAACTGAAGGAGTTGAGAAGGATTGGTTCAACTATCCTCTTAATTGAACCTTCTATTCCCCTGGCTAAGCACGTTAGAGGTTTTTGATTGGACGTACTAGCTGCATACAGAGGCAGGTGTCATTTGATGGTACGGAGCCTGTGATTGGTTTAACGTGCAATTGTGGTCCTTACCGGGATCCTGGACTGTGATGGCTTCTATGTCGCTTGCCTTGTGCCCTTCTGTCTCTTATGTACGATGTGTCTTCCGCTTAACTCGTCTGGTTATGATATGCTAAGGAATTCCTCCGTGAGTGATGCTAGTACTCACTTCGCGGATGGCGTTTTATGTTCCGTAATCGGTTGGATTTTCCTTACCTCTGTAACTCGTAATACTCTGCGGAAGATTTATGACCTTATCTTTTGAGTCCCGCGGTTAGGCGACTTTTCTTTACCTTCGGAACTTGGGGTATTTTGTGGTTGGGTAATAACCCTACATCCACATGCTCTCAGTCTATTGTTTCTTCTATGTTGTTTTTGTGCGGATGAAATTTTGGACTTTAAATAATTAGGGGTCTGGGTCGTTATTTTTAGTCTATTCCACGTAGGGGTGAAGTATGATTATAGAGGTTGACAAAACAACTCACATTTGTAGTGATGACGTTATCATACATGCCGATCCGCCCTTTATTTATTTCAGGTGTGGTATAAATGCTCTGCCGTTGCAGCGCATTTAAGTTCATACTCCCGCATCGTGTTCCCTTTCCTGATTGGTTGTTTATGTTGACGGTTTACAGCTGTCAACTACCTCAATCAATGTTGCGTGTATAAATAGGGGTTACCTTCTTTATTTATTTCATTCTTACTGGACTTGTTCTTTCTGCATTGTTGTCTTTGCGGTAGTCTAATCATCCAATTCTAATCTTCTCTCCTGTAATAGATTATTTGATCGGGATGTTGTCTGGACCAAAACCATTACCTACATGTGATGTTTGTTCATCTTGTTTGGTGGTGATTTCGGACCAGGCTTCATTCCAGTCAGATGTCATTGTTTCTTATCATTAATGTCCACAAGCCTTGAGTCGTCTTTTGTGTAGTTGGTTCTATCACTCACGCAGTTGCTTTGCCTTTACAGTTAGTTTTTGTTATTATATATTCTGTTCCTCCATACTTACGACGTTTCATCTTTTCTTCCGTATTTACTATTTTATTTATTGTTGCGATAGATTTTTACGAATATTCTAAGAGCTTTTTGGTATCTACAGGCTAATCGAATTGTAACTTTGTCTTCTGATATGGATAGAACTTCTAAGCTAGTGGGGTCTGGTTGAGTTGACGTCTTCCATGTCAGTCATTACGTCAGGGTGCCACTTCACCATTTTGGGCGTGTGACCCCACGCTCCCACTTGTCGTGGGTTTTAAATTCCCCACGTGACATGTCGTTTTTCCATTGGACCTTTAATATGCTCTCATTTATCACTTTGCCCCCTCCTTTACGCCGACGGATGGTATAAGTGGGGATTTCAACTCATTGTCGTTTTCATTCTTCAATTATCTTGGCGTTTTTTTATCTTCTTTCTTCCCAAGATTTTTCATTTGTTCTCTGCGTTCTTCGATGTTTTTGATCGGTTAATGGCTACTTCTTCAATCGTCAAAAAGAAAGGAGGTGGTTACAAATTCTCTCGGCCTTTAATTGAGTACAAGGATCGTATTGGTATAGGAGTTTGACTATTTTCTCTACCCCTCGCTGCTTCATCAAGGGCCCAGCTCTCGTTGCTGCCAGTATGAGCCGCGTCTGGTGGAAAGCGGGAAAAGTCCCCGTTTATGGTCATGATGGTATATGCACGTGTTATCCAATGAAATTTTATCCCCGTACTGGTAGTTTTCCTAGTGTTCTCTTCGATAATTGACTAGCGATCTATCAAACGTGTCTCTCAAGATTAGCTAAATTCGCGGCTTGGTTTTATAACATCGCGTCATGCTCCGCAAATTTCGCCTCGTTTGTTGGTCCGCTACATTCATCTCGCCTCAGAATTTCTGCCATCATCTCTTCCAACGAGGATTTCTTCTCACCACTATCACCCTGCTCCGCATTCCCCTGGCACGAACCACTCGATGCGAATAGGTTTTCACGACGCTGCTGCTGCTGCTGATAGCCATCTGTTTGGCCTCCACGAAAATTATTCTTCCAGCCGGTGTTACCACCGAAGGCGAGGTTATTTATCGAAAGGCGTTATTGACGAAGTCAACCGCCTCCTGATTTTCAGTAAGGCACTAGACAATCGATGGTGTCATGGCCGCCTCTACACACCTCACATTTCGCAACACTTTTCACTGTGAGATCGTTCACCATTTTCTTTAGCGAGTCAACTTGAGCTTGGAGTGAGGTGTTTGAATCCACCTCGTTATATAACTTCTCCACAAGCATCCATGTCGCGAGGCCATAATGAGGACAACAAAGAAGTAGGTCATTGAATCTCTCCCAAGCCTCACAATAAGATTCATCCGCCCTCATTCGGATAAAACACATTTCATCGCGGATACAAGCAGATTTGGACGGAAGAAAGAATTTGTTCATGAATTTTTCTTGCAAACCAGCCCAAGTGGTGATGGAACCAGTCGGCAGAGATTTTACCCACTAGAAGGATTTATAAGTGAGAGAGAATGGGAACAAACGGAGATAGATGAACTCATTGCTAAGATTTCCGACGTTGAAGGTATTGCAAGTTTGAACGAACATCTCAGTGTGATTAGATGGGTCGTCGTGTGCTAGCCCATGAAACTGGTTTGAACTTCGGATCAACTTAACGACGTGGGATGGACTCACCCAGTTCCCGTTTGCAGCTCCATCAGCGACGGGTATGATGATCCTTGTCCGAATGGTGGTGGACGATTTACCGTAGTCGGCAACTACTCTCCTATCAGGCTGGCCTCCCATATCCTTAATGACAATAGATGAAGAAAATGAAGTACGAGAACAAGGAGCACTTACTCATGAAACTCTCTCTCGGGTACTACTCTCCTATCAGACTGGACACGGCGCCTCTCATGAAACTCTCTCTCGGGTTTTTGAATCCTGAAAACTCTAGTGGTCCTAGGGAGCGAGTACGTCACATTAACTAACTACAAAATAAAAGAAAAAATAAATTTATACTAATTAAACAATTAGCAAGTAAGACACTAAAAACAATCTAATTTAATTTAAACTAAAGATAATATTAAAACAAGTAGCAAATAGGCAAGTCCCCAACTCGGGTCGTTCTCTAATCACCTCTAACCGTGTCTCTGGCAACGGCCTCAAAAACTTGATATGCGAATATATATATATATATATATATATATATATATATATATATATATATATATATATATATATAATGCGATTCGCAATTAATCTTTAAAGCCAAACTACCTAACCTATTTCAAGCCAAACTACCTAACCTATATATATATATATATGTACCCGTCGTGTGTAGCAAAGAGAAAGGAAGTCCAGGTATCGAACTCAAGGACACTAGATGTGGCTCGGATACTAAACCCTAATTAAGTCCTGCCCTGAATGATTTCAAATTGATTTTATTATTTTTATTATTTTTATTTAATTTAAACTAACTTAACTTAACGAAACTAGCTGGAAGACTTAACGCCACTAACAGAGCTCTTAAATGTGATGAAGGGGAACCACCTTGGTAAAGTATCTTAACGACTATCAACAACGCTCAGGTGACAATGAACATATAAAACCGGGTTCTAAATATTATCTAACTAGACAATGATAAGGGAAAATAGGTCCCCAGGGTCAGTTTTACTAAAGACCCCAAAAAATGTCTAGAAAGAAGGATAAAGCACGGTTATTTTTTTAAGTACCCTAATGATTTATTACTTGGTTCGTGTCAAACTTACAAATTCTTCTAAGGTTCGTAATTCTAACAAACCTAGTGTAACACCCTGGCTAAAGCGGAATATACCCGAGTGTGACGTACAGATTGCTAAAAACACATGTGACACTATTAAGTGACGATATTATCATTAATTAATTTAAACATCAAGTACAAAAGTTTGTAACAAGAAATATAAAGAAAACACAAGAACAATTAACAACTTGTCCATTTAAATAACCTAAGTCCTAGTGTCTTCTCCGTTTCATCCTCTAACAATTGTACCTGTAACATATATATAAAATAAAGTCAACTAAATGAATAGTTGGTGAGCTTTCACAGTTTGATATACGTAAATAAAAATCATACGATTCCATGAACAAGTGTAAATCAGCAAGTAATGTCATTTCCAACTGGGATTGTGCACCAGCGTACTCAGATAAGCGCAAGTAAGGTCATTTCCAGTTGGGATTGTGCACCAACATACTCGGATAATGAGGCCCTTTTCCACTCATAACAACAAATGTATTGAGCGCAAAGGGGGGCGTATGATCATACTATCTTGAAGTAATCCATGAGCAAGTAATTTGTAGCAAGTAGCAAGTAAACACACAAGTCCATGTAGCGAATTGTAGTTTGTAAATAATGAGTAAACGAAATTGAATTGTTGATAGGATATATATGCTACACCCAAAATAGTTAAAAAGGGTAAAAAGGGGGTGTGAGAAACTCACCTTGATGTTGAAGACAAACTTGAAATAAAACCGAAAGTACGTAATTGAAATCGAAACAATTGAACGTCACGAACTAGAATTAGAATCATAAAAATTAATATTAACAGACGACTTATAAAATGTAGATATTCATACAAGCAGTATAAGTATTTTCTAATCAATTCCTAGAATCCTTAGTATCCAAACAATCCCACGGATTATTAAAGTTTTGACCAAAGTTTGACTTTCCGTTGACTTTGAACAAAGTTTGACTTTCCGTTGACTTTTGACCAAAAGGTCCAAGTTGTTGACCGTTGACCAAAATATTGACCGTTTACCCTAAATGTTGACCGACGACCCGTTGGTGGCTTTTGACCAATTATCTAGACTTAAAATAATCATAAAATATTCATAGTCGCAACCTAACAATCGATCATGTAATTTGCAGTTAATCATTTTTCATGCAACCCTATGACTAAGTCATACTTTTACCAATTTCATTTCTCATAAGTAAGACCAAGCATTTAGTCAAATAATTTCAAGTTGACCAATAAATTTAAATTCCAATATAACACAACAATCTTTGTACAAACTACAACTATTTTTACCAAACAACATGCTGGATAAATTTTGGCAGGTTTTAAGTCACCAAAACCTATTGTTCTAACCAGCCAAAACATGCAAATAAGTTACCAAATAATTCCCACAGATACTTTCAAGTATTAGGAATAAGATAAAATTTTCTTGTAATATTTGAACACTCACAAACATCATGAAAATTCATACATTGCAGAAACTTTTTTTCAGCTACCTTATCAGCACAACAGAATGTAAATATTTGCAAAATATTCCATATATGTACAATTGATGCAATACCAATTGATGAGATTCCTAATTCAATTTATAACATTCCAAAAGTGGAATAACACCCATATCTATTTTCAATCTCAAGTTATACAATATACAACACAGCTCAAAAAATTTCTCTTTCAATCAGGATTGCAACCCGATTTTGTAAATTAACAAAAACTAGTCAAACAAAGTCCAAAAATTATGATTCTTGTCTTTATGAAAACTAGATTCAAAGTACTTAATCATAGTATCATAAATAAATTAGAAACACCAACTTGTTTACTTACTTGCTTGATCAATGCTATATCACTATTTGTTCTAAGAATCGCCCAACTTGTTTATGATATTTTGAGAGTGTTTTAGAAAAATAGAATGTATGTGTGTGTGATGTGATGTGATATGGACGGCAAAAGGAAGAAATAGAAAAGTTATAACCTTAATTTTTATTTACTCATCATTAACACAATCATTAAGACATAATTAATTTTATTAAACTTTAGGTTATGTCAGTTTTTATTACATGTGACATGTTACATTCTATTATAAACATTTTCTAGTAACCATATGTTGTGTACTAGTCTTTTTGTTACTTGTCATCTAATATATCATAGCTTATGTTATTTTAATTATTCATTTCTCCTACAACATATAAGTATACAACAACTAATCATGTAGCATGTAACACAATTTCACCCACCACATATAATACATGTAACATATCATGTGTGACAAATTTATTATAACACGTGTGACAAGTTTATTATTCTAGTTATCAATAACTAGTTACTCTCACTCAGGTCACCAACGACACCACTGGCCCAATGTTTGAATACATGACACTATATGCATGGGAGTTCATTAACTTAGTTAACAGAACTAACTGGGTTTAGTGACACAGTCAACAGGATATAACTGAAATGCCGGGTGTCACATCGGGGATCAGAAATGTTGAATGTATATTTTATTATGGAGTTGGATATTATAATATGTTTTTATACATATATTGATAAATAAAAACCGAAAATTTAAAACGGGTTGGATTTTCGGGTGTGAAAAGTAACGAATGTTACAGGACTTACAACTTTTGTAAATTTGGTCCCGAAATTAAAATAAAAATAAAATTTTAAAAGAGAACAACTAATACACGAAGTTGTTAGAAGTTTAAACAATTTTATACATACATAATAAAAAAATAGAATAACGCCGATCTTTTAATGACCCAAGATAACGCCACAAATAGAAAATATGACAAGGACACTTATATATAGGATGTACCAGCGGCGTATGCACCATGCCCTTATCATATTGTATTTGCCCCGTTCCCCAAAAATCATTCCAAGTTTCGAGTTATTTCACACAACCGGACTTATTATATCTTCCATGCGAGGACTTTGATAATTACGTGTCGACCCATAATTACCTCTATCGTCAGATGGTCCATATAACGTGCCCATATTGTGTGGTTTTAAGACATAGACCTTACATAAATAACAAAAATTCTCATATGTAACGTTGAAAATAAAAAAAAAATGAATTTAAAGGGTAAACATTACAAAACATATTGATAGACCATTCAGGCCAAGGACAACGCGAAAACACTAAGTTAAGTAAATAAATTCATCGTGTCTAAAGCAAGTAAACGTTGTCGAACACGAAATAAACGAGATAATGAAATTAAAGAATGAAACATTTAGAATTATAAACATCGTAACATGTAATTGAAATAACGGGGTTGAGAATAATGTGGCAAACAAACGTAGCATTTAACCAATGAAATATAAACATGTAAATTGTTAACGCATTGGGTTTAAGAATAGCTTAAAGGAACGAAACTTTTAAGTATCAAAATATCATGACGTTTAAAAAAAAAAGAAAATCTCCAATTAAAAATCGACGTGACCAATGGCAACGTTGAGAATAAACAATTATATCTTGCAAACATGTAAATTGATAATAACTAGAAATGAAATGGATAAACAAAAATTTAATATAAAAAAAATCGGTTAAGTTTGTAAAAAGGAAATTTCCAATAGTAACATTGTGCAAATCAAGGTAAATAATTAGAATTTCGAAATCAAAATAAAGCATTTGTCTCAGATTGATGAAGTCAAGAACAACAAATTGTTCGAATAAAACGTTGCGTGGAAGAGAAGCAAACGAATCACCAAAACAATTTGTGTAAAAATAACATAACATAAACTCAGTATGTAAATGGGACTCAGTCCCGGTTCTAAGTAAACGAATTCGTTTGGAGAGAACCGGTCACGAATACTCAAATGTAGAAATAAAAAAAAAAAACGGTTTCTATTAGGTAACTATGTACACATACATGTTCATAGTCCCAATTTCCACTTAACGGTTACGTTGATGGGAAATTGGTCATAGATCACAGAATTCAAAATAACAAACGTAAAGCGATTTAATAAAGCGAATAAGAATGATGTACCAATTTACATTTCGTAAAAATACAAACAAATATGGACCAAGGATTAATGAACAATAAAATAAACTTCGTAACTATATTATAAAGAAGTAGATAAAAATCACTTTGGGTAAGTTCGAAGCATACGTGAAGGAGAAAATAAAGAAAAGTAAATGTAGCTTACGACGTTTGTCTTCTCAAGTGTCGGTTTGTTTGGGATATGAAAGGTTGACGTGAGGGGGTGGTGCCATGATTTCTTAGCCGAAACTCACTGGCGTTATCGAAGGGGAAAGAAAGGAAAGGATACAACATATATTTTAATTTACAAAAATCTGTTGTAAATCGTGATACTTTTAAATCTAATGGTGAAATAAAATTTATTTAGACAAAAAGTTTTTTTTTTAGCTATCGCAAAGACTTGCAAATTTTATGAAACTTTCACATAAAAACAAATGTTTTCTTTTGGCCTGCGGCCTAGGTAGAAAAGAAAGAAATGATTGTCAAGGTATCCGACTTGTTGAATGAAAAATAGACTTAAAGGGCTTAAGACTTGTTTGGAACAAAAAATTTACTTTAAAAATGGATTGAATAAATAATTACATTGTTATTAGTTGTGACGATAGTACTAATAATAATAATATTACTAATAATAATAAATAGTACTAATAAATTTTATTAATAATAATATTGATAATGATGGTAATAAAAATAATGATGACGCTAATGGTACTAATAATAATGGTAGTAGTAATATTAATAATGATGTTAATAACTTTAATAATAATAATAGTAATAGAGGTAATAAATCCTTTTTAAAGAAAATCATTTGATTGAAAGTTAAAAACAACCAAGGATTTGGGTTTAAGCGCGAGGTGTTAGTAAAAGAGATAAAATATAGGAAAGTATGCAAATGAAAATATAGACGAGTTAGATGATTTTTGTAAAGATCTAAGTATTGAAACCGGAAAATCGTGTAAGGTCGACAAAGGATGAGGGGTTAGGATATTGCATGGCGGAACCAAGTTAGGCCTTCCAAAGTATAGCGGGTGTGCTAGGGTCACCACAATGATAGTAGGCTTGAAGCATGAGGTCTAACATGTGATTGAGACAAATGGTTAGGTACAGGTCTTGCAGATGGGTGAGTGACGTTGAGTTTGGGTGGGTTTTAGCAATAAGTGGTAATTGAATCTACCACAGATTGAAGTATATCAACGTTTCAGGGAAGTAAGTGATGGGATTTACACATACTGTAGAAAGGGTGTGTTTCAGCGCGAGGCTTTTCGGTAGCGTTTAGCTTGCGTTTCCAAGAATGGTGCTGGTTTGAATTTGAATTTACTATAGTGATGAAGGTGGGTGTGGTTAAACTTGGGGTGATCGGGATCGCGAAGGCCAATTTGCTTGATCACTTGGATTGTCATTTTGTGAGTTGAGTGTAACAACTAGGAACAACGAGGAGGCATGATACGAAACGTGAAGAATTCGCGTGACTTGGGACGTAAGTATGAAAACATCTAATAGATACATCAATATAAACAAGTAAAGAAAATAAATAGTATGAAACAAATTTGAAATCAAAGTTGGAATTCCCATGAAACGTCATGAGTTTCTCTCTTTTAATAAACGAAAACCTCATAAATTATTGAATAATCATATGTAAAACATATTAAACTTAACAATAATTAGTGATCGAATTGAAAATCGAGTGTTCATGAACATGACTTTTCGATTTTTTTTTCAATTCTAAAACATAATAGTAAAATAATAAAGTAATCGTTTGAAATTCGGTTATTACTTTTCGAACTTTTAAAATTTTAAGCCGTAAATGAACGTGGCCGTAAATGAACGTATAAATAAAGAAAACGTGTCATAAAATTTTTAAACTTAACTGTTCTCGTATAAAAATGCGCAATTAAATCGAACCAAAAGCTGGGTATTCGTGTACAGACTTCTAGTTATAACACATTGTAAAACATACATGAGTGCAACCATATTCTTTTCACCAAGAGAACATGGTCATGTTTGAAACTTAAAATTGTGATTCAAATGGCGTTGAAAGTGGTATGCTTTGGCTTAATAGAGTTCATGCTCTTTCCTAACTCTCTAGGTGCAACCGGGTCCCGCGTCTGATTGGGATTTATACGCATTGCTTATCCTTAGGTTTTAATAACTTTGGTGTCAAGAGTTTCGGAAAACAGGCGCGTCCCCTTACAGTTTACTACATACCCGCCATAACGAACCATCTTTAAGAGGAAGAAATATCGGGCAACCAAAAATCGAAAATCTGATTATTGAAATTGAAAATCTTTGCGTTAGGCATAAGTCTTGGACTTGTGTGTGCTTGTGTAATTAAAGTATTTGAAGAAATTGAATCATCAGTATAATAGTATTTGCGTACATGAGGCATAAACAAATCAATAATAACGAAATAATGTGCATTGAACAATCATATTAGGCTCACATAATTTCTAATCATGCAACCTAAACAATTAAGCAAATAAACTATAACCAACTAGAACACTACGTCTAATGTCCAATCTTATAGTCACGGCTCTGATACCAATCTGTAACACCCCGGCTAAAACGGAATACGCCCGAGTGTGACGTACAGATTGCTCAAAACACATGTGAAACTATTAAGTGACGATATTATCATTAATTAATTTAAACATCAAGTACACAAGTTTGTAATACAAAGAAAATACAAGAACAATTAACAACTTGTCCATTTATTAATATAACCTAAGTCCTAGTGTCTTCTATGTTTCATCCTCTAATAATTGTACCTGTAACATATATATAAAATAAAGTCAACAAAATGAATAGTTGGTGAGCTTTCACAGTTTGATATACGTAAATAAAAATCATACAATTCCATGAACAAGTGTAATTCAGCAAGTAATGTCCTTTCCAACTGGGATTGTGCACCAGCGTAGTCAGATAAGCGAAAGTAAGGTCATTTCCAGTTGGGATTGTGCACCAACGTACTCGGATAATGAGGCCCTTTTCCACTCATAACAACAAATGTATTGAGTGCAAAGGGGGGGCGTATGATCATACTATATTGAAGTAATCCATGAGCAAGTAATTTGTAGCAAGTAGCAAGTAAACACACAAGTCCATGTAGCGAATTGTAGTTTGTAAATAATGAGTAAACGAAATTGAATTGTTGATAGGATATATATACTACCCCCAAAATAGTTAAAAAGGGTAAAAGGGGGTGTGAGAAACTCACCTTTATGTTGAAGACAAACTTGAAATAAAACGGAAAGTGCGTAAATGAAATCGAAGCAATTGAACGTCACGAACTAGAATTAAAAGCATAAAAATTAATATTAACTGACGACTTATAAAATGTAGATATTCATACAAGCACTATAAGTATTTTCTAATCAATTCCTAGAATCCTTAGTATCCAAACAATCCCACGGATTATTAAAAGTTTGACCAAAGTTTGACTTTCCGTTGACTTTGAACAAAGTTTGACTTTCCGTTGACTTTTGACCAAAAGGTCCAAGTTGTTGACCGTTTACCAAAATATTGAATGTTGACCCTAAATGTTGACCGACGACCTGTTGGTGGCTTTTGACCAATTATCTAGACTTAAAATAATCATAAGATATTCATAGTCGCAACCTAACAATCGATTATGTAATTTGCAGTTAATCATTTTTCATGCAACCCTATGACTAAGTCACACTTTTACCAATTTCATTTCTCATAAGTAAGACCAAGAATTTAGTCAAATAATTTCAAGTTGACCAATAAAGTCAAATTCCAATGTAAAACAACAATCTTTGTACAAACTACAACTATTTTTACCAAACAACATGCTGGATAAATTTGGGCAGGTTTTAAGTCACCAAAACCTATTGTTCTAACCAGCCAAAACATGCAAATAATTTACCAAATAATTCCCACAGATACTTTCAAGTATTAGGAACAACATAAAATTTTCTTGTAATATTTGAACACTCACAAACATCATGAAAATTCATACACTACAGAAACTTATTTTCAGCTACCTTATCAGCACAACAGAATGTAAATATTTGCTAAATATTCCATTTATGTCCAACTGATGCAAGACCAAATGGATTGGATTTCTAATTCAATTTATAACATTCTAGAAGTGGAATAACACCCATATCTATTTTAAATCTCAAGTTATACAATTTACTACACAGCTCAGAAAATTTCTCTTTCAATCAGGATTGCAACCCAATTTTGTAAATTAATAAAAACTAGTCAAACAAAGTCCAAAAATTATGATTTTTGTCTTTATGAAAACTAGATTCAAAGTAATTAATCATAGTATCATAAATAAATCAGAAACACCAACTTATCATCAAGTTATACAATCTACAATCTAAAACACAGAATCTGTCAACAAGAAGATTCAAACCAAAAGTCACAAAAATTATGATTCTTATATCCTTATGATTCTTAATCATCAAGGAACCATTTTTTTATAACCAAATCTCATGTATTTCATTATTTTACTGATTTATAAAATAATATTTATGTACAAAAGGTTTCCATATTTTCGTTTATGACAAGACGCACAATTTCTTTTAAAACCATCAACTTGATCATCTTTTTATTTCTTATGATTACATGTGTTTGGATACTCAATCCCAAAATCCCAAATCAAAGAAACATAAACAAAATATATATTAACCATGCTTACTTACTAGCTTGATCAATGCTATATCACTATTTGTTCTAAGAATCGCCCAACTTGATTATGATATTTTGAGAGTGTTTTAGAAAAATAAAATGTATGTGTGTGTGATGTGATATGGACGGCCAAAAGGAAGAAAAAGAAAAGTTATAACCTTAATTGTTATTTACTCATCATTAACAAAATCATTAAGACATAATTAATTTTATTAAACTTTAGGTTATGTCAGCTTTTATTACATGTGACATGTTACATTCTATTATAAACATTTTCTAGTAACCATATGTTGTGTACTAGTCTTTTTGTTACTTGTCATGTAATATATCATAGCTTATGTTATTTTGATTATTCATTTCTCCAACAACATATAAGTATACAACAACTAATCATGTAGCATGTAACACAATTTCACCCACCACATATAATACATGTAACATATCATGTGTGACAAATTTATTATAACACGTGTGACAAGTTTATTATTCTAGTTATCAATAACTAGTTTCTCTCACTTAGGTCACCAACGACACCACTGACCCAATGTATGCATACATGACACTATATGCATGAGAGTTCATTAACATAGTTAAACAGAACTAACTGGCTTTACTGACACAGTCAACAGGATTTAACTGAAAATGCCGGGTGTCACATCGGGGATTAGAAATGTTGAATGTATATTTTATTATGGAGTTGGATATTATAATATGTTTTTATACATATATTGATAAATAAAAACTGAAAATTTAAAACGGGTCGGATTTTCGGGTTTGAAAAGTAACGAATGTTACACCTAGGGAATAAGGGGTAGTTCAATATTAAAGGTTAAATATATTGGCTTTCAAATTAACCTAATTAATGGCTAGAAAATTGGCCGAGTCTCGCAACGGCTATCTAAATTGACTAGACCAAAGAGATAAACCAACTCCTAATGTGTTGGTCCGACTAAAAGGAGATGAACTACTGAGATAATCAACTATAACCAGCCAAACCCTACGGTGACGTCTACCACAAACAACCGAAACACCAAGTAATCAATCTAGCATGCAATCTTAAACCAAACACAAAACTAATTCATGTAAAGATAAAATCACACGCGGTTTAATTAATATAATATTATACAAACTCAATAGAAATCATAGAATAAAATCATAATAGTATGAACTTGACAATAGAAAATCAATCATATGTTCGTTAATCAACCCAAAACAATCGTTGAATTATCGTCAATTAACCAAACCTAGGTAGTTCTAACAAGTTTAGTTACTCGTAATAATAAACGCAAACACAAAATATTCTGAGTTTATAACAAAAACCGAAGGAATAAATAACTAAAAGGTTCAAACCAAATAGTTGAATGAATTTGTATCCTTGCTCCAAGATGACTCTTCTGCCTTGCGTCGCCCGTAATAATATCCCTTGTGTTGTTCTTGTCTTCACGTCCTCAACCCCAAGAGTCTCCTGCTCTAATTTTCTACTTCTATCTATTTTCAATAATTGTCGAGCCCTGGGGCCCAGCCGTCAGAGAATAATATTCACCTCTTGCGGCTGCCTCCTCTCTTGCTACTTGTACGTATCATTTTTTTCCCTAATGGGTTTATTATTGAAGTTCTAATGGGCTCGTTAAAATCCAAATAATTATTGCCCCACAAAATTAAATAAGCTCCATAACTTCTTGTGCCACTGTCCACATAAAAAAACATTAAAATATTTATTAATATTATAAAATTAAAGTTTAATGATTTCATTATTAGAAAGAACTAAACATCATATTACATTACACTATATATTAAACGAAAAGGTGCTGCTACAGTAAAGTTTTATAAATGCATATTTAGCCCTTGTAAACAGTTATAGCCCCTGCCATTTGCTATGCAAAATAAACTTTGTTTAGCCCATGTGAATATACATGTTAACGATTTTAGTCTCTGTCATGTGTTGTGCAAAATAAATTAAACATTTATAGCTCTAAAATAGTAATTGCACTTGCTACTAACACCACAAATAAAATGTGTTATACATTCAATTATATTATTTGAATTGAACTAATAAAATAACATTATAGTACTATGGGGGTGTTTGGTTGAGCTTTTAAAAGTGGTTTATTTGCTATTTGTTTGTTGAAAAGCAAAAGATGTTTTGTAAAGCTCCTCCAAAAGCTTCAAAATGGAGCTTTTCAAAATTACTTTTGCTTTTAGAAAATCAAATAAGCAAAAAATCAATTTTAAAAGCTCACCCAAACACCCTTATATATAATAGCAAGCCTATTTTGCTATGGTAGAAGTTTAATATTGGCATATTTACTTTTTACAGTTTTGGATGTTATATTTTTTGTTCCTTTTGATTATGTTTGAATTCTATAGTAGAAGTTTATCGTTTCCACATTTATTCCATGTAGTTTCGGATGCAACATCATTTATTTTTTTTGTAAGGTTTGCATTTTAATTCCTTTAGTTTTGGATAAAGCATTTTCTACAGTGCAAGCCATAACGATGAGGTTAAGATATCGGAATTTGATATTACTATATTCGTATTATTTAACAAAATAATTTTTAGAATGGTGAATTTAATATTATATTTAGTTATTAAACTTAATATTTTTGTTAATTAAAATACTTAACTAATTAGATTCTGAAATCTTACTATACAACAACGTACGTAAATTTACGTGATTTCTGAACATACCCTCAACATGTTTTTATCTGCGTTTTTAACCGAACTTATACCAATCAAATACCCTCCGCGAAGCGCGGGATAGTTCTACCAGTTTATAATAATTTCAACGTGATGCTTAGGATTTTAAATAACTAACAGTTAATGATATTAATAATAATGGTAATATATATATATTCAATTATTCGGTAATATATATATATATATATATATATATATATATATATTCACTCATTGGTCTCAAGTTTAGTTAATTACTCTAATTTAGCTCGTTGACTCTTGAAATCTTTAAAATCCATATTAGAACCAAATAAGAGTAATATTCAATTAAAACATAGCTCAAATTACTTAAAAGTATAGGAATTAGTTATATTATAATATGCATATTTTAGGCTACATCAATTAGCTTAGTATCTCGACCAAGTGGTATATCAATTACTGGTCTTTTGAGTTGTTATCGGTTCAACCTGCAAAACAGAACACTGTGAGCTCGTTACGAGAAGGGAATGAGGGTTTTTTCTCGTAACCACCCTTCGACGTGAGATCCAATATCAATACATGCAATAATCATTTTGAGTGACATTGTGCATATCCCTTTACCGTTGGTCTTGCCTGGGTATTTATAGCCAAAAGGGTTTAGACGGATTTGTCTAGCTGTCGTCTTAATCGAACCATTTATTCCTATGGTTGAGCACGTTAGAGGTTTTTGATTGGACGTACTAGCTGGCGTATGGAGACAAGTGTCTTCTGTCGGTATTGCACTGGTAACCTGTGATTGGTTTAACGTGTAATCGTGATCCTTATCAGGATCTTGGACTGTGATTGGCTTCTATGTCGCTTGCCTTATGTCCTTCTGTCCCTTCGGTATGGCACTGGCAACCTATGATTGGTTTAATGTGTAATCAGCTGGCTTTGCCTTGCCTCTCTAACTTGTAATACTCTGCGGATGGTTTATGACCTTACCTTTTGAGTCCTGCGATCAGGCGGCTTTGCCTTGCCTTTGTAACTAGAGATATTTTGAGGGTGGTTTATGACCATCCCTCCACAAGATCCGATATATGTTATTGAATGTGTATTGGAGAAAAATCAATTATGCATCACCAACGACATGCTGCTAAGTTTCCAAGAACTTATTATTCAAAGACCCTAGTTAATAATTAATATACAATAATATATATATATTTATATGTGGCCATTATAAACATTTATATTATAATAGATCAAAATATTAATTATACCCTATTATATATTATGTAACATCCTACTTTCGGTTATATTAATAAAATAAAGTTCGTTTATTTTATAGCGGGTCGTTATCGGTTTAGTTTAATAGAATACGAGATGGACTAGTGTTGCGTAAATGGATATGGGTTATGGACTTGGGTTATGGAGGAATGAAGGAAAGACCATGTGCTTAAGCCCATTATCAAAAATATATATACCCTTAATCCTCCATTTAATTCATTTACACATATCCCTTACACCATCCAAAACACACACTTAAGATTCTCTCTCTAGTTTCTCTCTCACTCTAGCCGAAATATAGAAGAAGAAACGGATCCCGACCCAAGGTATGATAGTATTTTGTTTTAGGAACTTAAATCCGTTAGATATAATCATGAAACGACGAGCCGACACCGTTAAACCGTTTAAGTCACGAGATCCGGGTGGAATCGGGTATAAACCGAACCTATGGTGAGCTTAGGGGTCACCCTAGCTCAGATCTGGATCGAACGGGACGAAAAACGGTGAAAAACGAGTTAAACCGACGTGTTCGCGGTTTTCCGGCGGCTTTCCGGCAAAGGCGGCGCCGGAAAGGCGGCGCCGGAATAGTGGTAAGAGGTTAAGGGGAATGTCAGGGAATGTTCTGACATTCCTGACCTAACCCTAGTTCGCTATGGGAACTTAACGAACTGAGGGTGATTCGCTATGGGGACTTAACGAACTGAGGGTGATTCGTTAGTCGATTCGCATAAGGGGGCACAGCGAACTAGCCCTAGTTCGCCTATGATTCGTCTCTGATTCGTTAAGGGATAAGGGTAACGAATTACCCTTGATTCGTTATGACCAGTTCGTTAAAGGAGATAACGAATTAGAAAGTCCAATTCGTGTAAGTAACCAGTTCGTTAAAGGTTCTAATTCGTTACAAGAACCAGTTCGTCATGGCAAGTCAGTTCGTTAAGGATAAGTAACGAACTAGAAGTTTAACAGAATGACAGAATGGTCCCTGGACTTAGAAAAGAATGATTTAATTACAAATAAGCCCTTGAACTTTTAAGTAGCATATTATTCAATGATTCAAAATGCTAATGGAAAATGTGTTAAGACAGTTAATGAAAATAAAATTTTTCCAAGCTGGCCTGGCAGCTTAACCCCAGCCAGGGGCTCTGCCCCTTGGACCCCGCTAGGGGCTGCCGCCCCTAGAACCCCGTTGCCAGGGGCGCTGCCCCCGGACCCCCGTTCGTTGAGGGTAATAATTAAACTAGAAAGACGATATGTGTAGTGATAGTTATTGATACGTATAATTATTATACAGTTAGTCGCGCACAGCTAATGAAGGGGATAACCGTAAACGGTGAACGCAACCGCCTTGAGGTGAGTTTCTAGCCCCACTTCCTTGTTATGTTTTCGGGGCTGTGTGCATACTCGATGTGATAGTGAATACACTTATCTTAAGTGATAAGTGTATACCTTGTATGATTTACGTATGATGATTGCTTGACGGTGCGTGAACGATCTTCGGATATTGCATGAACCGTCAGGTGGTAGTTAAGACATGATTGATAAGTATGATGAGAGATATGATGTATGTATGAATATATGATGTATGCATAATGTATGTATGTTATGATGATGGTACGTGAACGCTCTTCGGAGATTACACGTATTGTCAAGGAAAGCATGTATGAACAGGTATGGTGCAGTTATACGAAACAAAGGGACCAGACCCTTATAATATCTGTGATGTTAGGGACCAGACCCTTATAATATCTGTGATGTTAGGGACCAGACCCTTATAATATCTGTGATGTTAGGGACCAGAAACTTATAATATCTGTGATGTTAGGGACCAGACCCTTATAATATCTGTGATGTTAGGGACCAGACCCTTATAATATTTGTGAGGTTATAGGGCGAAAGGCTCTTTAAAACGTATGATTATGTATGTATAGAAAGTATGAAAGTAAGAATGAAAGTATATGCACTTATACGTGTATGAAAGAAAGTTAAGAGGTTAAGTATGAAATGTAAGAAGGTATTGTATGATTATGTGATTAACTAGAACTCACTCAGCGTAACTGACTTTTAGTATGCACGCAGGTGAGTAGAATGAGGCAGGTAGCTTGAGGAGGACACATGGCAAAGTTGGACGAAGCTGGCATCTAAAGATTTTGCTATGATGTTTTATTTTAAAAGACTATGTTTTGTTTTTAAATGACTATGAATGCTCGATAAGACCAGAATTATGGTTATGGAATGTAATGGTTTGAATATTTTTAATGTTCCGCGAATGTTTTAATTATCTCTGATATTTAGAACTGCGTTTATGAGTAAATCCAACACGAAAGTAGGGCTACCGGTAACGGGGCCTTACATATTAGTTTGGTAATTGTTGATAGACTATATTATCCTTACTAGCTAATGAAGGGTTTTCCCTTATTCTAAACCAGTTCATTTTGCCACGTGTCCAAACATGGGCAGAAACACATGTAATTGTGCTTATACCGTTGGTGTTGCTGTCACCGGTAGACCCTTTGGTCTTACATCTATGTCACTGTCGATTTATGGTTTTGTTTTATTTATTATATAAAAATACTGATGTTTATTGACATAATAAACAATCTCAATTATAAGCCTCTTATCCTTTAGATTTATATCTTTTTCAGAAATTTTCTATTGAGGAAATCGAACCAGTGGATCTAGCCTTCGAAAACCTTTTACATTGTCAACGTTAATTTTTCACCTATTTACATGGTTCCTAGTAGGCTAAGAGAAGTCAACCCTAGATCGTTCACCCCTTGGGTGTTCTCTATTGGACCTTTCCACAAAGGCCAAAGAAACTTGAAATCAATGAAAAATAATAAAGCTACTTATCTAAGTGTGCTATTGTCTGAAGTAGGTTCCAAAGAGAAAATAATGAAAGAATGTGTGCAAAAGGTGAGGGGTTCAATAAAAAAAACTCAAGACATATTATTTTGGAATGAAGCTGTAACTGATCATGAACTTGTTTAAATGATGCTTATGGATGCTTGTTTCATACTTAAATTTATCAAGAATCATTTAATAGTTGGCAATTTATTTACAGACAACCAGTTGCGCAATAGGAATATTGCTCTGGATGGCTAGTGTTGCCAGAAAACCAAATCCCATTTTTTATTCTTCAAGACATATATGACCTCACTATCCGAAAATTGCATTATAAAAACCTCTTACTTGTAACAACTCAGACTTTCTGAAATTAATATTTATATTAAAACCCGGCCTATTTCGATGTTCAGGAAATTCTATCGCATTTATCGAGTTAATTCATTATTGTAATATTATTCTTATTTATTTATATATTATACAATTATAACTTTCAAAGTTTGGCAAAAATATCCCAAACTTAAACTTTTAACCCTTATTAATTCCATCCTCAAACCTTAGGGTCTAAAGTGAAAAATTATGTTATAATCCATTACAATCTGGTACCTAGGCCTGTTCACGAGCCAAGCCGAGCCCGAGCCAAGGCAAGCTCAAGCTCGGCTCGATATTCAATCGAGCTGGCTCGGCTTGAGCTCTTAATCGAGCTAAAAATTTGTGCTCAAGCTCGGCTCACTTTTAAATCGAGCCGGCTTGGCTCGGCTCGATTTGGCTCGAGTTTACCTGTAATAATAAAAATTATATGCAACCATCAAGTCAAATTAAATAAATATGACGTTGAGATCAACACCAACCAAATACAAACTAAATAAATACGTATAATAACACCATCGAAAGCAAAATATGTTTAACAAGTCTAAACCAAGCCACATACAAAATTAAGGAGAGAAGTATTATCTATGAGGGGTGGCCGATGGCGGAGGTGAATATGAGCGGCCAAGGTTATGGTGGAAAATGGAACGTATACTGATTATTGAGTGTGTGAACTGTGAAGTCCCATCTCTCAGTTACTCAGCATATGGAATTATGAATATGGACCGTGGATTGAGACATGAAATTAGGCTGGATTAAAGAAAAGCCCATGTGTTAAAATAATTCGGCTCGATAATTATATGCATGTATGTATATATATATATATATATATATATAATTAAATTAAAATAGTTCGAGCCAATCGAGCGAGCCTATTGAGCGAGCTCGAGTCGAGCCGATGCTAGCTCTGGCTCAGCTCATTTAGAAATCGAGTCGAGCTAGGCACTCGTTTACAACCGAGCCAATTTCAAGCGAGCTTTCTCCGAGCTTTTTTCGAGCGAGTTTCGAGCCGTGAGCTTTTTGAACAGCCCTACTGGTACCCAAACCCGTATTCGGATCCAAAACCCTAACCCAAGACCCGTTGATCATACCCAATTGTAATTGAGGTTTCTTGTACCTTACTTTTCGTAGTGTTTATAGAAATTGAATCAAGTATCATATTATACATTCTAAAATCGGCTAAACCGACAATATAATTAAGCCAATTCGATCGATTTGATTCGTGTTACCTAATATCATCTATCCGACCCCAAACCTAAATCGTTATACATATAAACGTTTATATAAACACAACTAAACTTCCAGACATAATCACCTAACCCTAGCCGTTATTAACCCTCAACACAATTGAAGTATAATCGTTGATTGTGTGTCTGTTCCTCATCGCGTTAGGTCCGCTCTGTTTCTCTCAATTAATCCTTTATACAGCATCGTTTGACGTAATTATTTAGTGAGTATTGATCGCCACTGATCAATTAACAAAAGCCCTAGCACAAATCGGACTAACAATAACGGATTAATCGAATTGGGTTTTCTACGGTTTATATGAATTGGGGGTTCAATTTTGTTGGTTTATAAATGTTTAAACATAAGTTGTAACCAGGTTAGACACCAGCCCAGTAGTTGGCTGGTGCACCCTGGTTAGTTCTGGGTTCGAGTCCTAGCCGTCCAGTTTTTGTTATTTTTGGCATATTTGGGTTTAATAATATATTTTAACTAATAATAATGATAATAATCGACAAATAAAATATATTTTATAAAAGCCGACAATATTTTTTGTGTTTTCCCCGAAGCTTATAAACACTATAATCATGTGTATATATAAATAATACATTTTGTTAGAGTTTTCTTAAGATCTATATAAATTTAATTAAATATATTTAATGGGTTAATTTACTTTTATAATTACCATAAAAATATATATATATATATATATATATATATCAACTAATTAATTTATTTTATAAGAATGTATTTTATCACCTTTTATATAGGGGTGGGTTAACGTACAATAATGACTTATCATACATTAGGTACGCGACATTCCAGAGCGTTTGATTAAAAAACGCGCGGTGACAATTTTGTAAATAGCCCAACAATAGTTCGCGATCAAAATTCGTCGATTACAAATCAACTCTGATCCAAATTCGGAACTTGTCGCTCAATCTAATCCAATTTCTAAACTCTAATCACAGCTTAAAGTATGAAATTTCTAAAGTCAAAAACCAAAATTGAAATAGAACGCCCCTGAACATTAAAAATCTTCAAATTGACCAAAAATTGATGATTTAATCAATCGAATTGATGTGTAAGTGGCTTTAGAATCATCAATCGATTATGAAAATACAAATTAACACACTTAATTGAGCTATGATTAGAGTTCATGTTTAAACGTTCTGCTCAAAGTTTAAACGTTCTGACCAAAATAAACACCATAACTGATGATTTAATCAATCGAATTGATGTGTAAGAGGCTTTAGAATCATCAATCGATTATGGAATTGCAGAAATAACGCACTCAATCGAGCTCTGATTAGGGTTCAAAATATTATGTTTAAACGTTCTGAAACAAAACTGAAGACCTTTAAACGTTCTGACCAAAAAAGAGCATCTTTAAACGTTCTAATACGTTCAATGAGTTCTGGGTGTTCAAAAAACAATGAACATCTTTAAACGTTCTAATACTTTCTAAGAAGTTCAGGTTGTTAAAAAAAGTTTAGAATTTCTGATAAAGAGGGTTCAAAATATTATGTTTAAACGTTCTGAAACAAACTGAAGACCTTTAAACGTTTTGACCAAAAAAGAGTATCTTTAAACGTTCTAATACGTTCAATGAAATTCTGGGTGTTCAAAAAACAATGAACATCTTTAAACTTTCTAATACTTACTAAGAAGTTCAGGTTGTTAAAAAAAGTTTAGAAATTTTGATAAAGAGGGTTCAAAATATCATGTTTAAACGTTCTGAAACAAAACTGAAGACCTTTAAACGTTCTGACCAAAAAAGAGTATCTTTAAACGTTCTAATACGTTCAATGAAGTTCTGGGTGTTCAAAAAACAATGAACATCTTTAAACGTTCTAATACTTTCTAAGAAGTTCAGGTTGTTAAAAAAAGTTTAGAATTTCTGATAAAGAGGGTTCAAAATATTATGTTTAAACGTTCTGAAACAAACTGAAGACCTTTAAACGTTTTGACCAAAAAAGAGTATCTTTAAACGTTCTAATACGTTCAATGAAATTCTGGGTGTTCAAAAAACAATGAACATCTTTAAACTTTCTAATACTTACTAAGAAGTTCAGGTTGTTAAAAAAAGTTTAGAAATTTTGATAAAGAGGGTTCAAAATATCATGTTTAAACGTTCTGAAACAAAACTGAAGACCTTTAAACGTTCTGACCAAAAAAGAGTATCTTTAAACGTTCTAATACGTTCAATGAAGTTCTGGGTGTTCAAAAAACAATGAACATCTTTAAACGTTCTAATACTTTCTAAGAAGTTCAGGTTGTTAAAAAAAAGTTTAGAAGTTCTGATAAAGTTTAGAAGTTCTAAGAAGTTCTGGGTGTTCAAAAAAGTTTAGAAGTTCTGAAGTTCTGAACTTCTAAACTTTATCAAAACTTCTAAACTAACAAAAAAATTAAACATTTGTAACATGAAATTGAACACTCAATTCACTCCATATAATCTCGTAATCATCAAACAATTATCAATCGACCATCAATTTGATCATCGATTCGATCATATGAACAAAATATGAACGTCTACAACTGGGTTTCCGCAAATGTCGCTTAAAACTTTAAACGTTTAGTTAAAACCCATCACTCAAAACTCAAAATTGATCAATTGAAACTTCAAATTGATGATTAATGGGACCAATTTCAAAGTTTAATTGGTCAATTCGTTCAACAATTTCAATTTCAACTGGTCACTTTTATCAATAGGTCGTGACGGAGGAAGATACGGTGGACGGAATCATTGGATGGTGGACGGTGGATAGGATCGTTGGATGGTGACGGATTGCTGAACGGTCATGTTGAATGTGGACGAAATCGATGGGAGCAACGATTTGATGAAAATTACAATATTGCCACCGCGTGTTATTCGAAATCAACGGGGATGCGAGTCGCGTACGTAATGTACGATTATGGATTATTGTATTGGATCCTTTATCTATATAAATATAAATATATATATATATATATATATATATATATATATATATATATACTAAACAAGTAATATAACATAATAAAATTTAATATAACTAAAAGATCTATAAATAAGTTTAAATAATATTTAACTTAATAATATTAGTCATCAAACCCACGAATCCTATCATATCCGTCAACTTTGTGTATTTATTTCCGCATTCAATATCTTTATTAGGCCATATTCTCAACGTGTGAATCGTCGCCTTCATTCTTATTATTTTATTATTTTCGTTTGCTCGTCTGATAAGGTGAGTATCTTACTCCTCTCTTTTTTACTTATTTTAACTCTTTTGGGGACGTGTGCGTTTCTAATTAGTTTATTATTATTTAAAACTCAACTGCAACTGTCTAATCATGTGTGTATACCAATTTATGTCTGACGTGTTATTTGCTTATTTGTTTATTTGGTTGAACCGTCCTAATGGCAATCGCCAAGTTCATTTGGCATTGCGCTTATCGACAACTTATTTACTTGCTTATGTAGTAGCCATCTCCCAGGCATCGTGCGTATCTACAAGTTATTTACTTGCTTATGTAGTATTCATCGCCCAATTCATACGGCATCGCGCGTATCTACAACTTATATACTTGCTTATTTGGTTAAATTGGTTATCTCACTTGATACAGTCTGCACTTTTACTTATTATTATATATTCACAAAATCTGGTGTTTTACTCACTCAACCTAGTGTTGACAAAACCTATTTGTATTTTTAACGCATATGCAGGTTATCGTGTGATATGATTATCAAGGTTGTTTGAAGAAAACTAATGATTGCATGCTAGAGATAAGAAACAATAACTTAAATTTTATTTTGTTTTTATTTATTTTATTGAATGACTATGTATTGAGGTATTTGAAAATTGTTGGATTATTTAATTTAAAATCATAGATATTATAACTTTAATTATTGCATGATAGTACCTTGAGAGCTATGAGCAATCAGCTCACGCCCCGACATTTTTGACTTAGATAGGGAAGTGACATTACTGCCATGCTTAAGGATATGCTAGATCATGTGAATCATTTTGTAACCCTTAAAAGATAATAATAGTGTTGTCACCGAAACAACTTACCATCCCATTCTTGGCCTTTTACATCAATTTTACAAACCTCTGAGATTTAGGTTACCATTAATGTCAGTAATTCCAATGGCCTACTCTGCAGTAGATCTGGACAAAGTCGGGGTAAAGATTAGGTAAATAGAAACTTAACCTAGCCAATGGCGACGGAGTTCGAATTTTCCTTGACCTCACATAAGCCTACTGTCAAAATCCAGTAGTGCGTGTTGACGACTTCTTTGAAGTTGTGTTAAGGAATCTGATTGCATTCGAGCAATACTCTCCGGTTGATAATTATGTTACATCATATGCCATGGCCATGGATATGCTAGTTTCTATTCCAGCAGACATTGCCAAGTTGGGAAAATCAGGTGTCATTGTCAGCCGCTTGGGTTCAAATGAAAAGGCCTCGGATGTGATAAGCAGCATATGCAAAGGTGTCAACAAGCAAGATTTCTATTACATGGAACCGTGGAAGAATATAGTTCAGATTTATGACAGTAACTGGCCTAGAAATTTTTTAGTGTTTAAGAGGACATATATCGATACACCATGGAAGGTGATTGCTGTAGTTGCTACAATCATAGTGTTTCCAATTATTGTATATCAGTTCTTTCATCAAATATCACACCAATTGTTTGATCCGGGAACGACAACCACTTTATCCTCTGTTAGATGCTAGTTTCTTCTGTAGTTACACTTATGTCTTTCGTTTTTTGTTTCGCTTTCTCTTTCGATAAGCTATGTTCATATAACCCAATTAACTTCGAGTCTGAAGACGTGTAAAAATTTTCTATAGGTCTCAACTTAAAAATAAAGATTTTGTATTATTTTCATTTAATAAGTAAATCGTGAGTTTTCATCAATTAATGACATTTTTTAGTTGTCCTAATTACTTTATTAGTTCGCACTATTTAATCTTGTGATGAAAAATTTTGTTTTATCTATATCTATACTTACTACTTAATAAATAAAACTTTCCTTTGCCACATGTCATTTGTCTACCCCATCCTTACTTTCAAAATCCTTCCTCCTATATGCCTCCTTTTGTCACTCACAAATTGGATTCTCTATCCGACTCTATAACCTGAACAACCGTTTCCTCGTCCTTGATCATGAAGTTTCAATAACCCTAAACCAAATACGAGTTGTGTCAATTTGTGATCTTTGATTGTTGAAAAATGGGTATCATAAATTCTTGGTTTTGTGTTTATATACAAAGTCAAAAGTTAACTAATTCATACTAATTGATGTCTTTTGTGGTATCCTTTGTCTCAATGAGTCAATGCAGAGATCGAAATATTTTTTTTTTCGACTTCAAATTTATTACATGAAATATTTTCTTTTTTTCGACTTCAAATTTATTACATGTTCGTCATCTTCATAACATTGAGTATATGGTTGCTGTAAATCTTTTCCTTTTTTCAGCAGTAATATAAGAACATGGTTTGCAGGCACATAAGATTTTTGGCAACAGATGGGCCGAGATAGTAAAGCTGGTTTCAGTTAGGTAAATAATGTTTAACCCATATTTGATTTCCAATTTCGTAATAACAATGATAAAATTAACAAGATTATTGATCTTCGCATGTTTAATAAAGGACGGATAATGCGGTTAGTAATCCGTTCTCAACTTTGTTTAAGAAGAGAGCAAATGATGAAGCATCGCAACAAACAACAAAGGGACCGACTCCACCATGTTTAAGATTCAGAAACACTTCTATAAACTTCCATGTCTCCTTAAAATATAAGGTATTTTTAACTCAAGATCAAATCTAAAAGCTCAAAAATATAATTTAAAACAAACAATAATTGTGTTATTCTTATTCAGGATAAAGTATATCCCTAATAGAAGAGAAGGCTGGCAGCAACTTAGACCCCCACTTACTGTAATATTACAAAAATGTCATAACATCAAACACATCTACAACTCAACTTCCCCTCAAAAGTGACGAGGTGTTGAAATATGGTAATTTGACATACAAGAACTTTTTGTCCTAGAAAGTGAAGTTCAAAATATAAGGGGGTTGGGGGTGGTCCGTGATGGGCGCTCACCACGCGTGATGTGGTGTGGAACACCGTCGTTGATCCCCCCATCACGCGTGAGGGGGGAAAACCGTGGTGGTGACCACGCTTGGAAAAGTGACCATTGGGTGGGGTGGGGGCTTGGGTTGTGACCGTTGGAAGGTTAAAAAAAATTAATTTTTTTATACAATATAAATAACCTACCATTTCAATCCCACTCAAAACACTCTCAATCCTCTACTACAAAAACCTATTTCTTTCACCACTTTAAAACAAAAAAATATGGAATTTCCGAGAAACTTGTTGCCGCTAGACACCGATAGCTCTTCGTCTTCGGACGATGAAATTCTTTAATGGTTCCCGTTGTCATATAAAGAAATTGAAGGTTCGATCCATCCAAAGAAAAAGATGGCAGATCGTGATCGTATACATGACCACGAAGTGCTAATAAACGAATATTTTGTGGAGGATCGTTTGCCGAAATACAATGACGAGACGTTTAGAGATCGGTTTCGTTTGCCGAAATCTTTACTTTTAAATATTGTAGCCAACGTGGAAGCAAGCGAAGAATGGTTTCAAGAATCTTACGGCGCGAGGGGCAAACGAAGTTTTACGCCGCTTCGAAAATGCACATCCGCTATTCGTCAAATAGCGAAAGGCAAGCCACCCGACCAATTCGATGAATACTTAAAAATGTCTCAGAGATCTCTACGAAACCAACAAGACACGACATTACACGTCTAGAACTTCACGTACATGTCTACAATTCTTTTGTAACGTGATTATTTAATTGTATGGAAAAGAGTTTCTACGAAAACCAACAAGACACGACATTACATGTCTTTACGCCGCGCATGAGGCTAGATGGCATTATCCAGGGATGATCGGTAGCATCGATTGTACACATATTGAATGGAGGAATTGTCCACGGGAGTTGCGAGGGGCGTATGTTAGGGGTGATCTCAAACGACCGACCATCGTACTTGAAGCGGTTGCGTATTTTTGGATTTGGCATTCTTTTTTTTTTGGTGTTCATGGCTCAAACAACGACATCAGTGTTCTATACATATCACCAATGTTTCAAAGCGTAACAGATGGTACCACACCCTTCTGTCCGTATTTTGTCAACGGGAGATATTACAGACGTTGCTAGTTTCTTGTCGATGGTATCTACCCGGCACGGTCTGTTTTTGTGAAAGCCTTTTCATTTCATGTCGAGGTCAAGGAAAGGTGTTCAAGAAGTTGCAAGAATCGGCAAGAAAAGATGTCGAGAGAGATTTTGTGTCTTAAATGGTAGATGGTGCATACTTAGTCGGCCGGTTCGTGCAATGAAAAAACCCATGATCTATAGCATTGTATATGCATGCATCATATTGCACAATATGCTAATAAAAGAGACGAGCATGCAATTTCTCCAGATTGGGTGTCGAATCCTCCTACTCAAGTTCCCGTTCCTGAGAATGTGCAATAAGACTTGCGGGATTAAGATATTCACCATCGGTTGAGATATGATCTAGTTGAACTTGTAGGTTCTTTAGATTTGGAATTTCCGGATTCGGACGAGGAGCAGACTGTTTAGTGTAACTTTTTATTTTCTTTGTTGTTTTTTTTAATTTATTTATATTTGTAATATATATTTTATTTAAACGCGATATTTATTTAACATTGTTTTATTTTTTATATAATTTAAAAAAAAACATCACACTACACAATCACAGCACCACCCCCACTAAATTCCATCACTAGTGATGGATTTGGTTGGGGTGAGATGGCACCATGTAATTGGCTAGAGAAAGTGATGGAAATACCATCAAAATGAACCACCCATCCCCCTAATTTATATCAGTTTCAGAAAAGGTAACTAATGAATAATGCTTTTAAAGGAACATTTTCTCAAGAAAGATGATCCAAAGATTATTGCATTGCTAAGCTCATTGCTACAACCAGCAGAACTGCTAAGCTCACTAGCAGTTAAGTTAGTACAAAGAAAACAAATGGGGAGTTATGAAGATGCTTGCAAGGTTAAGAGATTTCTCAGTGTTCTATTCTTAGTTTAAAAATAGGAAATAAGTTATTTGATCTTATTAAATTTAGGTTGTTCAAGATTTTTTGAAACAATTAAAAGAAAGTGTTGCTCTTGGATTGAACACATCTAATATGGATATAAGAAGTTGTGATGAAGGCAGTCAACAATCTTGGAGGTACTATAACGGGCAGAAATGGGATTTCTCCTGCAATAGCTAATCAACAGTTAATTATAAAATTGTGTAGGCAACTAGATTTATATCAAGGATCTTCGGATGGTTTCTGGAGTTAATGATAATTATTAACTCATGGATCATAATATATTATTTTTGAAAATTTCTTCCGAACGGAACCGAAATCAGATAGGATGTGATTTGGGGTCAATTCCAAAAGTGTATTACAGTGCAAATGAATGTCTTAAATAAGAAACATGGTGTTTGTTGTTTTAATTTAACTAGAGGAAAATGGGTTCAGTTGGGGCAGCATACAAGCAACAATGCAACATTGTCATTTTTTTTTATCTTAAGAGCAAAATTGTTTTGTGGTTTTTCTTTTTTTGCAATTTAAAAAAAATGGGAGTGGTTGACGTTTTGCTAGTGCACCCTTTTTATGGTTCAGAGTTGACTTTGATGACTCCAAGGGTAAAATGGGCAACTTTAGTCAACTGTTTTTTGGAATCGAATGATTAAGGACGTATAAGTTTGATAATGATGGATTATTTTTATTGAAGATGGGCTCATTGGGTTATTCGGTTATCAGTTTTTTTATGAACGGGAACTATCTTGATCGTCTCCAAATTAATTATGTGGTTTATTCATTTATTTATTTTTATGGATAATGATTGTCTATTTTGTGTGTACACAGCTTCATATTCCATGACATTTTGTTCATGTTTGTTTTGCCATATTACTTATATCACACATAGTTAGAGCGTATTGTGAGGATCTTTTTTTTGTTTAACATTGTATCATTCATTCAACCCGTGTAGCACACGGGTTACTAAGCTAGTTCTCCTATTACAAACCTTATATAGATATAATATCATATTTTCTTACAGAGATTTGTTTTCTTTCTAATCGGATTTGTCGCATTAGTTCGTTATATGATTAACATCCCAAAATTTTGAGGTATTATAAAAGTATTTTATTTCTAACAATAAATGATTAATTCCGATACCTAAACGAACGACAATACTAAAAACATAGGACTCTCAGTCGGCTCTCAGTCGGCTTTTCTAAAGAATCGTCTTATTCTGGATGGGCCTTTAGTGGTAAATGAGATTGTTTCATGGGCTAAAATCCATAAACAAAGGTAATTCCATCGGTTATTTCGGACTCTCAGTCAGCTTTTCTAAAGAATCGTCTTATTCTGGATGGGCCTTTAGTGGTAATTGAGATTGTTTCATGGGCTAAAATCCATAAAAAATGGTTTTTTATTAAGAATGACTTTGAAAAGGCCTATGATAACGTTAACTGGGAGTTTGTGGATAGCATTTTGAGCCAAATGGGGTTTTCGGTGAAATGGAGAAGTTGGGTTCGGGGTATTCTTTCAGTTGCCAGTTCCTCGGTTTTGGTTAATGGGTCCCCCACGTTTGAGTTTAAATGCTCTAAAGGTATGAGACAAGGGGATCCTCTTTCGCCTTTCCTGTTTTGGGTTGTTATGGAAGCCTTGTCTTCTATGATTGGGAAAGCCTGTTCAGAGGGACTTTTTAAGGGCTTTCAGGTCCCGAACGGAGGTCCGCTGATTTCCCATCTTTTGTTTGCGGATGATTCGTTGATTATTGGCGAGTGGGATGATGATAACGCTAGAAGTCTTTCTCGGATTCTTAGATGTTTTCATCTTTGTTCAGGGTTAAAAATCAACTTGAATAAATCTAAGCTTTATGGTTGCGGGGTGGATGGTAACGAAGTGGGTAGAATGGCTAATCTCCTAGGCTGCTCCCCGGATTCGATCCCTTTTACTTAGCTTGGCTTAAAAGTGGGCGCTAATATGAATAGAGTTAACAGTTGGTCACCGGTTATTGAGGTATTCGATTCAAGATTTTCGAAGTGGAAAGCGTCCTCTCTTTCGATTGGGGGGAGGGTCGTCATTTTAAAGTCGGTTTTAGAAAGCTTGCCTATATACTACTTGTCTATTTTTAAAGCTCCTGTTAGCGTGATCAACACATTGGAAGGCAAGATTAAAAGATTTTTGTGGGGAGGGTCGGAAGAGGTTAGGAAATTCATTAGTTCGCATGGGAAATAGTTGCTTCTCCGATCAATAAAGGAGGCCTAGGTATCTCTAGGTTAAAAGACGTTAATCAAGCTTTGTTGTCCAAATGGTTCTGGAGGCTAAAAACCGAACAAGGAAGTCTCTGGAGGAAAGTTATTGAGTCGATTCACTGCTCCTCTAGAAGCTGGGAATCTGTCCCGGTCAATAAAAAAATCACGGGAGTTTGGAAAAATATCGGAGCCGTTTTAAAGAAAATAAGGGTTAGAGGGTGCAACCTGGTTAGTCTGCTCAGAGGAAAGATCGGGGACGGAAAAACCACAAGATTCTGGGTTGATTGGTGGCATGATCGAGGACCGTTAAAAGACTTATTTCCAAAGTTATTTAAGTTGGAAAAAAATAAATTGTGTGTTATGAATGAGAGGGTCAGAAGGATTGGTTCCTTGATTGAGTGGATGTGGGAATGGAGAAGACAACCGACTTCGGAGGAGGAGCTTCTAGAATGGGAGGAACTTTTTTGCCTGTTGGGTGTGGTTCTCGGGTTTGGAGGGGCTGATCGATGGGTTTGGAGAGGAGACATTGGAAAAGATTTTCCAGTGGCTGCTGTGAGAAGTTTAATTGTGGAGGATCGGGATGCGAGTAACAGATACGTGCTTGATCGGGCTAAATGGGTCCCGAGGAAATACCAAATTTTCATTTGGAGAGCCGTTTTGGATCGGATCCCTACTCTGGAGGCTCTTCAAAACAGGAACATCATGGTGGACTCGGATATTTGCCGGCTTTGTGATTAAGCTAAGGAGACGGTTGATCACCTTTTTGCTTGTTGCAGTGTGGCGGACAAGGTGTGGAGTTGGGTTTCGTAGTGGTGTAAGGTTCATCGGTTCTTTGGCTTTTCCATTAGAGATTTGGTGGAACTTCATAACATTGTTGCTTTGTCTAAGGTGAAAAAAGAAGTGTTCCAAGGAATTATTGTCATTGCTTATTGGAGAATTTGGAAAGCTAGGAACGAGTTGATCTATGAAAACAAATCGGTTATTATAGAAGAAATTATTGAGGATGTAAAGGTCTTGGAGTTCCCCTGGTACTGTAATAGACCGAAACTTAAACGGGTCTTGGGTAGATTGGTGTTCCTTTAATCTCATGTAATTCGGTCGGTGTTTGTTGTAGTCTTTTCGGCTGTCTGCCGTGTTTTATAATATAGTCATAGTTAAAAAAAAAACATAGGACAGCATCAATGTTTGAACGGCTTGTTTTTAATTTTATCCACTCATTAGGATTTGATTCTCATTGCTTAAAAAATGTAAAAATTTATTTAACATCTTGATACCACTAGATTAAAAGTCCTTGATCAATATCGAATATTCAGAGAGAAGCTATACATTTTGTAAGATAACTTAAGACCTGTGTGTTAAAGTAAACCATACATTTTATCGCTTGAAAAGGCTCTATAGCAAGCAAAGATGATACTGCATATAGCGTGTAAAGATGATATTGTGTGTTTGGGCACGTATCATATCATTGTTTTATTTGTTTTTTAGTCTTATCATTGCCCCCAAAAGCTCAATATTTTTTATGTTTTTCAAGTCACAAAAGGTTACTTGGATAAAATAATCAACATGTCTAGTTACACGGTTTCCAGATTCTATTCAACTTTAGAATGAGTACAATTATATTATATTTGTTTACGTAACGTTGGTTGTGCCTTTAAAATTATATAGTCAAATAGGACATTGTCAACTTCATGTCTCACATCTTAGTTCAATTTGCATTTGATTAACAAAAAACATTAATAGTAAGAATGTTTTCTATAAGTTGTATAAGATACCGTCTTAATTAATAAAATCTTGTTTAATGTTTAAAAATAACAACGTAAATTGTAGTTTGTGTCCCTATGGTTTATGCATGGGACGCTTGTGACCCTATTTTCAAAAATGAGCATGTTGAGCTAATTTGTTGTCGGGTGAAACCAGTTTACGTTGTTTTTTTAAAAAAAAAAAACGAAATGGCATTTATGTTCTTTTCGAATTACCATTTGTGTCCCTATGCTTTGCATTTTTATACTAGTTTTGTGCTGCAACTCCACCATGTTCAACCAAACTCCATATGCACACTAATTAACATCACCTAATTATCATTAAAAACCTTCAATAATTATTACAAACTATACTTACCGTTAATTTGCAAACTTGATCAACAAAAACCATGAAATTGATTAAGAAAAATGGATATCGATCAATGAAAAACTTTCGTCAACCAAAACCTATGATCGGCAAAAAGGAAATAGAAAAAAAGTGATAATGCGCTACCTCCTAACTAGAAGGAATTTCATAGAATAATGTTTATACTTTATACCATCAAATACATAAACGTGTTAGTCGTTTCTTCTCATCTTTTCCTTGGTCTATAAACAAAAAAAGAACAAGGAGAAAATAAAGAAATCAAACTAGCAAACTCATCTAGAAATTAATAGTAGAAATTTAAATATATGGATAGGCAAAGTAGAATGCATGCATATGATGAATGCTAAACACGTACTTTTAAACACAAATGGATATAACATAAGTTCTAGCACCATGTTGTCAAAGATAAGTCCTAGCACCATGATATACAACCAGTGACGGATTTACTTGAACGGCAGGGTGTATAAGCCTCTACTTAACTTGTTAATGGCTTTGTAATTTTCATATAATAATTAATCCAAATTCAATATTTCAGTGTCTTTCACAACACCCAGGTTTTTTATTCTTTCCCTCCAAAAGCCCAATTTGATAAAAGAAAATAATATCAATGCTTTTGACACTTGAATAATAAAAGCATCATGAGTTTATGACCGTTAACAAAGAAATATTCAAGCCAAAAGTTGTCATAATGTCATTACTACACGTCTTACGAATCTAGTTTTGTTTATTTAGATAATCCTCATTGATGGTCATGATTTCTGGAAGAAAGATAGGTACTAAAGAGCGTGTTTCAACCCCGCTTGGTTTAATAAATATAGTAATTAGTTCGACTATAGTGTAAAAAGACCGATCCTTTTTACCGATTTCGTTTTACCCCACTAAACTAAATTTATGGTCCGCCATCGTATATAACTTAAATTTACATTCTAAACATCAAATAACATAATTTATGAGTTTACAATATGTATTAATTACCAATTAAACATCTTCGAAATTCTTGATCATGCAGTCGATCTAGCTTATACATCAAGTAAATCCATAACCCTCAATGGGTCATTTAAGATCATGCATAATCGATAATTTTTTTCCAAATGAATATTTTAATCTACTTCCGTTATTGCTCTACTAGCTTATAATTATATTAAGCCATCCGTTACACATGCATATTAATTCGCTCAATTCATCTTAATCAATCATACAAAGCAATACATACAACCATATCTTATCACAATCTAAGTAAAATAATCACAAAACTAAGAAACTAAACAACCATAACCCTATTTATACTAAACTAACAAAGATAAACTAAAAAGTTGAAACATAAAATAATAGAAAAAATAAAAATCGCTCATTCTTCAGCTTTCATCTTCCCCGAGCCCAACTCGCGTAGTAATTATGCTCCATAAAAGGAACACATCACACGGACGGTAAATCCCCCCCCCCCTTTTTTCTTTTTCTCCTCTATAGTTAACGACTTACTAAAGGCCCAAAGACCATGTTGGCTTCATCTAATACCACTACGGAAATTTGAATCCCGCTCGTATGGACATCTTATGGGGCTTAGCCCTTATCTTGTCATCCCCCCCCCCTTTTCTCTCTCGTAAAGGACCCATGTTTTTCCCCAATACTAATTTCACCTTTGGTTCCATCTTACGATCTCTTTACTCGCATATAACCGCCACGCCTTGCTCGATGACCAACAATCGTCGCTCCTTTCCCACTTTTCAGGTCCGTAGTCATTCCAACAATCCATAAGTACCCATCTTGAGACATAGAACCCTCCTTGTGACCCTTGGCCACGCACAGACTGTTGGGTTTCTATGGAATTTATAAACTTAGTTAACCATTTAACTAGTCACAATTAAGGCGGAAGCGAGATATTTACAAACTTAACATATGTATCCATGTGTTTATATATGTATATATTACAAGTTTATATAAAATATGTTCATGAACAACCTAGTTTATTCATGTCATAAGATTACCAATAATCTATATATTAGAAACCCGAGGCAAGGATCAAGTAATACGGAAAAACTAAACTATCAAAGCTTGTAAAACTTACATTCTTAAACCTTTAAGAGATGTAGTTGATGGTTGAAGAAGATGATGATGTTGATGCTAGACTTTCAAAAGAAAATCCTCAAACGGAATATACCCCGAGCCTCCAACACACACCGAGCTATGTTAGGGAGCTTGAACACCAAAAACCGAGACCCGAACCTCTTCCTTTTGTTTTGCCCGAAAACAAGAAGAAAGAAAAGAAAGAGTTGTTTGGTTTTTGGTTACTTGAAAGTTTTGATTGATGATCTTGATCTTTATATCATAATTCCATCAAATCAAAACATGGTGTTAGGTATTTTGGTCAAGTAACCCATACCAAATCCATGACAAGATATTGACCAAAATCATGGGGTGTGGGGCCCACCCAAAACCGGCCCCAAATATAATTTTTTTTAATTTTTTTTTTTTTTTATTTATTTTATACTTTATAAAATATAAAAACACCCCATCTTTTATAAACCATTTTATAAAAGAACACATAGTTAAATAATCATTCCAATAATAATTATTTGAATAAATAAATTAACCAATTAATTTATTTAACACTTTCAAGTAAGTATTCAGAAACCCGATTTTCTGAATGTATCGTGTTCTGTATTTGTCTCATAGATCTTATCTTAACAAATACATAATTGGTGTGTGTCTTACTCGTTATTGGGTATGACCCGACTTGGATCAAACACAATTAGTCACATTAACCTAATTATGTGTCTCGGGCATATGGTATTCCAACAATCTCCCACTTGCACGTGACTCATAAGAAGTTAATGCTAATGGTGAATACCGCCTAACAACAGGTCACCACCCCTAGTGTGTTTGACTAAGTGCCATTCAATAACATCATCCCCTTCAAGTCCATACTTGATATGATATAGGTAAGTCTTATCATTATATCCCTTTGTTACTAGATGTCCTGTCAAATCGAAGAGACACAGAGTGATCATTCTCTCAATGATTTAACTTAACAGGCCTTAGACATCTAAACTCTCAACACATAAGAGGAACAAATTCCATCTTGACTGCATACATCCTCGTTGACATCTCATATGATATCTGAGCTCTTTTTTATACGTCATCGTGTTACTGAAATAACAAAGAAGAGAGTCAAGATATCAGACTTGATGAAAAACCAGATCCGATATGCATCTCAGGTCAAAGGACACAATGATACTCGCCTTTACTCAAGGATTACTTATGATCAGTTGCACTAACTCCATGCAGTGATCCTTGAGAGCGGATCATGTCCAATATTTGTATCCCACAAATATCTATGAACCTTGGTGGCAAACCTATGCCCTATATTCATCACATGAATATCAACCAATCCGGGTTCATAATAGTCTTTCCTTCATACTTGTTCCCACAAGCATGATCGACTACGGACTTTTAGAACAACATAAGTCATTCATGGATTAAACATGCAAATATAGAACATAACTCATTGAAAAATTAAAATATAATTAATTTTCATGAGATACCCATTACATTCGTTCTTATACAAACACTAAATACAGATTAAATCCACTCACTAGAATACCGAAGTCCTAATGCACAAACATGACCCTCATGCTTTGGCCTATCGAGGAGCTTCGTGAGTGGGTCCGCAATATTTTGATCGGTATGAACTTTATGAATACATATCTTTCTCTTTTCAACTTCATCCCTTATGTAGTTGAATCTGCGCTCAATGTGCCTCGTTTTCTGATGAGCACGAGGCTCCTTGATCTGTGCAATAGCACCTTCATTGTCACAGAATATCTCTAGGGGCTCCTGAATGGTAGAGATAATCCCTAGATCCATGATGAACTTTTTCATCCATGCAGCCTCTTGGGCTGCCATTGAAGCGGCGATGTACTCAGATTCTGTAGTGGATAACGCGACAACATCCTGCTTCGAACTCTTCCAAGAAACAGCGCCTCCATTCAAAATGAAGACATATCCCGACTGTGACCGAGAATCATCTCGGTCAGTTTGGAAACTCGCATCCACGTAACCCTTTACGACGAGTTCCTCCTCACCAGACCCATATATTAAAAACATATCCTTAGTCCTTCTAAGGTATTTTAATATATTCTTGACAGCCATCCAATGACTGTCACCTGGGTTGTGCTGGTATCTACTCGTTATGCTTAAAGCATACGAGACGTCCGGTCTAGTGCACATCATTGCATACATAATAGATCCTATTGCCGAAGCATAAGGAACATGCTTCATCCTATCCTGCTCTTCCTTAGAGCTAGGACTTTGGGATGAGCTTAACACGGTTCCTCTAGGAATAGGTACCAAACCTTTCTTAGAGTTTTCCATCCTGAACCTTTTCAGGATTTTATCAATGTATGCACTTTGATTGAGTCCGATCAATTTCCTTTGTCTATCCCTATAGACCTTTATTCCCAAGATATATGTCGCTTCTCCAAGATCCTTAATTGAGAAACGACTACTTAACCACGCTTTAACGTTTTCCATACTTGGTATATCATTTCCAAATAAAAGTATATCATCGACACACAAAATAAGGAACATGACTATACTCCCACTAGCCCATTTATACACACACGCCTCATCACCGTTTTGGACGAAACCAAACGCTTTGATTTCTTCATTAAAACGATGATTCCACATTCGTGATGCTTGTTTCAACCCGTAGATTGATTTCCTTAACTTACATACTTTATCAGGATTAGATGGATCGACAAAACCTTCAGGTTGAACCATATGGACATCTTCCTCAAGATATCCATTAAGAAAAGCGGTCTTGACATCCATTTGCCATATCTCATAATCAAAATGAGCTGCAATGGCAAATAATATCCTGATCGACTTAAGCATCGCGACCGGCGAAAAGGTTTCATCATAATCAATCCCTTGAGTTTGCGTGAAACCTTTTGCTACAAGTCGTGCTTTGTAAGTATCTAAATTTCCATGCATATCGGTCTTCTTCTTGAAGACCCACTTACATCCAACCATTTTGGAGTTAAGTAGACGATCAACCAATTCCCAAACTTGGTTATCGTGCATGGATTGCATCTCGGCGCTCATGGCTTCAAGCCACTTGTCACAATCAGGTTGTGACATAGCATCTTTGTAGGAGATCGGTTCATCCGAATCGACCAAGTAGCAATCATCCACGAGAAATCCATATTTCTTGGGAGGTCGACTAATCCTACTAGATCTGCGAGCAACGTGTGTATGATCAACCATTTGATCACCTTCAACATCCTCGTGTTGAAAACTAGTATCGACCAACTGTGTATCATCCAGTGATTCTTGAACCTCTTCAAGTTCCACTCTCTTTTCACTAGGTCCTTCCATAAGGAACTTAGTTTCTAAGAAGTATCCTTTGCGTGAAACAAACACCTTTTGTTCACTAGGATCATAGAATATATATCCTATATCATCCTTTGGGTATCCTATGAAGATACACCTGATGGATCGAGCCTCAAGCTTATTTGGGGTGTCACGTTTAACATAAACTATGCATCCCCATACCCTTAAATATGAAAAGGATGGAACCTTTCCATGCCACATTTCATAGGGTATTCGATCCACCTTTTTGGTCGGGGCCATATTCAAAATGCGAGCCGCTGTAAGTAGCGCATATCCCCAAAATGATGGTGGTAGTGAGCTTCGTGCCATCATTGATCGAACCATGTCCAACAGTGTTCGATTCCTCCTCTCGGATACTCCGTTATGTTGAGGAGTACCAGGAGGAGTGAGCTGTGAAATAATTCCACAATCTCTAAGATGACTTTGAAAAGCATCACTTAGGTATTCGCCTCCTCTATCGGAGCGGAGTACCTTGATTGTTCGGTCGAGCTGATTTTGTACTTCATTTTGAAATTCCTTGAACATTTCAAAGGCTTCATGTTTGTGTTTCATTAGATACACATACCCATATCGACTAAAATCGTCAGTAAAGGTAATGAAGTACCTTTCACTATTCCTACTAGTGGGCTTGAGAGGTCCGCATACATCCGTATGTATGATACCTAACAAGTCCTTAGCCCTTTCATTTGTACCTTTAAAAGGTTCTTTGGTCATCTTGCCTTGAATACAAGATTCACACTCATCAAACGAACCTAACTCATTTGTTTTCAAAAGACCATTCTTTTGGAGAGTATTTACACGATTCTTGTTTATGTGTCCAAGACGACAATGCCAAATGTAGGAATCACTCAAATCCTTTTTGAGTCTTTTAGTGGAAGTTTGATATAATGAGCTATTTGAGGTATTGTCATGAACCAATTCATAAATACCGTTGTTTGGTACAGCTTTAAAATAAAAGATACCATTAGATGATACATGCATTTCTGATTTTAAAAATTTAAAGTCAAAGTTACATTGTCTAAGAAGGTGCACAGAAATAATGTTCCTAGTCAAACTAGGAGCATACAAAACATTTCTCAAAACAACTTCCAAACCACTTGGAAGCGATAAAGTGAAGTCTCCTCTAGCGACCACGTGCACCCTTGCACCGTTGCCCATGAAAAGACTCACTTCGCCCTTCTTTAAGTCTTCATTCCTTTTGAACCCCTGCAACCAATTGCAAATATGAGTTCCACATCCGGTATCCAATACCCATGTGTTAGAAGAAATAAGATTTAGCTCAATATTAATCATAAAGACATTACCCGAGGCATGCCCCGCATTCCTCTTGTCTCTTAGCTCTTTTAGGTAGACCGGGCAATTGCGTTTCCAATGTCCGGTCTCCCCACAACCAAAACAAGGATCATCCTTATGACCCCTCGGTTCCACAACCTTTTGTTTCTTTGCCATAACCGGTGATTTGCCCTTACCCTTAAGATGCATAGGAGGACCCTTTCTTTTTGCTACCTTAGCCTTAGGATTGGGTTGAGATCGATTCTTGGATTTACCTTCATTGATCGCAAACATGGGTAAAACCCTTTTACCCATGCTCGCCTCGGCTGTTTTAAGCATTGAGTGAAGTTCTCCAATGTTTTTGTCCCACCCGTTCATGTTATAATTTAACACGAAAGTGTCGAACCTTTTCGACAAAGAGTTAAGGATCAAATCCGTAGCTAACTCTTTTGAGATGGGACAATTGAGCTTGGCGAGGCGATCAATGTAACTTTTCATCTTAAGCACATAAGTTGAAACTGGTTGATTATCATCCATTCTACATGCATGCAAGGCTCGAACCGTTTCGAATCTTTCAACCCTCGATTGCTTAAGGAACATTTCCTTAAGTTGAGTAATCATGTCGTACGCATTATGGTTTTCGAAATCCTTTTGGATTTCGGGAACCATAGTCGCCAACATGAGGCATGACACTTGAATGGAATCTTCCGTGTGTTGGACCCAATTCATATATTCGACCTCACTTCCCTCTTCCGGTTCATTGGGGATAGGTGTTTCCAAAACATGATATAATTTTTCTTGTTTTAGAACAATCCTTAAATTTCGGAACCAATCCGAAAAGTTATTGTGGTTAAGACGGTCTTTAGCGAGAATAGATCGGAGAGATACGTTTTGGACGTTAGGGATTATGTTGTCGTCGACGTGTGCGGCCATCTGCAGAATTTTAATTAAGTTCATTTTAGTGTTTTACATATTTTAATTATTAATACCCTTTTATATATACCAAATATAATTAATAATTAAAATCTAGAATCCAACGATAAACACGACTCCGGTTAGGTGACCTTTTTCCCATTGTCGGTTTATCAAGGTAGTTATTCATAACAATTGCAAACCCTTTTGCAACTTCTAGAGTTTATGGGACCGGTTCGAAATCATATTTCGTATCGGCATGTTTATCCCATCAACACCTATTAGACCCCATGCTTGGGTGACCCTCTTCACATGGTTCTAATTTAAGTCGTCCTACTTGTATCAACTTGTAATATTAACATACAAACGGTTATGTGACCTTTTTCCCATTTATATGCCAATATTACCTCAACATATTAATTTACTCTACGCGGTTAGGTGACCTTTTTCCCACTAAGAGCTTACTAATATGTTAAGCGTTAATACAAAAGGATGGTGTTTAACTTGTTATCCTTAATTTTAAAAGGGATTTTTAGTTTTAATAATTCTAGTTATAAAACTTTAAATCATGTTCTAACATGCATTTAGTAACATGATTATTTTGAAACCATTTTCAAAATTCTAATTTATAATAAAACCATTTTATTATGGGCGTGAGACGGCTAGTTAATAAATCCATTTTATTAAACTATGTGTCACGTAATTACCGATAATTATTAGAACCCGTTTTATGCTTTGTTAATTAATTCTATGTGACGAAGTTGATATCCTAATATCTAGCAACCACATATTCAAACAATCAATTAACAAGCATACACAATTATACTAGACACGAGCCACTAAGTTAGACCACACTTGTTAGCCGAAACAAGTGTGGGTCTTAGGTCCAATCCTAAGGGACACATGACACATGGATGTTGTAGCTCCCACTCGATCCCGCATCCAAATGCTTCGAGCATCTTCTTCAACCCCGTTGTGATCCATTGGGCTTGAACTTGGGCCTAAGCTTCCATAAGCTTCCATTTGGGCTCATTAGGTGGGCTTAGGTCCATTTGGGCTTGAATCCCTTTAATGGGCTTGTGAGACCCATTATCACCATACCCGGCCCAATAAGGCCCAAACTTCCAATTTTGCAATCTTCTTTAAATTTACATAACAAATGTCCTAATACATTTTTTTTCTATAAAATAAAGATATTACAAATAAACTATTTATTAAATACCCATATGAATAAATAATTACAAAATTGCCCCTAATTAATTATTACAAACCGAAACTTTGAATAATTAATAACAATCACAACAAACATCCATTTGGTCTACGGCTCGGTCTAGTTTTAACAAACATAACCCGTTATGTCTTAGGAACCCGTTCCAAAACCCCTTGACCTTATCGGGCCTAGCCCAACCCATTTGGGCTTGACCCAATAACTTGATTATGGGCTTCGGCCCACATGTGCAAAACACATGGGCTTCGGCCCAATGAAAAGTCTAATGGGCTTCGGCCCATTTAACCAAAATGGGCTTCGGCCCATTTAACTTTCTTCCCTCCTTTATTTTTCTTCTCGGTTAACCCATTAACTTAAAGAAGTGGGCTTCGGCCCAATCACATCCGAATTGGGCTTCGGCCCATGAACTCGGTTTTATATATATATATTTTTTTTTTTGAACAAAGCCAAAAATAATAACAAGATTAAATACAAAAAATCATGCATGTTTATTTTTGTATAAAATCTTTCAAGGGGAAAAATATAAAACCGAAAACCCGAAGCTTAGTTTCCCGTATCCCGACTCTTGATGCCATTTGTTGGGTTTCTATGGAATTTATAAACTTAGTTAACCATTTAACTAGTCACAATTAAGGCGGAAGCGAGATATTTACAAACTTAACATATGTATCCATGTGTTTATATATGTATATATTACAAGTTTATATAAAATATGTTCATGAACAACCTAGTTTATTCATGTCATAAGATTACCAATAATCTATATATTAGAAACCCGAGGCAAGGATCAAGTAATACGGAAAAACTAAACTATCAAAGCTTGTAAAACTTACATTCTTAAACCTTTAAGAGATGTAGTTGATGGTTGAAGAAGATGATGATGTTGATGCTAGACTTTCAAAAGAAAATCCTCAAACGGAATATACCCCGAGCCTCCAACACACACCGAGCTATGTTAGGGAGCTTGAACACCAAAAACCGAGACCCGAGCCTCTTCCTTTTGTTTTGGCCGAAAACAAGAAGAAAGAAAAGAAAGAGTTGTTTGGTTTTTGGTTACTTGAAAGTTTTGATTGATGATCTTGATCTTTATATCATAATTCCATCAAATCAAAACATGGTGTTAGGTATTTTGGTCAAGTAACCCATACCAAATCCATGACAAGATATTGACCAAAATCATGGGGTGTGGGGCCCACCCAAAACCGGCCCCAAATATAATTTTTTTTAATTTTTTTTTTTTTTTATTTATTTTATACTTTATAAAATATAAAAACACCCCATCTTTTATAAACCATTTTATAAAAGAACACATAGTTAAATAATCATTCCAATAATAATTATTTGAATAAATAAATTAACCAATTAATTTATTTAACACTTTCAAGTAAGTATTCAGAAACCCGATTTTCTGAATGTATCGTGTTCTGTATTTGTCTCATAGATCTTATCTTAACAAATACATAATTGGTGTGTGTCTTACTCGTTATTGGGTATGACCCGACTTGGATCAAACACAATTAGTCACATTAACCTAATTATGTGTCTCGGGCATATGGTATTCCAACACAGACTCATACAGGAACCAACCCCAATATGGGGTCCCTGCAATGACTCGTCACCCAGATGACCCAACTCGTTCAGTGCCTTTATCACCTAAATGACCCAACCCTTCACCAAAATAGCCTCGCTGACCAAAGAAACTATAAATAGCCATGGACTTGTGAATTGTCAAAATGTCTTTGTACATTTTGCTCATGTGTTAACCCTTCACCTCCCGTACGCATTTTGAGAAATAAAAAGGGATAATAATAAGTTCCTTCTTCTGCACCATATGACACAACACATCACTTTCTACGTCGTTTTAATAATTCCTATGCCATTTATTTGTCTCCCGCGTCAAAAGAACACGTGTCAATCTTTGAGTAAGTGGTAATTTAATAAATTTATGTTATTTTAATTATTTCTTTAGTCAACGTATATAGTTATTATTATGGTTATTTTCCCAAAATTAAAATAAGGTTTTAGCTGGGGTTTGAAAGTTCAGCCAGCAATATAGCAATTAACAAGTCTAGCCTTCCACGTTAGTGTTCATCGTCAATATGCTTTATATTTAAAGCGACCCAATGACATGAACTGCATATTTGCATACATATGAAGAAAAATGACTTACGAAGAAGGAAGTTCAAGTCATGCAGTTTACAACCCAGGTATATATTTAAAGTCTCTTAATACGCTTTACTAACATATATTTTGGTATATATCCTTCAGATAGATCGATTTGTATCTTTTTCAGATACAAACTTGGATTCAGTCACCAGATATCTTCTTAATCGTGTCCAAAACAAAAATGGTAAAGTAAAATTTTCGCCAATCTACATGGTTCCTGTTATCCTCTGAAAAGTTAACCCTAGTTCATTCATCCCTCGGGTGGTCTCTATTGGACCTCTCCACAAAGGGCGTACAAATTTAAAATCCGTGGAAAGCAAGAAACCTGAATATCTGAAGGAGCTATTGCATAAGGTAGTTGAAGGTTCCGCAGAGGAAACACTGGAGAACTGCGTGAAAAGTGTGCGCGCTAAAATACAAGATATCCGAGATTATTATTTTGGAATGAAGAAACATACCGACGATAAACTTGTTCAAATGATGGTTTTGGATGCCTGTTACATACTTCGGTTCATTGATAAACTTTCGGTAAAAGGGATTTCATCATCCGACAACCCGTTGCGCCGTAGGAATATTGCTCTAGACCTTGTGTTACTCGAAAACCAAATCCCATATTTTGTTCTTGAAGACATTTATAACCTCACTGTCCAAAGGTTTCGACCAGGATCCAATCTTACTACCATGATTAAGGTTTTACTAAATTACATTAACCCTTTCGAACAGCCTTTACACGATGGAAATTTTGGCACAAACACAACTGAGCACTATCACATGCTTGGCCTTCTACATAAATTTTACAAACCTTATGTAAATTTTGAGCTAAAAGTATCAGCAATTCCAACAGCCCGCTCAGCTGTAGAACTAGATGACGTTGGAGTGAAGATTTGGCCGAATAAAAGCTTGAATTGGCCAATGGAAATGGAGTTCAAACACTATTCATCCTGGCATAAACCTACTCTCAAAATGCCGGTTGTGCGTGTTGACAACTTCTTTGAAGTGGTCTTAAGGAATCTGATTGCATACGAGCAGTACTCTCCGGTTGATAATTACGTTACGTCCTATGCAATGGCCATGCATATGCTAGTTGCTACTCCAGCAGACATTTCCAAGTTGGGAAAATCAGGTGTTATTGTCAACCACTTGGGCTCAAACGAAGCGGCCTCGATTATGATAAGCAGCATATGCAAAAATGTCAACTTGCAGGATTTCTACTACATGGAACCATGGGAGAATATGGTTAAATATTGTGACAGTTACTGGTTTAGAAATGTTGCGGTGTTAAAGGGAACATATATCAATACTCCATGGAAGGCGATTGCTCTACTTGCTGCAATCATAGTGTTTCTTATTACCGTATATCAGTTCTTTCGTCAACTAATCACACCATTTGTTTGATCCGGAAACGACAGGCCAATTTCTACCTTATATATGATCTTAGTTTATTCTGTTGTTACATTTTTGTCTTTCACTTTATGTTTCTTTTTTTCTCTTTTGATAAGCTACATTCTTACCCAATTATTCAATTAACAAATTCATATGAGGATCGCTTCGAGATCTGAAAGACGTGTAAGAAACTTCTACAGTTCTATTTTGGAGCTAGCTAGTCATCATATGTTCTACGTTTTGTATGTTTCAATCTTAATTACGCTTAGTTGACTTCAACACAATTTGTGTGGAATATTTTCACGCTTTAAGTATGTATAGTTAATCAATTCTGATGAGCATCATGATGAGAAATGTGTTGTGATGGAATGCATCTGCATTTTTAGAGCGATTGACTAGTTTTTAACGCTTTTAAATGGTTACAAGTTGGACACATTCTATACATTATAAAACTTTTGTGGTCGTGCATATTTCACGGACCTTTTAAGCGTTTAAATAATCAGCATCATTTTCTTGCATGTTCTACCCGGCCAGTTTATATGTTTGAACCATTCTTAGACAACAATGTATTTTTTTTCTATTTAAAATATTAAAACTAGCAATTAAGAAGCTATTTAAGTCCTGGATAAATAATCAAACACGATGTAATTAACAAATAACTATTGTTTATTAATCAGAAAATCTAACTTAAAAAACTTATTACAATATCTCAAACCCTAATTAACTCGGTTAGATTCTTGATGAACCCTAACTCGGTTACATCTCGTTTGTTGATGGATGAACCCTAACTCGGTTACACCTCACATCACAATCTTTAATGTCTAACCATGCATTGGTTTATATAAACGAACATAACTTGTTAGCCAAGACATTACCAAATATAATAAACCCTAATTTCAATCCCAAAAACTCATTACATGTTAATGAATCCCATGGGCCCAAAAGATCCAACATGATCACATACACGTGACGGGCCTAATAAGTTGGAAATTACTCCCAACAGCTAGAATGTAGAATACATCAAACATCACCAAAGAGATACACGAAAAACAATAATCAAGTGATTGATGTTGCGCCATTTGTTTTCTGGTTTCATTAATGTTAACATTGTCTGTCTTGTTCTAATTTCCCATTGAATTTTGAAAACATGATTATTTACTTGTATGGTAAAACACATAATGTTAATTCATAAACTTTTCACTACCACGCCTCCTTAATGATGGACAGTTTAGGAAAATTTTCACAATAAGGTAAGAAATTAGATATGCTAATATGGCGATGACCGTATAGCATTTTGGTCGCGGTTGTCCCATATGCTAAAATAATATTAAAATATTAATAAAATATTAAAGACGAAAAATTCGGGGACACCCTTTGCGTATATCTAAAAACTAGATTAACCTGCCCGAATGGAGATTGAGTACAGGCGGGTAATCAATTAACAATTCAAACTGTCAGGGTATCCTCGAGACTCGATTAACAAAACACAAACAAACATGACTCGACACAACTCGATTAACCACACACAACCAAAGAAAACAAAAGACAAACTGACATACTTGACACAACCGACCAACTGTCTCGAAAAGCGTGCAAAGCAAACAACTAATATGTCGAGTTGGGTTTTGCAGTATTAATAATATATTTTAAAAATACGTTCACATAACTCGTTTAATATCGAACAAATACTATCATTTATTTTATAATAAATTAATGATTTTTAAATGTGAAAATCAAAACCCGACCCGAGACATTGAACAATCTTGATTTATCAACCGAATAACCAACCCGAACAAACCGGTAACCACAAATCCGAAACAACTATTAATAATCCCAACTAATGTCCCGACAAACCCGAAAAACCTAACGAATCTAGCATCCCGACTATCCAACCCGAAATTAACCCACTAATAACCCGACAACCATAATGAAGCCGAAAGAAACTAAGAATATAAAATTAAAATACCTTATCATCGGTTAACTGAGGAATAAAAATATAGTGGGTAGTGGATAGACGGTGGTGGCTGGAGGTGGTGGTGGGCGGTGGTAGATAGACAGCGGGGTGGTCGAGCGGTTGAGGAGCGGTAGTGCGGTGGTGACAGGGGTAGGGTGTGGTGGTGATTGAGTGGTGGATGGTGGATGTGACTATGGTGGGTGTGGGTTGTTGGGTTTGCCGGAGAAGAAGACAGAGGGAAGGAGAGAACGGTGGTGACAGGGGTAGACGACGGGGTGGTATTAGTGACAGTATGGTGACGAAGGTTGTGGTGGCGGAGGGAGGAGGAAGACGAGTGGAGATGGTGGTGGTGGGTGTGACTGTGGTGGGTTCGCCGGAGAGGAAGATAGAGGGAAGAGGAGAAGACGGGTGAAAGAAAAAGAAGAAGAAAGAAATAAAGAAAGAAAGAAAGAGGGTGTTTATAAAGGAACTGGGTCGGCGGAGCTCCATGACCCATCGCGTACTGCGATGGGTTGAAATGGATCGGGCGCGTACCGCCGCCCAATTTGAAAAAATTAGGGTTTTGACTCCATAGCGGTACGCGATGGTGTGTGCTGCCATGCCCATCGCGGTACGCGATGGGTTCAGAAGTCAGATATGAAATTTTTTGAAAACACACCTGTTTTGGCATCCCGACATCACCCTGGACACGTTCAAAACTGAAAATACCTTTACATACCTGGAGTGACGTGTACTACACCAATGCTTACCGCACTTCTCTAATTTCCCATTCTTCAACAAGCTTCCCCACACTTGGCGTTTACTGCACAAAAATCGAGACAACACTAAGTACAAGACTCAATAAAATAAAAACAAAACTGGACTGACACTTACAAACCCCGGGTTGCCTCCCGTAAGCGCTGAATTTAAAGTCTACAGCTCGACAATGCCTCGAACTCGGTTATCTTCATAAACCGGTGAAGTTACAATAAAATTCACCGATTCCTCATCCAGCTCGTGTATGTCCTTCATCTCCAAATATGGCTTCAGTCTATAGCCATTTACTACTTGTCTCAAATGATCATCAAAATCTTCAATATCGTACTGACCATGATTCCCGACTCTTACAATCGAGTACGGGCCCGTCCTCTTACTTCTTAGCTTGCCCGGGAAGAGTTTCATTCTCGTGTTGTACAACCATACTCGTTGACCAACTTCAAAATTCTTCAACCGGATATTAGCATCATGAACTTTCTTCATCTTTGCTTTGTAAGCGGACGCACAATCGTATGCCTCATCTCTCAACTCCTCGATCTCGCACAAAGCCAATTTCCTCGCTTTACCTGCATCATCATAATCCATATTAACCTGTTTAGTAGCCCAAATCGCTCTTTGTGCAATTTCAACTGGTAAATGGCAATCTTTTCCATACACAAGTCTATAAGGAGTGGATCCAATTGGCGTTTTATAAGCAGTTCGGTAGGCCTATAGAGCATCGGTCAACTTAGTTGACCAATCTTTTCGGTCCGCCCAAACAGTTTTCTACAAAATTTGTTTAATTTTCCTATTAGAAACCTCCACTTGTCCAGTCGTTTGTGGATGGTAAGGAGTTGCTATTCTGTGATCAACACCGTATCGTTTAAGCAATTTCCCGAATTTAAAATTCTTAAAATGAGATCCCCCATCACTTATGATAGTTCGGGGGACTCCAAATCTCAAGAAAATATTATTTTGAACGAAATTGCAAACGACTGTATAATCATTTGTCCTAGTGGCTATTGCCTCGACCCATTTAGACACATAATCAACGGCCACTAGGATATACAGATTACTGTGCGAGTTAGGAAACGGGCCCATGAAATCGATCCCCCAAACATCAAAAATATCAACAACAAGGATCGGGTTCAAGGGCATCTCGTCCCTCTTTGAGATACTCCCAAGTTGTTGACACTTTAAACAGTGTGTCGCAAACTCGTGAGCATCCTTAAACAAAGATGGCCAAAAGAAACCACTCGTTAAAACTTTTCGAGCAGTTTTCTGGCCACTAAGATGACCACCACATGCAGACGAATGTGCGTGTTCCAACACTGCTCTGACATCTTCCTCAGGTATGCATCGTCTGATCATCTGATATGCGCCGATTTTAAACAAATCTGGATCGTCCCAAATGTACTGTTTAGCTTGGGATATCAACTGTTTCTTCTTTCTCCTCGGCCAATGCTCTGGTAAATCACCTGCAACTTTAAAATTAACAATATGAGCAAACCAGGGATTTTGTGAAACTGCCAGGATATGCTCATCCGGGAAGGACTCGTTAATGGGCCCATCTGTGTTCCCATTTTCCACCATAATTCGGGACAAGTGATCTGCAACAACATTTTCACTCCCTTTCTTGTCCCGAATCCCTAAATTAAATTCCTGCAATAGCAAAACCCATCTGATAAGCCTCGGTTTTGCATCCTTTTTATCCATGAGATACCTGACAGCATAATGGTCAGAATATATAATAACTTTACAACCCCAAATATAAGACCGGAATTTGTCTAGAGCATATACTACTGCTAGTAATTCCTTCTCGGTTGTGGTATAAATTAATTGAGCATCCGATAGGGTTTTACTTGCATAGTATATAGCAACGGGTTTCTTGTCTACCCCGTTGACCCAAAACAGCCCCGACCGCATAATCACTTACATCACACATTATTTAAAAAGGTAAACTCCAATCAGGTGATTGCAAGATCGGGGCTTCAACGAATTTCAATTTCAAAATGTCAAAAGCCTTAGCACATTCATCATTAAATTCAAACGGGGCATCCTTAAGTAATAAATTACATAAGGGTTTGATAATGTCACTAAAACCCTTAATAAACCGTCTATAAAACCCGGCATGCCTCAGAAATGATCTAATGCCCATTGGTGGGATGAGGTAAAGTGGAAATGACTTGGACCTTAGCCCGGTCCACCTCGATCCCACGACTCGAAACAACATGGCCCAATACAATTCCCTCTTGGACCATGAAATGGCTCTTTTCCCAACTAAGAACCAAGTTCGTTTCGACACATCTTTTTAAAACTCTTTCGAGTTGGTTTAAACATGACTCGAAAGATGTGCCGAAAATCGAAAAATCATCCATGAAAATTTCCAAAGACTCCCCCACCATATCTGAAAAGATACTCATCATGCACCTCTGTAAGGTGGCGGGGGCGTTACATAACCCGAATGGCATTCGCCTAAACGCAAATGTGCCGTACGGGCACGTAAACGTAGTCTTCTCCTGATCTTCAGGATGAATAGCTATCTGGTTATACCCGGAATACCCGTCTAAAAAGCAATAAAATTTTTTACCAGATAGCTTTTCGGCAATAAAATTTGTTGCCGCATTCAGTTTACGATAATCAATACAAATGCGCCACCCGGTTACCGGCCGGGTGGCGACCTCGTTACCTGAGTCGTCCTTGACGACTTGGATGCCCGCCTTTTTCGGTACTGTCTGTGTTGGGCTCACCCACGTGCTGTCTGATATGGCAAAGATAATTCCAGCATCTAACCACTTCAAACTTCCTTCTTCACCACTTCCCTCATGTTCGGGTTCAACCTCCGCTGAGCATCGTGCGCAGGTTTGACATCCGGATCTGTTAAGATTTTGTGCATCACGATTGAGGGGCTAATTCCCTTCAAATCCGCTATCGTCCACCCGATTGCTTTTTTATTCGCAACCAACACCGCCATCAAAGCATTTTCCTGTTCAACAGATAAATTAGAAGCTATAATAACAGGCAATGTATTATTCTTACCAAGAAAAGCATATTTTAAATGCTTTGGGAGCTCTTTCAGCTTGACTTTCGGTGCTTCCAGCATTGACGGTTTCAACCCGGTATCAATCTTCTCGGGAAGCGGTTCCACCTGAACTGACCATGGTGGATGGTCTCCTCACACAGCTGCGATCTCCATTTGTTTTTCTTCCTCTTCCAGCAACCTGTCTGTTTCCACCTGTAACCTATCAAACATAAAACACGTCTCCGCCGTGCCATCCGAACTGACGACAGAGTCGTATAGCGAGATGCACTCGTCAATGACATCAGCCATGAAGCACTCATCGACCGGAGAATTATTTCCACGTGTGAAAACATTAATTCTCAGCTTACGGTTACCGAATGTCATGTCAACAGTACCATTTCTACAATTAATGTTGGCATTTGCGGTAGCCAAAAATGGTCTACCGAGGATAACCGTAGGCTGTTTGGTCCTTTCACCCAAAACATAATCGAGAACCAAAAAGTCAACTTGAAAGTAAAAGTCTTCCACCTTGACGATAACGTCAGTCAATATTCCTCGGGGCAGTTTCGGTGTCTGGTCAGCCAAGACAACCGTAGTGGCAGCCGCACGAAGCGGGCCAAAATCGTACTGGTCATATAAACTGCCCGGGAGAATACTGATGCTAGCTCCAAGATCTAGAAGCGCCCGAGTCATTTTAAAATCACACACTTGAATGGGTATAATAGGCGTTTCCGGATCTTGTAGCTTGGGTGGAAGAGCACCCGAAAGAATTGCACTCACATTATCGGTAAAATCAATATGTTTAGGAATCTTATGACTCCTTTTCTGTGTGCACAATTCTTTTAAATACTTAGCATAGGCGGGAATTTGTTTAATGGCATCTAAAAGAGGAATGTTAATTTTGACTTGTTTAAATGTTTCCCACAATTCTTCTTGTTGCGAGCCTCATTTTGATGTCATCTTCGCCTTCGATGGCGCCAACAAAGCATCGGGATATGGAACAGTTTTCACCTTTTCCTTATCCTTAGAGTTGTTGGTGTCATCCTTCGGAACCGATTTGTTATTTTTAGTTTCACTTTTGTTAGGTTTATTTAATTCAATCGGTTCTGGCTCGTCGTCACTGACGAGAGTCTCATCAACTTCTTCCACCACCCCATCAACCAATGGTGGTGGACCCCAACTTTATTATCATATTTCTTACCATTACGTAAAATACTTACCTGGTTGACGTGCTTTTTCGAACTTGAACTGTGATGATTCGGGTTGACTGTGGTGTCGCTCGGAAGTTGGCCCACATTTTTTTATAAGTTCGCCATGTCTAAAGCGAGCTGACCAATTTGCTTCATCATTGCCTCCGACGATTTATCCCATAACTCGAACCGTTGCTTCGTCTCAACCTTTTGATCAGTCATAACTTTCAATAACGAATCCAACTTCGAGTGTACTGAGTCATCTGAATTACCCGAGAACCGTTTCTGCTGAGCCTGATTACCCGAAAAATTTTCACCCCGGTTACTGTCTCTGTTATACCCCCGATTCTGATTACGCGAACCCTGCTGATAACCGCTCTGGTGGTAATTACCCTGCGATCTGTTCTGGCTCAATCCTTGAAAGTTCAGGTTCAACTGAGAAGACGCGTTCCTGTAACGAAAATTCGGGTGGTTCCTCAGGCCCGGGTGATATGTGTTCAAATTGAACCCTTGGCCTTTGGAATCCCCGTAAGTATAATTAACTTCATCGGTGTCATCCTCCACATCATCATAATACTCGGGAAAATTTTCTACCTTATGCCCGATTTCACCACAATCTTCGCAAACCGGGAATTTAACACCAACTTTCCCGACTTCTTTCTTCTTACCCTTTCTATACCCAGCCAGTTCACGTTCTAACTCAGCAATTCTTTCAGATGCACTCGTAACTGACTTAACTGACCTAGAGGAATTACCACGTCTTCGTCTTTCAGCTGATGCTTCTGCCTTGGAATCTTCACACATAAACTCCAAAAAATCCCAATCATCTTCCTCCGGCTGATTCAGCAACAAACCATTACATGACGCCTTAAGATGCTTTCGGTCCTTGTATGTCAACCCATCAACAAAACACTTAACCAGTTCCCACAGTTCGATCTGGTGATGCGGGCATTTCCTAATCATTTCTTTATACCTGGTAAAGGCTTCGTGAAAAAACTTAGCAGGTAACTGTGAAAAGTGACGAATGTCGGAACGGGCCTCGGTAGTCTTCGACTGTGAATAAAATTCGTTTAGAAAAACTTGTTGCATCTCGGCCAAGTTTCTGATACTGTGCATCGGTAGCGAGTTAAACCAAAGTTTCGCTTTGTCTTTTAGGGAAAATTGGAATAACCGCAACCAGACTTCATCTTGATCAAACGTACCGTCACCAATAGACCCGCAAATAGCCGAAAAATCAGTTAAATGTGAATATGGGTCTTCCGAAGCCATACCGTTAAAGTGAGGAACGATGTTGATGTATGATGGCCGGGACTTGAAAGTTTGCTGTCCCTGCACTCGTTCCTGTGGAACCAACGGAGATGCTCCGTCTGAGATAGCCGGTCTGAACCGACTGTTAACACCATGAGCCGGGGCTATATAATTTCTCCTCTGCCCCCCGGGGTTTCCCATACTTCCCCGGTTAACCGGAATACCACAAACTCTTTCGGGCCGTTCCGCCCGATTCACCCTTTCTCGATCCCTTCTGTTTCTGTTAACGGGTTCAGCCCGTCTTCGATTTACCGGCTCTTCCACTTCTTCTTCATACTGATTATCACCCTCAATTTCTGGATCATCAACCTCATTCTCGGGCTCAACCGCCCGATTCCTTCTAACCCATCGATTTACCACATCATCAGCTGCCCGAAAACCTCCGTTTCTATTATTATCTTCCCCCTCATCCTCATCTTCAGTCAGAACACTCGGTTGAACATCATCAATATTTATCCGAACTCGGCGGTTGGGGTTATTGTTTGGAGCGGATGGGCCGGCTTGGTCAAAGTTAAGGTTTAAGTTTCAGTTAAGGTTTCGGTTTCGGGTTTGATTTCGGGTTCTGGATGCACGAGCTGAGTTATTTTGGGCGTTTTGGTTATTTTTCTCGTTTTGGTTATTGAAATTGAGTGGTGGAAGTATGTTATCTGGGTGAAACTGGTTATTCTGTGGGAGTGGGTCTTGGTTTTGGTTTTGGTTCTGATTTTGGTTTTGGTCTTCCATCTCAGAATTTCTGTTTTGTACTCGGTTCTGCCGAGCTAACCTCTCAATTTTGGGCTCGTAAATTAACGGAGACTGTCGGCCCGAATGGCGGGTGTGCATAAACCTGTAATCTGCACAACTAACACAACCCGCGTAAAATACAGAAAAGTAAAATTTAAACTATAAATTGAAAACAAAATTAAAACTAAAATTAAAATTAAACACAAAAATCAAATAACACGAAAAACACTAAGCGCACTAACTCCCCGGCAATGGCGTCATTTTAATGACCGTCGTTTAAGTCAATCAAAAACCTAATTATCCTAGATAGTTAGAGCAAGTAGGGTATCGTATCACAAGGAGTATGTGGTCAATGTATTCGTGTAACAGATTTCTAGTTATGAGGTAACTGAATTTTAGTGCTGATCACACAAACAATTTTAGTAAATATAGAGAACTAAGCAACGAACAAATAAACGAGTTTCAAACAGTTCACAAAGCAAATCACACCTGGGAATTCAAGTAAGCAACCAACAATATCTCATGCAACCTAACAGATTAATTATTAACGATTAACTGAAAACTAATCAATCAGACAAAACCTTAGACATCAACAATTACTTTACACGCGGCACTGGTTATCAAACAGTCCTTGTTAGTGTGACTTAGTTAAGGGTAATTGTATGTTTTATCGTATTCAATCTAACAAAACAGTTAGATGACTAATTATCTAGCAACTGGTAACAGATCGTTCAGACCAACGTAAACCTAAACCGACCGAACACTCAGAAATACCAAACATCAATAATCATATATTAATCATCAATAACAAAACATAAGTATTCGTAATCACATGAGAAAAACTGTAAAAGGTTACAAACTATACATCCCGGGTGCGATTTTAGGAGATTAGCCGAGCCTAGACATCATTGAATCTTCAATACGGATGATAGAAATCATATGTAGGGTCTTGACATGAGCTAGGATAGTGGAAATCGCCAATAGGAACTGCTGGAATCGCCTCTTAGTCGTCAAAAACGAAGTTAGGGTTTCTCTTGGTGAAAAAGATGTTTTAAACAAAAACTCCTGTCTGCACATCCAGTCGCGGTACGCGACGGGTCTTCCATGTCCAATCGCGTACCGCGAATGACCAACAAGTCAACATTAAATTACAACCCATCGCGGTATGCGATGGGTCCTTCAGCAAGCCCATCGCGTACTGCGATGGGACTCTGCTACAGCAAACTTCATTCGTTTCCTCGTTTTGCGTGCTGGACATCCCGGGTCTTCATTCCGTGTCACAACAGGTCCATACTGAGTACTTTAACGCCTATGACCTGAAATCCAATAAAACACGTATGAAGTATCGATAGTTCTAGAATAAACAGTTAAAACTAAATAATAAACAACTAAAACAAATACAAATTAACCGACCATCACTCACCCGCCTTACAACTGATCGAGCTGTGTGATGCCAGGTGAACACTGTTCTGTATATTACTGTATAGTTGTTACTTTTTTTGTGTCTTTATGTGTTTTTGGGTGGATAGGTGGTGGATGTAATACTTATGATTAAGTATTATGATTGGTGTTGAAAAGAAGGTTGTGTTTTACTTAGTAGTTTGTTTCAGTTTTTCTCAAAACCGTACATTGGGGACAATGTATACCAAGTGTGGGGATGAGGAAATTTGCGTTTGTTTTGAAAAATTTCGAAAAAAAAACAAAAAATCAAATCAAATAAATAATTAAAAAATCAGAAAAACTTAACGAAAATTTTTTTTTGTGTGTTTAATGAAATCGGAAAGTGGTAAGATGGCGGGGTGAAGTTTTGGTCCCCTTTCATGGTCACAATTCCCTAAAAAACACGTGCCTAGTTGTTTAAAAAAAAGAGATTGTGTAGTTTTCTAACCAAGGTTAGCATGCTTTCGGTGTAATAACTTGCATAACACCTTCGTTTACACTTGAGAATTGAGAAAGTATTGGTTGGTGAGACGGTTGATATTCTCCGTTAGAACTTGTACAATTAGTGCATTTCGAGATCTTAGCTTGGCATGAGTGCAAAAGTGATAGAGGAACTTAGGTAAAGCCTCGTCTGGATGAGCAAGAGTGTGGGTTTTGGGGGGTTGGGGCCTCATACATTATACATATGAGGATGGTTATGTGAGGGGCGGGGGGTTGGTTCCTTTAGAAAACCTTATTGGGCCTATTCTTTTATTTGATAAACCCCGGTGTTATACTGCGAAACGATCCGACTTAATAGGTTTCTATGTAATTGTTTTAGTATTTATCAGTTAGATATGTGAAGCATTATGTTTATCATGCTGGTATGTATTCAAGTTATATTAGTTCAAAAAAAAAAAAAAAAAGCTTTTATTAGAGTGCAATGTTTATGTATGCATAGTTCAAAGTATTATTTATTGAGTGAAAAAAAATAAAAAAAAAAATACAAAAATAGAAGTTAGTGATGTTTATAGTTGTTTATTTCATTATTTTCTTAGTTTGTTTGTAATAAGTCGGATCGGATCGCTTGAGCTACTTTCAATATTCCCTTCCATACCCTTACACTTGGCCTCATTACAACCCGTTTTAAGACCATCTTGATTTGTATTCATGTCAAATGCATGTACATAGGTGGAGATTTGATGATTGTACAAGCTTATGCGAGGAGAATTGATTAAATATGAAATGTATCGATGATCACCAAGCAAAATGTGTGTTATTTATAGGTAAAAACCGAAAGCATGTTAGGTTTGGTTAGATATCTTCGGTTTAAGTGGAACATCAAGTAAACTAGTGCACCCGATAAAAATTAGGGAATAGGGTATGACTTGGGACCTTAACTGAACAGGTTTTGTGGTAAGATTAGTGGATACAAGTTGAATGGAATAGAAAGTTTGTGTCGAGATGTTGCTAGACGGCAAGCAACGTTTAAGTGTGGGAATGTGATGGGTGGTCCATGGGACAACCCTTAATTGATTTAAAGTCGTAATAATCATGTTTTGAATTGGTTTATTTGGTGGATTAGATGACTACAATGTGTTCGGTAAATTGTAGATTCAAAGGAGGTTCCGGTGCTATTATGGTGTATACCGAGGCAACTGAATGAGCGGGAGATGCGCGAGAGGCCAAAACATATGGAAAACAAGGATTTTGTGACACTCGTCAATTTTAGGTTAACTCCGTCAATTCAAACTTAAGATCACTTGATCTATAACGCACATCTCATTACATTTAAACTAGGGTTTTAAATGACGCTTTACAATCACTACACATGTAGTCTTTCGGGATTGCACCGAAACGCAAACGAGTTGACGCAAACCATTGGTGAATAAATGACAAACATCCAAACAATAAGTATTTGAGAATTATGTGTTAGGTTTATGTGTTATTTGATATTCATATGTAAAACATTAACTCAAGATGCAAAAGTCTATGTTATGCTAGAAATTGATTAATTAAAAGCTTAAGGGGGTTAAGTGTAACATAATTATATACATAAACAACATATTAATAACCTAAACCCTAATCCCCTCTCTCCCTCCCCTCTCACCTGGCAGCAGCCCCCCTCCCCTCTCCTCTCTCGTCGACCGAGCCACAAGGCACACACACACACACGTATACAAGTCGGTTTCAAGCTTGATCGAAGAGTTAAGAAGCTAATTATGTAATATAAACCCCATATCTAATCCATTCTATCATTTAATTGTATGACTAAACCTGTAATCATAAACCCTAAGTGTTAAATATGTTGTTTGTTGATGATTTAGGGTTACATGTATGATCGTTAGTTCATAGGTTAATTGTTTATTGAGTTTTGATGAAAACTGATGCTGGACAGATTATTGAATTCGTGTTTGGATGGCTGTAACTCGATGTTAATATTATGTTTTGATACGATTGTTGATTCTACAGTATACTAGGTCGAGTCTAGTTTCTGAAAAGTCCGAGTTTGTAATTTTTGAAAGCCTAAAAGTCTGTTTTTATTATTTTACAAAACTGTTGTGCAAGGCTGATTTGGGATACCTGCTGTTAGGCTGTTTTGAGACTAAGATATCTCGTAAACTACAAGACCAAATGGGTTGGTTCTACTTCTGAAAGAAAATACATTGAGTTAGGAACCTAACCCAATTGGTCTTGCATTAATTGGGTTTTTCAATTAACGGGAATAACAAATAACATTCTGTTGCGCATGATTCTGACTGCTGTGAGTTTACTGTAATGTTTTGATCATTGTGAGAAATCTATGTGGAATAAAAATACAATAAAAATAGTTCTAGAAACCTAACTCATGTGTGCTTTTGTCACGATTTTTGGTGAATTAATTGATATGTTATGATCTGTTGAATAGAGTAATATTTCAAGTAGAAATCTGTCCTGATAGAACTAGCTGCTGAACTATATGAAAATACATGAAACGTGCTTGTTGCTAGATAATTGCCATGTTTTTGACTAAACTGCCCTTGTGGGGAATGATTGCTAGTAATGTACAATATTAATACTTGACACGTAAGTAGTTGTTCACACATGTAACGTATCACCAATGTGTTTGTTGAGTCACACACAATTCACAAACGAAACACGAAACGTATCTTATGCATAGGTATTATGCGCCGAGTCTTGAGACTCAATAATAGTTCCAACACTTAGAAAATCTCATTCTTGTTTTAGAACGCTAGTGAGGATTTTCTGTGACGCGCATCTCTTGGTTGACTTGTTTTTGAATTCTTCGCAAACAGTGAGTTTCACGTTCCCCTTTTACTCTTTTAAACGCTTTTTACTTGGGGGAGATAACATACTCCAAAACGCTTTAGATGTTGTTATTAATTATATATCACTTGTAAGGCTAAGTGGCAAGCGAACCAACTAAAGTCCTTCATAACATCGAACTGTTTAATATTTGGATAATAGCGAGTCACTGTTGAGTATTACTACTGGGTTTGACAAACCCCACCCAACTCTAAACTCGACTGGAGATCGAGTGTGTGTAATTTTGGCTAACACATTTTCCATGGTCTGGATAGACATGGTGGCAAGGCAATTGATAAACAGTCAGCTTCGGTGTCGAACACTTAGTGATACTTGTTTTATAGGCTAGCTACCTATAGATATATAATTGATTTAACATTATCTGGTAATGCAAACGCAAAACGCAAAACGTAAACGCAAACGCAAACGCTTTATTTAAATAAACTTGTGAACTCACCAACCCCGTGTTGACACTTTTAGTATGTTATTCTCAGGTAGCCTAGGCGGGCGCGCGGTATAGGATCATGCATTACCTTGAACTCTATCGTTTTTTCAAACTTGTTTTTAAACTGTTATCAATTGGGTTTTAAGTCGTCCTGCGTGACGCAACACTTGGTTTATGATTTTACGCTTCCGCACTTATTTACACTTAAATGTTTCGTGGTTTGAAAACTTTACTTATGATGTTTGATTATAACTAATGATTCCGATCCTGTTAGTTCACACCCTCTGACAGTAAAACTCCGTTAGTGGATTTTGAGGGTGTGACACATTTTCACGAATTATAATTGTGTAGTTCACCTCATAAGTAAACATTAACTTTATTAACATTGGAAATCTGAAATCGGGAGAGAGCATTCTTTCTTATATTGTTTAAAACTCGTTTATTGTTTTAGTTAATTTAGTTAATCAAAATCAAACAACCAAATTATTGAATTTACATTTTGCACTTAGATTAATTTATATTAATTTTATAGCTACTCAGTAAAGCATTTTTCACAAACTCCCTGCGTTCGATACCCACTTACCGCTATCTATTTATTTGTATTTGGTTTATTTTTTAGTAAGTCTTCGACTTCACGTCACCTACTTGATTGTTCATTACACTTATATATTTATTTACCAATTTATTCCATTAAATCCCAAAAATATACACATGCACACACTCTCATAGTATTTCAAGGTATCCTTACCTTACGTCAAAAAGTAGATTTTTATGATGTTTTTTATGGATCACAAACTTAGTTTGGATCCCGTTATTTATAATCTCCTTAAAGCTTGACTCTATGACGGGTTTGTAGCAATATTAGAGGGCGAAACACTATGAAATGATCATTTGACAAAAGATTCCAAGAATTGAAGGTGATTTACTTATCTGGGATTGTTGAACTTGAATTGTAGTGTTCGTCTTCTAGGCTAACAAACCGTGTTATACATGTCACCAACTTTAAGTTGTCGAATGCAACCATTCTGGTTGCCTCCTTACTCCCGATTACCTCATTGTTTACTTGTTATTGATGTTATTACGGTATTTGGGACAAAACGTGCAAAACACGGTGATTTCGTGCACATGTTTAACTCCCCACTTTACCACGGTTTTTAAGATTTAATGTTGGGACAACTAGTCATGGTGGTTTATGCAAGTTTTTTCGCTTTTAAATCCAAACACATTATTTCAAAATTCAAAGATTTAAACTATTTAACACTTCGTTTACTTATTTGATTTACTAACAAAAGAATTTTTTTTTAACATCCTCATCCTCATAACTCTAGGACTCACAATCATTAAAACCCCATATTTACTCATTTCCCTCTTACTTATATCAATTACCCTAAACTTATATCATTTTTCTTTTATTAATTTAGAATGCCTCCACTTCGTCGTCAAATTCGTAAGCTTAACTCCGGTCGTCGGATGGCCTCTATGGTTGCTAAAGAAATCGCCGCTGTGATTCCCGGATTAATAACTCAAATCCAAGCCACCTAACCCATCGTTACTCAAACCACACCTAACCTCGCACCTTTCTCTTGAAAAATTTCACCGGTGCCAACCCATCTCAGTTTAATGGCAAGAATTGTGCCACTACCTTGTTGCAATGGTTCGAAAAGATGCAAAGTGTGTTCAGCCTTTGTGAATGCCCCGAACCCAAGAAAACCACATACGCCTCAAGCATGTTCGAGGGAACCACCCGCTCTTGGTAGAATGACGAAATGTTCGCCAATGGGATGGAAGTAGCTATGGCCTACTCATGGACCAAGCTCAAGGAAGTCATGACGAAGATATTTTGCCTATTACATGAACTCCAAAAACTCAAATCCGAATTTTGGGAACTTAAGCAAGAGAGTGATGACAACTCCGCCTACTCCGACCTCTATCATGAGATTAGTCTCCTGGTTCCTCACTTGGTCACTCCCCTCGAACGAGCGATTAACAAGTATGTAGGCGGTTTGTCTATGCAAATCCGCGACTCGATGATGAGTAGTAAACCGCAAACCCTTTATGATGCAATTACCTTAGCCGGTGCTCTTTCCGAAAACCATATCAAAGCTGGTACCCTCACCATCAAAAGCTCCAAGAAACCCAACGACAAGAGTACACCCGAACCATTAACCCTCACCATAGTTGACCCTCAACCACAATCCATAAACCAACTCATCCCACCACACCAAGAAGAAAGGCAAAACCAGTTACCAAAACTGTGCCGTCACCCACCCATCACAACCTCATCTCAATCCCAAGCACTCCAAAACCGAAAACCGTATCCCGACCCGCATCCCATGTGTAACACTTGCGAACGCCATCACCCCACCTACTCCGCTTGCTACCATTGCACAAAGTGTAACCGCTATAGTCACCGTAGCAACATGTGTCGGGAAGCCTCCCGTGGGCAACCCACTCCACCAAGGTTTGCCCCGTCTAACCAAAATCATCCCATGCCTTTTGCTCAAATTCCTCCTCCTCAAACTAGAGCTTGTTTCAATTGTGGAGATCCGAATCATTTCCGCAATTCTTGTCCCCGACTTGTTTTTGTTAACCAAGCCCAAATTATACCCACCCCGTACTATCAAACCCAAGCCTACCAAGTTCAAACCTATCAACCGCAATTCTTGGCTCCTCCGGCTTGATATAATGCTAAATGTTTATGTTTCCCTTGTATATTTTAATTAATATTTTAATAGTTTTTGTTCGATTTTAGTCGAGATTTGTATACTACTAACATTTTTATGTTTCGTAGGTTCTGGGATTTGATCGTCATCATAAAGGATGAAAAACGAGCTAAAAAGAGCCGAAAGGGAGATCCGGAACGCGTCAGGAAGGGTCAGAACAGAGAACCGGTCAGACTGGGCCGTTCTGACCGGCCCTCTTGGTGGAGCACGCCGCGCCGCGCGACCGGGGAGGCCATTTCCCGTCGCGTGGCGCCTAGGGACTACTGATGGGTTTATATTTCGTTTTTGCTTAATGTCAGGCCTTGTTTTGGGTATTAAAACACCTTTAACTTAAACCTGACATAACCTGGAAACCCTTGGCCGAATTGGAGAGTTTTTGGAGCTATCTTACTAGTCTTGTGGCGATTTTGAAGGCAAGAGAACATCCGGTGAAGAGCTAGACGTTTAAGATCGAAGAATACGGGTTTTATCGCCTTTAATCTTTCGTTCTTTATTATTTCACCATGTTTTCATTGTTATTTGTTTTGTTTGATTTAGACTTAAGATTCTAGGCTAAATTCCATAAACTACCTAGGTCGTGATGAACCTTAGTTCGGTTTGATTTTATTTGGATTTTGTTTCGTTATGGATTTTATGTTCTAAGTAAATTGCTAAGTTTGATTTGATTGATGCGTTTGGGTGCTTAGTTTTGTTTACTCGAATTTATTGTTTCACATTGCCCTTGTTGATTGTTTCATAGGATAGGGTTTTGTTAGGTCATTTACTGTGTGTTCTTGACTAGTTTGTGATTGAATTCGAATAAGATCATAGATACAATAAAATCAAGTAAACAGATAAAAGTGAGCTGCTAGTCTAAAAAGCTGTAAGGTGGTAGGCTATTAATAGATCTTTGCTTGTCGGGATTGCTAGATTTAGTTCTTCGTAAGGAGTCCGTCTAGGTTTGATTGTCAGCTTAGTCTATTAAGTTAATTGAGTCTGCTTTGCTATCTTTGAATTCCGCGCTGTAAGGTAGGTTTTCGTCATAAAGATACTTAGACATAAGTTATTAAATAACTGTAGGGAAGTTTAATATAAAACTGGTGAGTCTTAAAACTTGTTAGAAATCCATAGGCGTCTTCTTGAAGTTCAAGGGTCCTGTTCGGGTTTTCTGTCAAGGGTCTATTTTATGATCTCAGTTCCATAACGTGAGTTTTTCATTTAATTAATAACCGTAACTTTGGGGATTCTGGCCTGGGTAGTTATCTTTGTCATCTGAATTAATCTAAGTTTTTAATTGTTTATTAGTTTAATTAATTAGGTTTAAGTTTTATTATTAAATTAATTAGTTCAAGAGTAATGATTATGTTTTATTATTATTATTATTATATCAATTAGGGTTAGGTTTTAATATTTTATTATTAGTTTTATTATTAGTTTAATTAAAGTAATCATTAGTTAATTATTATTAAGTTTTAATTTATTAGTACTAAAATACCCCTCAAATATTATTAACAAATAGTCGTGTCTTGTAGTTGAGTCTTATTTGCTAGTTCCGTAATTTAAAGAGTCTCGTAGGTTCGATATCCGGACTTACTTAGCTGTATTAGAGTCGACCGGTTTACTTGCCGGTTAATAGTTTAAGTTAAGTTTAAGGGTCTAGAGTATTACTTAGTGTCTAGATTAGTATAATTTTAGCTAATAATTATTTGACTACTTCAAGCACATCACGGCTCAACCGCTCCAAGCCATGCAAGCCCTCCCGCAAGCAATTCAAGCTCTTCATCCTCCTTCTCCTCTAGCTCAACAAGTCAACCACGGCAATCAAGGGCGTGATTTTATGATGAAGGCCAACCAAGCTCAAGTTTCCAACAATGTGGTGAACGGTACGTTTTTAGTAAATGAGCATTTAGCTTCAATTTTATTTGATACCGGAGCTGATAGGAGTTTTGTTTCTTTTAAATTTGAATCCATTATTTTCGTACCCCGCACTAAACTTTCTCGCCCTTTTTCTGTCGAAGTCGCCAATGGTAGTTCCATCACCATTGATTCGATCATTCGTGATTGTATCCTCACTCTTTGTAAGCACGAATTCTCGATCGACCTTATCCCGATGCAAATGGGAAGCTTCAACATCATAGTAGGTATGGATTGGTTAGCTTTGCACCGTGCCGAAGTTGTTTTTTATGACAAATTCATTCGAATCCCGCTCATCAATGGCAAAATCCTCATAGTCTTTGGCAAAATGTTTCCCAAGAAGCTCAACCTCATGTCTTACTCTCGATCTGGTAAGTACTTACGCCAAAAGTATGTTCCATTCCTATTCCAAGCGTTGGTGAAAGATCCCAAAGAAAAGAAAATTCCAGACATTCCCGTTGTTTGTGAATTTCCCGGCGTTTTTCCTGAAGACGTCTCTGGTCTCCCACCCATTCGTCCTGTTGAACTTCGAATCGACCTTATGTTCGGCGCGACTCCCGTAGCCAAGGCTCCCTATCATTTTGCTCCTTCGGAAATGCAAGAGTTATCGAACCAACTTCAAGAACTCTCCGATAAGGGCTTTATCCGTCCAGGCTCTTGTTGGTGCATAATGTCAGTAGTTCAGTATCTAGTGTTTTGTTTGTGTCTGTAATCGTGTTAGATTGTTTGTTTTGGTTTTAGATATGGTGTCACACAAGTTTGCCTGATGTAAGCGAACTTGTAGACGAGCGAAGTTAAGACAACTTCGCCTAGTCTGTTAGGCGAAGTTGTCGAGGCCTATAAATGCCTAACTTCGGCTTGTTTAGAGAAGAAGTTTTTAGAAGTCAGAACGTGTTTTTGTGATGTGAGATCACGTGTTGAAGTGTTGCGATACAACGTGTTTATTAGTATTGTAACGTGTGTTTGTGTATCGTCTCAACGCGTTATATATCTTACACTCGTATCGTATTACGTGGGGATTCCGCACCCTCATGTTACGAGATACTCTTGTGTAGATCCGGCTGGGAACCTACAGCTCTCCCCCTTGGGGCGCTCCCGTCCTCTTCGCATGTGTATCAATTACCGTGAACTCAATAAACTCACCATCAAGAATCGTTACCCTTTGCCACGAATCGACGACCTCTTTGATCAACTCCAAGGCGCAACTTGTTTTTCCAAAATCAATCTTTGATCGGGTCATCCTCAATTGCGTGTTCATGAAGACGACATTCCTAAAACCTCTTTTCGTACTCGGTTAGGACATTATGAGTTCTTGGTTATGCCTTTCAGATTAACCAATGCACCCGCGGTATTCATGGACCTTATGAACCGCGTTTGCAAACCATTCTTGGACAAATTCGTAATTGACTTTATCGATGACATCCTTATCTTCTCCAAGACCCAAGCGGAACATGAACATCATTTACGTTCCACTCTCGTTCTCCTAAAGAAAGAACAACTTTATGCCAAGTTCTCAAAATGTGAATTTTGGTTAAAATAAGTTCAATTTTTGGGTCACGTCATCAACGATAAAGGTATTCATGTTGATCCCACCAAAATCGAGGCCGAGAAAGATTGGAAAACTCCATCCACACCCACGGAAATCCGATCTTTCCTTGGTTTGGCCGGGTATTATCGGCGATTCATTCTAAACTTCTCCAAAATCACGTTACCCCTCACCGCACTAATCATAAAGGAAAACCTTATGAATGGGGACCGAAACAAGAAGAAGCTTTCCTAACTCTAAATCATATGCTTTGCAATGCTCCCGTTTTAACCCTTCCCGATGGAAACAACGACTTTGTGGTATTTTGCTATGCATGCAACCAAGGTCTCGGTTGCGTTCTCATGCAACGAGGTCAAGTTATCGCATATGTCTCGAGACAACTTAAGGTTCACGAAAATAATTACACGACTCATGATCTCGAACTTGGTGCCATCGTTTTCGCTCTCAAAATCTGGAGACATTATCTTTATGGCACAAAATGTGTTGTATGCACCGATCATAAAAGTCTTCAACACATATTTGAGCAAAAAAGATCCCAACATGAGACAACGTCGATTAGCCGAATTACTTAGTGATTACGATTGCGAAATTCGCTACCACCCCAGTAAAGCGAATGTCGTAGCCGATGCCCTTAGTCGTAAAGTTAATGTCAAATCCGTTCTTCTTCATAGCATCATCATCCAAACCGATCTCCAAGACCGCATCTATCGAGCCCAATGAACCTCCATTTATGAAAGCAATATGTATTACGAAATGTCATGTGGAGCCGAACTTCAACCCGAACCCAAACCCGATGGCTTGCTTTATTTCCTCAATCCTTTGTGGGTTCCCGATCGTGATAAACTTTGTACTTTCTTTCTCGACGAAGCTCATATTTCGCGATATTCCAAACAACCCGGTGCAGATAAGATGTACTTAGATCTTCGATCTATTTAATGGTGACCGGGTATGAAAAACGACGTTGCATTTTATGTCTCAAAATGTCTTACTTGCTCAAATGTTAAAGCCGAACATCAAAAACCTTTTGGCTTACTCGAACAACCTCCTATTCCCAACTCAAAGGCAAAATGATAGCATTTGGGTCATAGTTGATCGATTAACCAAATCAGCTCACTTCATTTCGATCCGCGAAAAATACTCTATTGAAAAACTCGCTCAAACCTATGTTCGTAAAATTGTATGCCGCCATGGTATTCCGTTGACCATTATTTCCGATCGTGATGCTCGTTTCATCTCTCGTTTTGGAAATCGCTTCAAGAAGCTTTGGGCACTCGCCTCAATCTTAGAACCGCTTATCATCCTCAAACCGATGGTCAATCCGAGCGTACAATCCAAACCCTTGAAGATATGCTTCGATCTTGTGTTCTTGATTTTGGTGGAAATTGGGATTCTCATCTCCCGCTTATTGAATTCTCATACAACAACAGCTATCATTCTAGAATTGATATGGCTCCTTTCCAAGCTCGTTATGGTCGTAAGTGTCGTTCCCTGATTTGTTGGAACGAGATTGGTGAAACCCAAATCACCAGTCCCGAGATGGTCCAAGACACCACCGATCGTATCGATCAAATCTGCAAAAATCTCCTCGCTGCTAGAAGTCGCCAAAAGAGCTATGCTGACAAACGGAGAAAACCCCTCAAGTTCAATGTTGGCGACCTTGTCCTTCTCAAAGTATCCCCTTGTAAGGGGGTAGTCCGTTTTGGAAGGAAAGGAAACCTAGCACCCCATTTTGTAGGCCCAATTAAAATCCTCGAAAGGATTGGAAAAGTGGCTTATAAACTCGAATTACCGCAAGAAGTTACCGGTGTTCATCCAACCTTTCACCCAAATCTCAAAAGGTGCTTAGCCGAAGGTAATCTTCATACACCTCTTGATGAAGTGTGTATCGATGAAACCTTGAAAATGATCGAAAACCCGTTGAAATCGTGGACCGCATTGATAAACGAACCAAACGTAGCCGCATCCGTTTAGTTAAAGTTCGTTGGAAATCACGGCGTGGCACTGAATTTACTTTGGAACGAAAAGACGAGATGAAGGAAAAGTACCCGCATTTGTTTATTATGGATTCATCTTAATTTCGGGACGAAATTTCCAAAAGTAGGGAAGATTGTAACATTTGTCATTTTTCGGTTTAACTTGCATTTGTATTTGTATCAAAAACCCGACCCGTTTTGATCTTTTGGATTCGCCGTTATTAATAAAATGTTGGATTTTATGTTCGTTTATGTTTCACAAATGTCGGGTCAAGAAAACATCATTTTCGGTACGTTAAAACACCTCTTTATGATGACAAATGACTTAAAACAAACTTTATGGACTATTATTGTCAATTATCAAAAGCTTGTTTGACCGTTTTAACCAATCACATGCAATTTTACCCCATATGAATAAACCATACTTCTACCACTATAAAAGCAATGTCCCATGCACCATTTTGGTTGCTCTTTCTTCTACAAATTATCTCTCAATCTAAGATCCAAGTATCCGTTATTCAAGTTCTTATAGTTTGACTCTTCAAGGTCAAAATAATACTAATCCTTATTTTCTAACTATTTCTTGTTACTCAAAGCTTGATGTTGCAACATATATATAATATACAACCCTTGTTTCCTTCTGCTTTCACTTCTCCGGTCACGGTCGGTTGAAGTGTCGTGCTACAAGGCAAGGCTACATGGAGGACTACTATAGTCCTTGATAAATACTTTAAGTTATGCTTTAATTTTGTTTATGCTTATTAATATTGTTTAGTCCTTACTTACTTTTGGTTTCCAAATCATTTTTTTAGTATTTCAATGGTATTGGGTATGTGGCCACCATTTTCGGTTTCATCTCGAGTCAAGAGCCGAACCAAAACCGAACTTTTGTTTAATACTTTATTGTTAACATACTGTATGAAAGATTTGAGTATTATTATTGTAAAGTTTATTTTAAAGAGTTCTATGGTATTGGATATTTGGCAGCCATCCTCGGTTTCATTCCGAGTCAAGGACCGAACCGAACTCTTGTTTAAACACTTTATTTTAACATGTTGTATGTAAACTTGAGTATTATCATTTCTAAGTTATTTAAAAAAGTTCCATGGTATTAGGTATGTGGTAACCATCCTCGGTTTTATTCCGAGTCAAGGACCGAACCTAGACCGAACTAAACCGAGTTCACTCGCTTAAGACACCCTAGTGTGCTTTGAGCCACCGAATATTTTCTCTAAAACTATTTTATAAACTAATTTTAAATTTTTTTCTCAAAACACTTGGTATATTGGATCTAACTTGATCTTATAACAAGTTTGGGCTGACAAAACCAAACACTTGCTTAACCGGCGTCGAGGTTCTTGTTAATATAACTACACACTTAGTAAAGCTTCTTTTGATTTCATTGAGTTATCTCATAACATTTTGGAATCTCGGCTTCAAGCTTGACCAATTATCAAGACTCAAACTAACAAATCCAAACACTCGTAAAGTCTCGTTTTGGTATCTATTTAACTTTGCAATATTGCAATTATACCCAAATATTTACTTAACAAAGGTTAAGTAAAAACTAATAAATAGAATACCGAGACCCGACTTAGAGTAAACTTACTTTTCTAAAACCATTACTTTAATTCTTATGTATCTACACTTTAACTCTCAAACTTTAATTATTTATTTTACTTGTCAAGTTATTTTACTTTAAAGCTGTTAAAAGCATCTACTAACTCAAGACCCTTTTTAATTTATGTCTTGCCCGTTGAACTTACCCTCCCCCATTTTATCACAAACTATCCTTCAAGTTACTTATTTCATATGAGTACATTTCATCCCCCGTTTTCACTTTTATACTTTGGGGGTAACATGCAAACTTATTTAAAACAAGAATGATTTGTAATACTCGATCCTCAAATCACAAACGTGAGGGTGTATGATAATAGAATACTTGCTCTATTGTGTGTTATATGTTTCATATGTTTTATGTGCACGAGTGTTTATTTTTATGTTGTTTTTGAGCCTCAATAAGTGTGAGCATACGCTCCCTTAGATACTTAGCCTTGTGCTAGTAGAATAGGCCTCATTATCTGAGTATGTCGGTTGTTACCGATTAGAAAGGATCCTCATATACTTATGATTTATGTAACACCCTTGACAAACACATCGTCCCACTCTTAGGAAAATCCCACATCGGCCGTGGACAAGAGAGATCCTTGGTTCATAATTAAATGTCCTACCTCTTCAATCACCAACGCGTTTTGGGCTTAGTTGGCTGTGGAGCACATGAAAACTTTATTGTTAACATATTGTATGAAAGATTTGAGTATTATTAGTTTTAAGTTTATTTTAATGAGTTCTATGGTATTGGATATGTGGCAACCATCCTCGGTTTCATTCCGAGTCAAGGACCGAACCGAAACCGAACTCTTGTTTAAACATTTTTTTAACATGTTGTATGTAAACTTGAGAATTATCATTTCTAAGTTATTTTAATAAAGTTACATGGTATTGGGTATGTGGTAACCATCCTCGGTTTTATTCCGAGTCAAGGACCGACCAAGACCGAACTAAACCGAGTTCACTCGCTTAAGACACACTAGTGTGTTTTGAGCCACCGAATCTCATATTTTCTTTAAAACTATTTTATAAACTAATTGTAAATTTTTTTCTCAAAACACTTGGTATATTGGATCTAACTTGATCTTATAACAAGTTTGGACCGACAAAACCAAACACTCGCTTAACGGACGTCGATTCTATTCTTAATAGAACTACACACTTGGTTAAGATTCTTTTGATTTCATTGAGTTATCTTGTAACATTTTGGAATCTCAGCTTCGAGCTTGACCAATTATCAAGACTCAAACCGACAAATCCGAACACTCGTAAAGTCTCGTTTTGGTATCTATTTAACTTTGCAATAGTGCAATTATAACCAAATATTTACTTAACAAAGGTTAAGTAAAAACTAATAAATAGAATACCGAGACCCGACTTCGAGTAAACTTACTTTTCTAAAACCATTACTTTAATTCTTATGTATCTACACTTTAACTCTCAAACTTTAATTATTTATTTTACTTGTCAAGTTATTTTAGTTTAAAGTTGTTAAAAGCATCTACTAACTCAAGACCTTTTTTAATTTATGTCTAGCCCGTTGAACTTACCCTCCCCCATTTTATCACAAACTATCCTTCATGTTACTTATTTGATATGAGTACATTTCATCCCCCGTTTTCACTTTTATACTTTGGGGGTAACATGCATACTTATTCAAAACAAGAATGATTTGTAATACTCGATCCTCAAACCACAAACATTAGGGTGTATATAATAGAATACTTGCTCTATTGTGTGTTATATGTTTCATATGCTTTACGTGCACGAGTGTTTATTTTTATGTTGTTGTTGAGCCTCAATAAGTATGAGCATACGCTCCCTTAGCTACTTAGCCTTGTGTTAGTAGAATAGGCCTCATTATCTTAATATGTTGGTTGTTACTGATTAAAAAGGATCCTCATTTACTTATGATTTATGTAACACCCTTGACAAACACATCGTCCCACTCTTAGAAAAATCCCACATTGGTCGTGGAAAAGAGAGATCCTTTGTTCATAAGTATATGTCCTACCTCTTCAATCACCAACGCGTTTTTGGCTTAGTTGGTTGTGGAACACATGAAAACTCCACGGTTAAGCGTGCTTAGGTGGAAGTAGTACTAGGATGGGTGACTTCCTGGGAAGTCTCCATCTAGGCAACCAAAAACAAATCCGTGAGCTCTTCGTGGGCAGAACGAATAATATTGGTGGTGCGAGGGGCCGGATGTTACAGGACTGTAACAACTCGGGTTTTCCAGTTTATATTACCCGGGCCGTTTTTTTATCAAGAAAAAGTATCACGTTAATCAAGTACTTATTATTTTATCTTTAACTTTATTGAATAGATGAAAACAAATTTTGAATATATACAATTTTAACCCAAAACATAAACTTTAAACCAAAACTGTTTCCATCTCTTAAATGCAGGGGTCAGAATGCAATAAATGAAAGTTATAATATATTATTAATAATTCAAATCAGAAACCCGTTTTAATAACCCATGCCCATTAACCCGTAACCATGAACCCGTACCCGTAAACGTATCTTGCGCCTTAATCTTCTCGCCTAACATGGAATTGATTTATGTAAATTAATCTTCTTGTCATATGACTCGTTTGATTAGGAAATTGGATCTTATATGATAGGTATTAGCTATTATACCACACCGTTCAAACCATTCATCAAATACGATCTGTCGTACACCATAATTCAATTAAACTGGTGAATACGTTTAGACGTCCCTCGCTAATAAAACCCCCTTGATTAATTATGTGTCCGTGATCTGCAAGACTTCCTTCTAGACCAAGGTTGGGCCGTCGGCTGTTGTAGCAAGTTTAACATCGATTACTCAGTTGTATGGTAATTAATTAGATGTTTCTCATCGTCCTAGTTCGTTTTACAATAACCCTATCATCAATTGAACAAACGTTTAACGGATTGATTAATTGATGATTCTAGGGTTCTTAATACCAATTGGGTTTAGGCATGTTTGTATTAATTAACTGGTTTCCATGTTATAAACAATTCACAGGTTATCTTAGTTGATTGAGTCTAACGTGATAAGACATTAGACGAGCTGGGGGTGCAGGTTCGAATCTCCCCCAGCTCGTTTTGGGATTTTTTCTTTTTTGTATTAACCCTTTTAAGTATATATATATATATATATATATATATATGTATATATATGTGTGTATATATATATACTAATCATCTAAATTATATCTATACAAATTAAATTATATTTTATTAAACCGACATTCTAACTTATTGCGTTTTTGAATCTTGATTAGAATTATATATATATATATATATATATATATATATATATATATATTAGTATTAAAGGATTGATAAAAATATTGTTATTTATTATATATTGTTTACAAATTTTATTTAAAAATAAATCTTTATTAAAAATAAAAATATATATAAATACATTAAACATATTTTTTAGTTGAAATAAACATATAAAACAAATCTCTCTATATAATTTATCCAACAATTTTATTAACATTTACTTAAGTATCATTATGTAATTTTATATAATTAAATCATATTTAGTACAATAAAATTTGATAATAATAATAATAATAATAAATTAATGAAATAAATAGCCTTTAGATTACACTCGATCATCAAGTCCCGAACCTCCATTTAGTTTTAGACTCTTTATTCAATTCGTATTTACTCCTCAACTATTGTTACTTAGGATTTCTCATCGATAACTTTCGAAGAACGTGACTCTTGTTTACTACCGTTCTTACCGCATTAGTTAATATCTTGCTTATTGCTAAGGTAAGTACCACATTCCCCTTTTTTACTCGTTTTCCACGTTTTGGGACATATGCGTAAATATATTTCTCATATATACTTATACTCAAAAACTGCAACTTTTTCTTATGTGTTAACAACTTATACCTTACTTGTTTATGTGCTTATTTGCTTTGTATGCTTCCGTATTCGAAGAGGTCCAACATAATCTCAGTCTAGTATGATCATACGCCAGTCGTTAGCCTTGTGTTTCTCGACATCTCAGTTATATTTGCTCATTTGGTTAATTTGTAATTCTCATATGACTTGTTGCAGCTACGTATTTTGTTATATATACTATATGTACAACTAAACTGGTGTGTTACTCACTCAACATGTGTTGTTGCAAAATTCTATTTGAAACGCATATGCAGGTTGTAGAAATTTAATGCAAGTTTGTGAAGACTTAGTGAAGAATTTAAATTAGAAATGATACGATCAAGAATTTAATTTGTAATTGTTGTTTTTTTAATAAGTTGTATTTTTTGTACTTGAATTATTTGAAATTATTAAATAGATATTGAAACTTATATTGTGCGTGATAGTAATCTTGAGAGCTGGGACAATCAGTTCGCGCCCTGGCATTTCCGCCGTACGTTGGGGTGTGACAGATTGGTATCAGAGCCAGGTTTAAGATAGGTCGTTAGAAATTGCTTTAGACGCACGTTTAGGACCCCTATACGTGTCTATTTGTTTACCTTATGTGTTCAAATTAAATTGTTTACAGCTTTCCTAGATAATTATTGATTAATTATTGTATTGTTATGCACACACACACACACACACACAAACTCCGAGGCTATGCCTCAACTTTCAAAGAAAACTTTTCAAAAATTAGATTTCTTTTATTTTCGGGAAATTCCTTAAGATTCCCACCTATTGTTTTCACTCGTACACCTTAAGGCTAGGTTATGTGGCATGTCCCTATCATAAATGAAAGGGGAAGAAAAACTGTGAGTTAGGCACTAGCAAAACGGTTCCAAGAACCAAAGGTAAGACGCTATTACTTACCTGGGTGATAACCTGACCACAGTACTCAACCCTATGGACCCGAGCGAGACCCATAAATGTCATATTGTTGGTACATAGATGTCAGTAGTTCATATGTATAAAGTCTGTAATCGAGTCTGTAATATTGTTTATGTAATTGTTTGTGTAACAGCGAAGTTGTTGACAAGTTCGCTTAGGCGAACTTGTTAACCAAGCGAAGTTGTTGACAAGTTCGCCTAGGCGAACTTGTTCAACGAGCGAAGTTATTGACAACTTCACCTGAGGCGAAGTTGTCGTGTATTTAAGTAACCTACGGGTTACTGTTTAGGGGGCTGGTTTTTTTGACAGTTTGTTTTAGAGTTCGTGATAGCTGTGATCATTTCACGTGTCAAGTGTCTGTAATAGACGTGGTTCGAGTTATAATATAACGTGGTTTCGTTTGTATCGTGTGTTCGTGTTTTACGTATTCTACGCTCGTAACTACCCACGCAGGGATTCCGCACCTGCGTAGATAGCGATATCCCGTGTAAGATCCGTCCGGGAACCTACAATTTACACGGGTAAGATCATCTGTTGGTGCATGTTTTGTAACAGATGATCTTTTGTGTTTGTTAGAATTGAGAGCAACGGTCAAAGGGGAGACTTTTGGTGCATTTTGTGACCGTCGCTATGCAATTCAGACCAGCGGAGACGCCATAGGTGAAGTTAGAACAACTTCGCCTTAGGCGAAGTTATCACAACTTCGCCATAGGCGAAGTTATGAACAACTTCGCCTACTGACGCCTACTGAAGCCCAGGCCCGAGAATGTTTTATATATATATACGTGTGTCATGTTTAGGTTTAAGAATCCAGTAATTCAGAGAGTTGTGTGTTACAGTTTGAGTGTCGAGAGAGAACAAACAGAGAGAGAGTGTCGTTAGGGACGACCCGAGGTAGAGCTCACCTCGGGTCGGACATGTTTCTGTTTATGTTACGGTATGTAACGTGTTTGTTTAATTATTATTATAAAGAATCTGCATATTTGTTTATCCCGTTCTTGTATTTGTTCGTGTACGTGTTTGTGTTCTTCATCTTTACACCAATAAACGAGTCTAGGAGGATTCCGCACTCCTAGACCTCGTGCGGATCTCGTATCGATCGGCGACGCCCCGGGGGGGACCTACACATATGACCGACACCTTAGGTTGATTTTAACCGAATTCATGGTGATTCGTGGCTAAACTCTATTTTCCCGATTATTGTGTTCCGTTATTTAAATGGTTTGTTGGGTGAAAAATCCATGGAACCCATGGGCACTCCTACTATCCATTTCTTAACTTGTTTTCATATTTTTGTTGGAGTAATCAAACGTGGTGGTTCACAAGATACTCCGACTACCCATATTTATTTCGATAGTTCGTTATTTAGTTTGATCGCCTAAAACGTCGTGTAACGCTCATTGGGCCGACAAAGTTCATTGCATTGTTAATTCGTTAATTAGTTGGGACAATCAAATTGCCATGTTACGCTCATGGGCTGTCCAACTCAGTTATTTTTTACTCGTTAGTTTTGTTGGGACATTCAAATTGCCATGGAAAGCTCATGGGAGGCCAACATCCACAATTTACATTTCATTGGTTTATTGTAAACTTAATAATCTAAATTTTAAACTGACTTAACTCCTCATGTAGTCATTACACATTAATCTTATTGACTACATCATTTAACAACTATTTACACTATGTACCCCCCTTATCTTATAATCTTTCACATTTAATCCTTATGACGCAAATCTCTTTACTTCTCAAGGAAACGTTATCACAAGTTATATATATTCTTAACCATTCTATTGACTTCCTCAATTTAACCTTCATCTTATAAATCCTCATTTTTGGTCCATATAGAATGTCTCGTTCAAGAAACCAATGTCATCTTCGACATCAATCGTCTAGTTCTCGTAACCACCGTATGGCTGCCTGTATCGCCAAATAGATAGTTGTTGCGATCTCTAGGATAGTGACGCAAATTCAAAACATCAGTGCAACCGATTTAACTTTTCCCACAAATTCATATGCTGGTGACTACAAACCATCTACCTCCACTTATCCTCACAACAAGAAACTTAAGAACCCTGCTATAACAAATCCTACCCACCCGTAAGTCTCCTCAAACAAGGTCCTTTTCCGTCATGCCCCACTTGTAATCATCATCACTCGGTTAAATCCCTATGTCGTCGCTGCATCCAATGTAACCGTTACGGCCATCTTGTTAACACATGTCGTGTCCCGCCTACTGCACAAGATGTTTCGCAACAACCTACCCATCATGCTCAACTTGATGCCCCTACTACCCGTACTTGCTACCGTTGTGGAAACCCCAAATCACCTCTGTAATGCGTGTCCTCAACTCACCCAAGCTCATCAAGCTTAACCTACGACTACACCGTACTACTTGACCCATGCTCAACAGGCTCAAACCCATCAACCTCATGTCCCTTAAGCTCCTCCCATCAATCAAGGTCAACCTTACTTAACCAATACTACCAAACCTCACAACCACAAGCTCAAGTTTACCAGACATATTTTCACCAAACAACTCTCTTGCAAACCGTTCAAGCTTCAATTTTCCAAGCAGTGCCGAATCAATTTACCTCAGCTGCTCCTACTCCTGCAACTCCTCATGGTGCCTCAAGTCACGTCAATTAAGTTACTCAAGGACCCCGAAGACTCTTTCCGCTTTCTTTATTTATCTTAATTTATCTCTTCTTATCTAAATTACGTGTTGTAACGCCTCTTTATGACCTTGGATTATTTCCCATTCGTACTATTCATTTTCTATCTAATAAATTAAGTTTCTCTTGATTAAATAGATTGTTTATTGAAACCTACTTCTATCTCATTTCTTTATCATCATTAACCTTAACTATTTATAAGCTACCCTTTTTAAACTTTATATATATTTACGTTTAAAAGTCATCTTAAAATTTCTTGCCCTATTAAAATCCACTCCAACTTTTGAAATTGTTTTATGCATTGTTGATTTTCAAGTGTTATAAATTAAACTCATTAAAACTTTTGTTTCCTCAAAGTCATGTTTTTAATCCAACGTTTTGTAAATCTACACGATGAGACGAATCATGTGGACCATCCGACAATAACAATATTTATGGTTCGGAACATAATTATCGAAGTCCTCGCATGGAAATCATGAAGCGTAAAGTTGTGTGTCATAATATAGAATTGATAGTAGTTGGGATAACGGTACAAATGTAGAAATGATAAGGACATGGTGGATACGCCGCTGGTACATCCTATATATAAATGCCCTTATCGGATTTGCATTTGGAGCGTTATTTTAACTATTCAAAGTAGGGGAGACTATAACAACTCGGGTTTTCCAGTTTATATTACCCTGCCCGTTTTTTTATCAAGAAAAAGTATCACGTTAATCAAGTACTTATTATTTTATCTTTAACTTTATTTAATATATGAAAATAAATTTTGAATATATATACAATTTTAACCTAAAACTTAAATTTTAAACCAACACTGTTTCCATCTCTTAAATGTAGGGGTCAGAATGCAATAAATGAAAGTTATAATATATTATTAATAATTCAAATCAGAAACCCGTTTTAACAACCCATGCCCATTAACCCGTAACCATGAACCCGTACCCGTAAACGTATCTTGCGCCTTAATCTTCTCGCCTAACATGGAATTGATTTATGTAAATTAATCTTCTTGCCATATTCGGCCTAACTGAGTCGTTTGATTAGGAAATTGGATCTTATATGATAGGTATTAGCTATTATACCACACCGTTCAAACCGTTCATCAAAATACGATCTATCGTACACCATAATTCAATTAAACTGGTGAATACGTTTAGACGTCCCTCGCTAATTAAACCCCCTTGATTAATTATGTGTTCGTGATCTGCAAGACTTCCTTCTAGACCTAGGTTGGGCCGTCGGCTCTTGTAGCAAGTTTAATATCGTTTCCTCAGTTGTATGGTAATTAATTAGATGTTTCTCATCGTCCTAGTTCGTTTTACAATAACCCTATCATCAATTGATCAAACGTTTAACGGATTGATTAATTGATGATTCTAGGGTTCTTAGTACCAATTGGGTTTAGGCCTGTTTGTATTAATTAACTGGTTTCCATGTTATAAACAATTCACAGGTTATCTCAGTTGATTGAGTCTAACGTGATAAGACATTAGACGAGCTGGGGGCGCAGGTTCGAATCTCCCCCAGCTCGTTTTGGGATTTTTCTTTTTTGTATTAACCCTTTTAAGTATATATATATATATATATATATGTATGTATGTATATATATATATACTAATCATCTAAGTTATATCTATACAAATTAAATTATATTTTATTAAACCGACATTCTAACTTATTGCGTTTCTGAATCTTGATTAGAATTAAATATATATATATATATTAGTATTAAAGAATTGATAAAAATATTGTTATTTATTATCTATTGTTTACAAAATTTATTTAAAAATAAATCTTTATTAAAAATAAAAATATATATAAATACATTAAACATATTTTTTTAGTTGAAATAAACTTATAAAACAAATCTCTTTATATAATTTATCCAACAATTTTATTAACATTTACTTAAGTGTCATTATGTAATTTTATATAATTAAATCATATTTAGTACAATAAAATTTGATAATAATAATAATAATAATAATAATAATAATAATAATAATAATAAATTAATGAAATAAATAGCCTTTAGATTACACTCGATCATCAAATCCCGAACCTCCATTTAGTTTTAGACTCTTTATTCAATTTGTATTTACTCCTCAACTATTGTTACTTAGGATTTCTCATCGATAACTTCCGAAGAACGTGACTCTTGTTTACTACCGTTTTTACCGCATTCGTTAATCTCTTGCTTATTGCTAAGGTGAGTACCACATTCCCCCTTTTTACTCGTTTTCCACGTTTTGGGGACATATGCGTAAATATATTTCTCATATATACTTATACTCAAAAACTGCAACTTTGTCTTATGTGTTAACAACTTATACCTTACTTGTTTATGTGCTTATTTGCTTTGTATGCTTCCGCATTCGGAGAGGTCCAACATAATCTCAGTCTTGTATGATCATACGCCAGTCGTTAGCCTTGTGTTTCTCGACATCTCAGTTATACTTGCTCATTTGTTTAATTTGTAATTCTCATATGACTTGTTGCAGCTACGTATTTTGTTATATATACTATATGTACAACTAAACTGGTGTGTTGCTCACTCAACATGTGTTGTTGACAAAATTCTATTTTAAACGCATATGCAGGTTATCGTAGAAATTCAATGCAGGTTGGTGAGAGTTAGTGAAGAATTTAAGTTGATACGATCAAGAATTTAATTTGTAATTGTTGTTTGTTTAATAAGTTGTATTTTTTGTACTTGAATTATTTGAAATTATTAAATAGATATTGAAACTTATATTGTGCATGATAGTAACCTTGAGAGCTGCGACAATCAGTTCGCACCCCGGCATTTCACCGTAGGTTGGGGTGTGACAATTTATATACCGCAAAAGTTGCTTTTATTTATAGTATCTATCATATACGATTTTTGGATTTTGCCTCATATTATATATACTAAAAACTATGAAATTGCTCACTAACATATGTGTTGACAAATATTATTTTATGCATTGTTACAGGTTTGATTATTACTTGATTTGGAGTTTGAAGACATCATTCTATTTGATACCGCTAGGTTATTAGAAGAATGAACAATATTTATTCTTATATTTGGTGTTGTTATGTATGAACAAGATGTATTGCTTTTGTGATTGAATGAAATTAATGAGTTGTTTAAATATTTTCGCTTTAATAGTGTCTTGTGTTCATGGGCAATCCGTTGCATCCCGGCGTGTTCCGCCGACTTTGGTCGGGGTGTGGCGGGTGCTGAAGAATTTGAACATGGTTATGGTTCAAATTTGATGGGAATCGATAGAGGTAAACTTCGTATTCCATCCTGAATGAATTGTTATGTGATTTTGATCGTGCTATGCTTCTTAACAAGGAGTACTTTTTTTATGAACATGGGTTTTTACTACTAATACATTGCATGTGCAAATTTGTTATGTGTTTTGTGTGTAACTTGTTAAAATATGTTATTTATGTAAGGCCATAGGGGCATCCGGTTTAGAAGTAAACAATTGGTTGTTTGTGATTTCTAAATGGAAGGACTTTTAGCTCTAATTTATTGTATGTACTCCACGAGACACCAAAATTGCTCATGTATTTCAGCTAAAATTGTACATACTTTTTATTTTTAAACCAACTTTTATTTTGTTATCCAGAAATTATGTCAAATACAAATTTTAGTTTTTGTAATTACTTTTTTAATACAATAACTTTATAAATGGGTTTTGTTTATTGATCCGATCTGGTTAGTTGACTGTGATGATATGTTTGAACCATTAAAGTCCTTAATTGTAGGGGTGTTAATTGGTTATTTGATTATTCTGTTTTGACTTTTGTTGGCCCGAAACTGAAAGGAATTTGACCGGTTAAACATGCCCGGTTATCTGATTAAACCGGGTATTCAGTTTTCTTTTTCAAATAAGCAAGATTTGTTGAACCGAAAACCGAATTCACGTTTAACTAAAATTTGACTTTCTATATCAAATTGAAGTTTCACAAGTTAACTACAGTTATAATCCAATTTCATAGTCTCGCAACTTAATTTTGAAATTATATGCAGATTAAGAATAAAATGATTTCAGTCAGTTTAAATGTAAGCTCAGGTAGCTATAGATCTGCCCGAGTGGAGTATGGGTCTGGTTGCTATCTTTTTTCTTTCTTACTATTTGTTATAATGATAAAACGTCTATGAGGTCGGTAGATGTAAGAGGCTAGATGTTGATAGCATCTCCCTACATAATAAAGCGAAGCACTTTGTTATTGTGAACTATTTGTTTTGATTGTAGGCTAAAAGAATGGACGTTGTGCGGGGGAATCTGCTGGAGTAAAAGCCAGCTATGGTATTATTACACATACTTTTGTCATGCAATAATTTCTTTCCGATTGTGAAAGCACCCAATTGGGTTTATCTAAATCTTTTTTGCTAGAATTGTACTCTTTTTTTAGGGTCACATTTGACAACATCTGAATATTTTCATCAAGTTCTTGACTTCTGTGATTAGTGCATGTGCTTTTATAACGTATTATGCTTAGACACAAATAATACAGATATTTCATTTCAAAGTTTTAAGGCACATGAAGCTACTTTTTATTTGTACATGTCTCTAACACCCTTATCAAGTTAAACTGGAACACATAAGTTAACAACTAAAAGGTATATTTTAAAAGCCTTTTTTAAAAAAACACTATTAACTTTTATTAAATGGTCTAAAAAGATAGCGTGTTTTCAGTACTGATATACATATGAGGTCAAATAGCATAACGCACTTAATGTTTTAAAAGTATTGGTTATTACTTGCTATGAATACATGATTAAATAGTTTAATGTTATATTTGCAATGAATACATGATTAAATTGTTTAATTTCATATGGAAGAAACCGCATCTGAAACAAGAGGATTCATTTACTGATACGTTTAGTGATTAGAGTGAGAGTGAGAAGATTGAAGATGTCAACATGGCATGGATGCTTCTCAGACAAAGGTTTGTTAGATCAAAACACGCAAATTCAGTTGAATGATCCCGTCCACATCAAATATACACCAAAGCTACCAATACTTTAGAGTGGTCAACTGTTGACTTTCGTATGTTAATTAATTGCTTTCATTAAGTTAGTAATATGTTGCTTTTATAAGAAAAATCGTTAACTATAGTTTATGTTTTACACTTTTTTTTAAATTGTTTTTTCAACCCGTGTGTCAGACGGGCACATAGTCTAGTAAGTTATATATACATATATCTAAAACGTTAGTTTAACAAAATTATCATTGTAATCTTATTTGATCGAAATAATTATGAGAATGGTCCATGGTATTTGATTGAAGTAATTATGAGAATGTATGTTGTCGGGCCAACTTTTATTAATTGGTATGTCACTATGTTTCAGTCTTCGTATGTTCGAGAAGTTAATACAAGTCGGGTTGTGTCAACAAAATTCTTATTACATGATTCAAACTAATGCTAAAAGTCTACACATTCAAAATCTTGCACATTCTGTTATTTTCTTTATATTATATATTTGTTAAAGTTCAAATTTATATACATTCTAATAAAAAACTATAAATTTTGTCACTAAACACTCTAAACTATAAATTTTGTCACTAATCACTCTCACATTAAACCTCACTTTTTTCATAAATATATAATAATATTGGCCACAACCTATGAATACAAAAAGAAAAATTGGTCATGCATACTTGCCATTTCTAAAATTTTATATATCTGAGTGTCATATACAAATTCTTTAACTTATATTGTTAGCATTTTGTATGATAAGATTTTTTAAAGTCTAACTAAATCATAAGATGATAAACACCTAAAAAAGTCTTTAAAAAAGACGTGGATCCAAATCTTTCATTGATAAACACTATATTTTTTTTAACGGAGAATTTTCACAGTTAAGTTAGATCACAACTCCAACTCAGGCCAGACTATGTTGTCTTAAACGGGCCCATGCTGGCATCTGAGTTCTGCTTGTCGTTCCCCGAGGAAATTTTCAGCCACCTGTCACATGACAGATGTTGTACCCTCTACAAAAAAAGTCTCTCTGGAGTAAATACACTGTAATAAAAAACTCAGGGGGCTTCAAGATTCAAATATGGCCCCTCAAAGAGGATAGGCGCTTATCCATCATTAGCATAACCACTCCACCAAAGATGGAAGGTTAAGGCTTCAAGATTAACACCATATTTGATCATTGTTGTTAAAAAACAAAAAAAAAAAATATAAGTTATATAAATACAAATCAATTAGTTTAATAAAATTATAAGTTAAAAACCTAGAAAATAAAAAAAAATAAAAAGTAAAAAAAAGCTAATAAATTCATTAAGTTGTGAGAATTTAAATAAAAAAATGAAAATGTTTAAAAATGAAAAACATAAAAAAAAAAGTCTAATGATCATCCGTCAACAAGGGATGCTCAACATGTAGGCGGGCGTTCAACCTCAATGTATCATTTTAAGGGGTGTCTAACGACATGAAAAACCGGGTGCATCTTTTCAAAAAGAGACTATATGATCGGTGGTAAAAGATTCATAAGGATAAACAAACATGGAGGCGTTAGTGATTTTGCTTATATACTTGGATGCCAAGCGTAATAATTACACTATTTTTTGAGAACCAGTTACACTATTTCTCTCTTTCAATCCTCTCCCCTCCATCTCATCATTCTCCAATTAAAAATGAAAAACTTGAAAAAAAGTGTAATCCATTAAATTTATAACGAAATAATAAGTTAAAGAACTTAAAAAGTAAGTTTAAAATGTAAGATTAAATATATACTATATTTATATTTATATATGATATTTTAATCATTTATATTATAATATATTAAAATATTAATTATACATTATTATATATTAGTTTGATAATTATTGATGAGTCATATTACCCTTACTAACTAATAAAAGGTTTCCCCTTGGGTGTTTATATAGAAAGATAAATATTAACATCATAACATAATCACACACAAATAACAATTTTGTGTGTCTCCTCTCTCCTAAACCGGGTTCCTGTCAAGAACCCTAAAACCATCATTGACTATACATCCTAAAGGGAAACTCGATCAAGATGATAAACATGTCGACTACATCATACTCTGTTGTAGTTACTACTCATCATGTTATAACATGTTCAAAAGTTTATTTTTATTCATGTTTTCTATTACTTACATGAAGAACTGATCAACATGTGGCATCAGAGTGATATTGATTAATCAGTTCTTCATGTTTTCCCTAAATCTGGAATTAAATCAGAAGACATGGACTAAAACTTGATAAACCCTAATTTTTTCGGTTTCTTTGTCCATGTTATATTACGAAAACAATATATGAAACTGTTTAAAATCGCTAAAATTCATATTTAGTAAACCCTAATATTTTCGAAATCTGTTAAATTCATATTTAAAGATTTCGATTCCGGGTTTTTTTGTATGTTTAATTGTTAATTTTTTCGATGATGTTCTTCGTGTTCATCATTATTATCGAAAATTATACATATGTTGGTTCAAAATCTAGATTAATATTTGTTAATGATTATTTAGGAAAATGCTTTTCAAATCTTGGATAACTTAGAAGTTTTAATATTTTCTTAAAAGATGTGAATCCCCTTAAAATAGAAAACAGATATAATTGTTAATCATTAAAAAGATTTGAACCAAATCTTATCATTATTAATTTAGTTAATAAAGATCATGGGTTAAGGGTTTAAACCAGTTCACGGGTTATTTAAAAAGTCATGTATTATGGGCTTAAAATAGTTTATGTGTTCTAAGAGTTTATGAGTTTCTAAAATGGTATGGGGTTATAACCCATAAACCCGAAAACTCACTAATACCGGAATCAACATTTTTTCTAAAAACTCCATAAAATCCTGTAAACACCACTAAAACCCAAAAGAGGATAATTCTAAGGTTCATAGACAAATCACAAGTATTACTTCCAGCTTTAAGTTCTCTAAGGAGAAGTCTCATTACAAAAATATGTCATTAGATAAGGCATAAGCAACAAGACTCTCCATAATTCAAAATAACGACTGGCTAAAATTAGTAGTTGTATAATAATGATATTTAAGTCTGATAATCCTAGTATTCCCATTAACACATGATTGGTTGAGTCTAGTTCTATATGTTTACCCGAAATTAACAAATAACTAGCATGAGTGTTAGTGACAATTTAAATGTTAAGGTTATTAGAACCATGATAAAATGTATTCTAATTACGCTTTATGATACCTTAAATATTATGGAGATTAATCAGAATTTAGTATCAATACTTAAGCTACATTATGGCAGTTATCAGGTTTGCATAGAAAATATAAAGTCACTCTTACTTTAAACTCTTATATTATTTGTTATCAATATCTGGATTGAAACATTTATAAAATAGAACTATATGATACTATATACTTTCTCAACTTTTGTTATCATGCAAATAAAAATTTAACAAAAGACAAATGAGACCTATAAAATTCATCCATTAAAACCAAATTTCATGAGAAATCATGACATGGTTGATGAGGGTGATTTTTCATATAATGTCATTTTAGTGATTTTAAATCACGTGTATGGGTCCACCAGAAGTTATATTTCACTTACATTCATGGAACTTATTCAAACGGAATATTCAGACATAATTCTTTTATCTTTTAAAAGGCTTTTACTTGTATCTAATATGTCTTCTATGGTCCATGGTCTTAAAGAGATCCATTCATATATGCTTAATACGATTTCTTCAAAATATGACCCTAAGTTTATTATGACATCTGGACGTTAATGAAATCAAATCAAGTTTAACATATATATATATATATATGACAGATTCCCACGTCACGTATATCATTGAAACTTCTCATGTATTTTTCCTAGAGATATTAAAGATCGGTGAGAGTCTTAAGTGTCTCAATCATAACTTACAAGATTTGCAAGAGGTGGGGGGAGTGAAAACTTAATATTATCTTAATTACACCTCTTGTACAAGACAATGCTCCATCACAACACTATTCCATCAAAACTTTTCTCTAAGAGTTTACTACTACTCTTCAAAAGTTTCATTAATTCTTAAATGTGGGCATACTCCTATTTCTTACTAAAATAATCCTCGCAAGAGAAACTACGACGACTTACATCATTAACTTTTTCTCTATTAGAATCTACTGGTCTTTAAATATTGAACCTAAGCATGCTAATTTCCTAAAGGTTTTTAAGGTTAGTAGGAGCAGTAAAAATCCTTATAATGACTTGTTAAAAGTACAAAAGGCAGGGGGGAAGAGAGTCATTAATTTTACTCCAAATTTAACTCCAATTACACCTCTTGTACACCATATTGCACCAATTCTTACACACTTAGAATCCAAAAAAGATAGCAACCAAACCAAGAGCTAATCCATAAAATGAAAACTTCTAATAAACCCAATAATCAACTCAGGAGGTCCTCTAGGTTTTATAACCAACTAACTTTGATGATATGTAACCTCCCTAACTAAGTTGACATGGATGTTGGAAAGTTTACTGGTCATACCTCTTTTAATTAAACTATCACACCCCGACCAAAGGCGGCAGAACATGCCGGGGGTGCAACGGATTGCTCAAGAACACTATGACACTATTAGAGTGACAATATTTACTCAACTCGTTTATTTCATTCAATAATCACAAATACAACTTGTTCAAGATAAAACACAAGCAATTTCATCAACAATAATTTATTAAAGTATCCTAAAGGTATAATCTAAGTTATGAGTCTTCAATCTTCACAAGCAACCTAAAAGTAAACATGTATAAAAATAGATTTTATCACCACGAATGTTGATGAGCAATACACTAGTTTTTTATATATGTATATAATGAGGCAAAAATCATAATTCACATGTGTAAATAGAATAATGCAACAACCATTGTAAATGTAAAGTAAATAAATGTGGCTCCTTTCTATTTGGTAACAACCAAAACACTAGGAGAATGAGACCCTATTCTACTAGCACAAGGCTAAAGTAGTTAGGGGTGAGTATGATAATACTTATTGAGGCTCAACAACAACATAAAAATAAACACTCGTGCACCTAATCAGTTTGAGGCATAAACAAAGATCGAGAAAATATTCATATGAACACAAAATGTTGAATTGTGGGTTTAGTAATGAGGTCATAAAACATGTAAGTTTGACGACGGTACGCATGCCACCCCCAAAAGAATAAAAGCGTAAAATGGGGGAGTGTGATTACTCACATAGAATAGGTGACTTTGGTGAAGAATTTGTTTAAGAGAAAGCTTCGGGAAAAACGAGCTCAAAGAGTTAACGTACGAGTCCTACGTTAAAAATATCCTTAAGTTAGTCGGATGTATTGAGAAAACTTAAAGTAAAGTAAAAGGCAAGTAAAAATATATAAACAAAGTTTTGGGGTTTAAAGTGTAAAACTTAAGTAATGAAAGTGACGATTTTGAAAAGAAGTTATCCCGAAATCGAGTCTTGGTGTTTTTATCCATAAGTTTTACTTAACCTTTGTTTAGAAAATATGTGGGGAATGGTTTAATTCATTAGTGCACGACCCCTTGTTAGATAAATATCAAAACGGGATTTTAACGAGTGTTCGGTTTAGTCGGTTCGGGTCTTGATAAATTGTCAAGTCCGAACCCGACATTCCAAAGTTATAAATATCATGAGATAAATTATTTAGAACAGAAACTTAACTAATGTTAGAAGTTCTACTAAGGAGAAACTCCAAACACTAATGTTAAGCGAGTGTTTGGTTTTATCGGTCCAAGCTTGTTATAATATCAAGTTAGATCCGAAACACCAAGTCTTTTAAGAAAACATTTATAACTAGTTTGTAAAAGATCTTAAAAAGAAAATGTGAGATTCGCTGACCCGAAACACAACTAGCGTGTTTTAAGCGAGTGAACTCGGTTTAGTTTGGTTTGGTTGGTTCAAGACTTGGTATGTGACCAGTTTGGGTCCAACAAATCCATATTACAATAGCAAATACAAAAATGTACATAAAAGAACTTAAACACTTAAATCTTACATACAACTTGTTTTAAAACAATTAAATAAAGAGTTAAACGATAGTTCGGTTTCGGTTCGGTCCTTGACTCGGAATGAAACCATGGATGGTTACCATACACAATACCATAGAACTATTAAAATAAACTTAGAAATGATAATACCTAAGTCTTTCATACAACATGTTAATCATAAAGTATTTAAACGAAAGTTAGGTTTTGGTTTGGTCCTTGACTAGGAATGTAACCGAGGATGGTTACCACATACCCAATACCGTAGAACTTATTAAAATGATTTGGAAACTAAAATAATTAGAAACTAAACAATATTAATAAGCTTAAACAAATTAAAGTGTTAACAAGGACTATAGTAGCCTTCCATGTAGTCTTGCCTTATAATAGCGATAACACCTAATCCGACCATGGTCAGAGAAGGGAAAGCCAAGGAAACAAGGGGAATATATTTTAAACAAACTATAATAACAAGCTTTAATTACCAAGAGTTAGTTAGAATCAAATATTAGGTTTAGTTTGACATTGAGAAGTCAAACTATCAAGAGTTTGAAACATGAATCTTAGAACTTAGATAGGGAGTGTTTGATGTGAAAAAGTAACTTAAAATGGGTACATTGGCCTTGCTTTAATAGGGGAAAATTAAGGGTTATCAATAATGTCACTATCAAGGGATTTTCATGCATTTTGATTTGTTTAGAGGGTCAAATAATATGTAATACAAACAAAAACGAGCTGATGTATCTACAAGTGGGTGGACGCCATCCGCGACCACCATGCCCTTCATGGCCGCGCGGAGTGGCGTCCCTGAAGGGTGGGTTGGTCTTCAAATTTGGTTATTTGGCGAGTTAGGTCCCTGAAGTTCGTTTTAAGCCGTTTTTAGCCCTAAAAGAGCGTTTTAAAATACCGAAAAGGACGTTTCGCGATCCAACAAGTGTGAAACAAATTTGTAATATAAAAACCACTATTTTTATTAATATCAAAGAATCATAAAGATAAAACGGGTCGGATTTACCGTACAAAAACAATATGACTTTATATCAAAAATGACGAATGTCACAGTCTTCCCTACTTTAGGAAATTTCGTCCCGAAATTAAAATAAACTTAAGAAAAATAGACATTTACTAACGGATGTCATATTTTGTAAAGAAATAGTAAGAAGAAAAATTTTAAGTAAGAAGAATAACGTCAAATCCTTGCATAACTCGAAAAATGCCACAAATGAGAAATATAATAAGGTCACTTATAAATAAGATGTACCAGCGGCGTACCCACAATGCCCTTATCGTCTTGCATATAAATGCCTTTATTTTGTTTCTCATTTGTAGCGTTTTTCAAATCATGCAAGGATTTGACGTTATTCGTTTGCTTAAAATTTGTTCATGCAATTATCTTACTAAAGACAACATTCGTAAATAATTACTTTTCTTTAAGTTTATTTTAATTTTGGGACGAAATTTCCAAAAAGTTTGGGATACTGTGACATTCGTCAAATTTGAGTCTTGAGTGGTACTCGTTTTGTAAACTTTTATTATGTAAGCCGGACTTAACATCCAAAAACCTTATTTAATTACTATATAATATTATTTTAGACCTCGACCTTAAATAAATCTATGTTGGTCATAATATAGTGTTGTTAAGAAAAACTTAGGGGGTTCAAACTGAGTTTTGTAAAGCTATTAGAAGCTTGGAAACAATTAAACTCGTTTTAAACCATTATTAGAACTTGAGGGGCCAAAGGGGTAACATTTATACCCACCCATATATACAAAAAACCCTAAACCTAACTTTAACATCATAAACATCTTCCCAGCCGCCTCCCATCTTCCCAGCCGTTTTCCGGCGAGGCGATTCAGGCAAGACTCCGGCGAGGCAAATTCCGGCCACCACCTCCGACGCACCACCACCACTCCCCATTTTATTTCCCCTTCGCGTTCTCCCGTAACCCCTCACCTTCACCCCTCGATTTTCTGGCAAACACACCACCACCGAAACCCCTTTCCCTTCATCCCTCGGTTTCCGTTTTTCAAACGAGCTCGGAATTCCGGCGAGAAGCCGCCGCCGGTGCACCGTCGTGCCTCACCCTCTCTCTCTGCTTCCTCTCTCTCACGCTCGGCTCTCCGTCTCTATCTCTCTCTCTCTCTCATCTTTCTCTCTATCTCTCTCCCCGTCTCTCTCTCTCTCTCTGATGCGTTTTCCGGCGCGCCTCCGGCTGCTGGAATGGGCTCTGGCAACCCTCCGTGTCTTCATCTCCGGCAGCCTTCAATTTCCGACGACCTCATAAACATCTAAAAGGTATTTAATATTGGGTTTAATTTACAAATGTTATCTTGGTTCGTTCGGCTTGTATGCTAATTATTAAGCTTGAGGTCACGGGTTCGATTCTCTCTGTGACCAACCTCGGTTTGTTTTCGTTAACGGGTTACTCAAGTTAATATCACTATTTTTGTTAACAATATACGTATTATCTAGATTTTATTTATTGTTATTGTTATTGTTATTATTAATAGTTATTATTTTTGTTATCATTATTATTATTATTATTAATATTGATTATTATTATCATCATTATTATTATTAACAATATAATATTTATTATTATTATTATTATCATTATTATTGTTTAACAAAACTATTATTATTACCATTATTTTCATAGTAATAGATTATCATTATTATGATCATTATTATCTTTATTAATATGATTATTAAGAGATATTATTAAAATCTAATATTGTTAATATTATCCACTTGTACCATTTGAAGCCTAAAACCTCTCCATACACACGCAAGCTTCGTTTTACCCTTAAATTTATATATATATATATATATATATATATATATATGTATGTATGTATATCTACATACAACTAGTGTATTTATAACAACCTCATGTATTCAAGTAATCGCTTTTAAATTATAAACTCTAAATATATATATATATATGGTACTGTCTTGACAATAAAAATTCTATTATGAGGATTTGTTTTTCAAAGGTTATTAAACGATTATATGTTGATTTCAAGATTTTAAATATTGTCACCTAAGGTGATAAATCTCTTAATAACTTTATAAATATGAGGCCTCATTTTGAATGATGAATGCGGGATTTATTTAGTAACAAATTTTAACTTTCACCATATTGCATAAACTCAATGACCATGGCTTTGCAAATCTTTTGGGACGCGTTTATAAATACTTTATTTTGTTACACAATTTTTGTTCAATAACGATTTAAGCAAACTATTACCTCTTATTATCGCAAGCATCATCACTTTATGTAAGTCATCACAATAACTTTATGTAAACAAACTCCTTTAACAAATTTGGTTACAAGATTTACATTCAATAATGATTTAAATATTTTCCCTAGCAATGCGTTACCGCGATGCTTGTTATTATGTACATTTCTTGGAAACAACAAAACGACTTTACTTGAGATTTCATTTTCGATGTTATTCTTATATTTTCAATGACCATATAAAACGCGATTTACATATCTAGTCATTAATTCGAGTCGCACAATTATTGCGATTTTATTTTCATTTGATGAGATGTTTCGATGACAATATTATGCACATGAGATTTCGTTTTTGTGTTTTGATTTTTGGGACCAAATGCAAACTATTCAATAACAATTTGTGTAATACTTTCAAAACCTTAACTTCACCAAAATCTTGTTTATCTTTTAAACGATATTATCATGACTATGTTATTTATATTCGAGCATTTATGTAAACACGATTCTATACATTATTCTATATCATTTTATCTAATCTATTAACGGCCTATGTGTGGCTGTCTACAAGTTTTGGCGCTATTAGAAACCGTTATTATAATGATGATTATATAAATGGTTTCACAGTAGGGGCCGTATTCACGTTTTATCACATTTCATCAATTGTTTTGGTTGTTAATCAACACTATTTTATTTATATTTATGCATGTATGCGTCACCCCAAAGAAACTCACCTCATTCTCATGTTATAACATTTCATGTAATCATATCCTCAAATACTTATAACCTCAAGTTTGTTCACGTGTGAAACTCATCGTACGACGTTATTGCAAGTTGTATAATCGTTTATCCCAATCTTATGTGATCATTTATTGGACTTTTCATTCCTATTAACGGGTATCATCTTACCAATTTTATTTAGTACCTTGATTTATAGACTTTGGTAATTTTCTTGATGACTTCTGACATCGGATCTTATTTCATATTGTTTACCCTAATTTTTTTTATTTATTTAATCGAACGTCTTTACTTAATTTAAGCCGAATTGTTATTTTCGCCTTGGTTTATATTATAAGACTTTGAACTGTTTCATTTATGTATCCCATTTTCCTACTTACTAAAAAAAGGTCAAATTCCGAAATTCTCAGCCGCTAGTACTGTTTTGTCAATATTGGTAAAATCCAACAAATTTATTTACACATCTATTATTTAAAGATTTCAAAATAAATATGTCTCTTAAACCACACAATAGAACGAACCATGTGAACCATACGACGATCTAAATAATTATGGGTGCACACTTAATTATCGAGATCCCCGTATGGAAGCCATGGTAAGTACGGTTGTGTGCGATAACTCAGACCCGAGGATGATGGCAGAAAAACGATAAAAATGTGAAAACATAATAAGGGCATGGTGGATACGCCGCTGGTACATCCTATATATAAGTGCCTTTATTTTGTTTCTCATTTGTAGCGTTTTTCAAATCATGCAAGGATTTGACGTTATTCGTTTGCTTAAAATTTGTTCATGCAATTATCTTACTAAAGACAACATTCTTTAATAATTACTTTTTTTAAGTTTATTTTAATTTTGGGACGAAATTTCCAAAAAGTTTGGGATACTGTGACATTCGTCAAATTTGAGTCTTGAGTGGTACTCGTTTTGTAAACTTTTATTATGTAAGTTGGACTTAACATCCAAAAACCTTATTTAATTACTATATAATATTATTTTAGACCTCGACCTTAAATAAATCTATGTTGGTCATAATATAGTGTTGTTAAGTAAAACTTAGGGGTTCAAACTGAGTTTTGTAAAGCTATTAGAAGCTTGGAAACATTTAAACTCGTTTTAAACCATTATTAGAACTTGAGGGGCCAAGGGGTAACATTTATACCCACCCATATATACAAAAAACCCTAAACCTAACTTGAGGGGCCATAGGGGTAACATTTTCCGGCAAACACACCACCACTGAAACCCCTTTCCCTTCCTCCCTCGGTTTCCGTTTCTCCAGATAGCTCGGAATTCCGGCGAGAAGCCGCCGCCGGTGCACCTCCGTGCCTCACCCTCTCTCTCTGCTCCCTCTCTCTCGCACACTCTCTCTCACTCTCGGCTCTCCGTCTCTATCTCTCTATCTCTCCCGTCTCTCTCTCTCTATCTCTCTCCCTGTCTCTCTCTCTCTCTGATGCGTTTTCCGGCGCGCCTCCGACGGCTGGAATGGGCTCTGGCAACCCTCCGTGTCTTCATCTCCGGCAGCCTTCAATCTCCGACGACCTCATAAACATCTAAAAGGTATTTAATATTGGGTTTAATTTACAAATGTTATCTTGGTTCGTTCGGCTTGTACGCTGGTTATTAAGTTTGAGGTCACGGGTTCGATTCTCTCCGTGACCAACCTCGGTTTGTTTTCGTTAACGGGTTACTCAAGTTAATATCACTATTTTTGTTAACATTATACGTATTATCTAGATTTTATTTATTGTTATTGTTATTGTTATTATTAATAGTTATTATTTTTGTTATCATTATTATTATTATTATTAATATTGATTATTATTATCATCATTATTATTATTAACAAGATAATATTTATTATTATTATTATTATTATTATTATTGTTTAACAAAACTATTATTATTACCATTATTTTCATAGTAATAGATTATCATTATTATGATCATTATTATCTTTATTACTATGATTATTAAGGGATATTATTAAAATCTAATATTGTTAATATTATCCACTTGTTTATTGAACCGAAAACCATGTTGGGCCTAGTTACCATTTAACGTCGACGTTACCTAGAGTTATATCCTTTTTACTAATACTATGTTATTAAAATGTTATAAGTATTAGTTATTATTAATATGGCACATATAATTATTATTATAATTATTAGTATTAAAACCTATAAATCTATTAATGACGTTTTCAACAATAAAGTAATAATTATTATATTTATTATTACTACTACTATTATTAGTTTTAACAACAATTCTCGATTAGTAGTATATTTACATATTATTATCGTCATTATCATATATATGTATATAACATATCTTTTTAGAATTATTATCATTACTATCATTATCATTAATAATATTATTATAAACTTTATTATCTATTCATTTTCATAAAACTGAATTGTTGATTTAAACCCTTCTTGTTTCTTTTAATATTGGTTTAGCTATTTAAAAGCTCAATAAAATAATATTTTAAACTACCAAATTAAGTACGAGTCTCTAATCGTTAACGAATTAACCAGTAACCCGATTAACAACCAAACCTTCTCGTTCAATGTTTCAAATGTAATTTCAACTAAAGTTCAAGTTCATTAATATTTTTATTTATTCGTTTTCAATTAGATTTCAAGTCGAATTCATTCGTTTCGTTCACAAGCTTTCCATATTTCGATCATTTATTAGTTCTCGATTCGTCAATCGAGGTGAGTACATTTCATCCCCCGTTTTCCCTTTTATGTTTTGGGGGTAACATGCATACTTATTCAAAACAAGAATGATTTATTATACACTTTTCTCAAACCACAAACTTTAGGGTATATGATACTTGGAATACTTGCTCTTTTGTGTGTTATATGCCTCATATGCTCTACGTGCGCGAGTGTTTATTTTTATGTTGTTGTTGAGCCTCATTAAGTATGATCATACGCTCCCCTAACTACTTAGCCTTGTGCTAGTAGAATAGGGCCTCATTATCCGAGTATGTTGGTTGTTACCGATTAGAAAGGATCCTCATTACATATGTATTATATACCACGATTGATGCTTTTATTTATAGTCTCATATACGTTTGTGAATTTCGCTCATATTATATATACTCAAACTATTAAATTGCTCACCAACATACGTGTTGACAAAATATTATTTTATGCATTGTTACAGGTTTGACTTTTATCGACTTGAGGACTTGACGAAAAACGTTACCAAGACTATTAGAATATTAGCAGAACGAACAATATATTTGTTTACTTGTGTTGAATTTTTTTGTATGGCCAAGATGTGTTGCTTATTGATTTGTGAAATAAATGAGTTGATTAAATATTGTCACTTTAATAGTGTCTTGTGTTTTGGGCAATCGATTGCACCCCGGCATGTTCCGCCTTTGGTCGGGGTGTGACATTGCACTTTTTCAGTTTATGAACAAGATATGCCTATTTCTTTGACAGCTATATCTAATGTCAAAACTGAAATATTGCTAGAAGCAATATTTTAATGATATCGAAAAGGATGTTAATGAAATAAAATTATTGGCTTTTTTGTGCAAGGCCCCGTTACCGGTGCCTCACATTGGACGTTGGATTTACTCATAAACACAGTTCTAAATATCAGAGTTAATTAAAACTTTACGCGGAATATAAAACTTTCATAGAACATTACATAATTCATAACTTGTCTCAAAACATCCTTTGTCTTTCAACATTAAAGCATTAAAATTAAAACATCATAAGTCTTCAGATTCCAGACTCTTATTCTTCTGCCATGTGTCCCCACTCAAGCCAGCTGTCTCATCCTACTCACCTGCGTGCATACTAAAAGTCAGCTACGCTGAGTGAGTTCTAGTTAATCATACATCAAACAATACATTCACTTACCTTCAATCATGCATCCGAAGATACATAATAATTACTCTACCAATTTACTTTTATTTCATACATACATACATACTTTATTACTTTTATACATTATATTTACTGTCCATTCTGTCTCAGATATTATTAGGGTCTGATCCCTTCCTTTTCTATCTCAGATATTATTAGGGTCTGATCCCTCTTTCCTTTGTCTATCTCAGATATTATTAGGGTCTGATCCCTTTCTTGTCTATCTTAGATATTATTAGGGTCTGATCCCTTTTTACTTCTCTATCTCAGATATTATTACGGGTCTGATCCCGTCTTCTCTATCTCAAATATTACTAGGGTCTGATCCCTCTTTCTTCTTCTTCTTCGTTCCTACTATCTTTACATACTCATACATATACTTTCTTTATTCATTATTACATACTCATATATCATACAGATATTTATATCACACATTCACCTTTCATGTACATACCTCCCTTGTCAACACGTGCAATATCCGAAGATCGTTCACGTATTGACAAGCTTTCATTCACAATGTACATACCTCCCTTGTCAACAGGTGCAATATCCAAAGATCGTTCACGTATTGACAAGCTTTCATTCACAATCATAACATAATATCTAACACATAAATCATACATGGAATACACTTACCATTTAAGGTAAGTGTATTAACTATCACCTCGAGTATGCACACAGCCCCGAAAACATAACAAGGAAATGGGGCTAGAAACTCACCTGGATCCTGTCGCGTTCACCGTTAATCGTTATCCCATTCTTTAATTGAGATCGGCTAACTGTATATAAGTTATACGTATCAAAACTAGTCCTATCGTATCAGATTACTTTAACTTAGTTTTAAGCGAACTTAGTATTAAGCGAACTTAGTGTTAAGCGAACTTAACATTAAACGAACTTAACATTAAGCGAACTTATTATCTAAGCGAACTTATCATTTAAGCGAACTTATCATTTAAGCGAACTTATCTACAGTAGCAAACTTATACTGCGAAGCTGATCAGTAGGCGAACTTGCTTGCAGGCGAAGTTGTACAGTAGCAGTTTCGGGTTTGGTTTTGAACCCATAAATATCTCAGTTTTAACGTGAAATCCTTTGATACGATGTTAATAATTCCCGTGAACATTCCCATGGTCATTTTCGGATAAGACTCGGCCCGAAAACGCATAAAGTTTGGATCTTTAAGCTTAAAACGTTTAAAACTAGATCTAGGGTCTATTTTAAACGAGCCGTTCATAACCATGAGTTCGTTAAGTCTATTTTAATCTTCAAGTTTGCAAATTTATGATTTATCTAGACCCGATCTATCATCCTACCAATTTTCATATAAATCCAGTCATGAAAAGTAAACATTTTTAACAAAAACGTACATTTGAGGTTTTTGTCTAATATCACTCGAGAGGCCCAAACCCATATCAAGCGAACTCCGATTTGAGTGATTCAAGCGGACACGGAACCGTCTCGTCCCGATCTACAAACCCATCAGCTCAACTTCGCCGGAAACGGCCGCTACAATCGCCGGAATAGTGAAACAGTGGCCGGAAATCTTCATGTTGAGCTGCTACGGTTTTGCTAATAAAAGACGTACTTCCCGACCTCTGATCGAAGATCTAATCGGTGGGAATCTTCATTTATATACCATAAACACTCGGTTAAAATTTGAGACCGATCCGACGGCTAGATCTCCGGGAATCTTTGTGTCTTTGTGGGTGGTTTTCTCAAAAACGGGAATTGGGTTAAGTGTGTGTTTTGATGGTGTAGGCTATGGTGTAGAGATGTATGAAAATGTAAAGGATTAGGGTTTTAAGGGGTATTTATACTCCCTTAAACTCATGGACCTTAGGCCCATCTTTCCTTTTTGGTCCATAATTAATTACATCTAATTAGCCTACTTATCCTTCCATCTTTATTATTTTACTATTTTTCTATTAACTCAAGTAAACTTTTCCGTCTTAAATAAATAATATATTAATTATTTATTCTTGTAAATTTCGGGATGTTACATTTTGGATATGATTATATAACATTTATGAGCATATATAATCAAAAATCCTTGGGTCCTTTGAATAAAAAATAAAAATTCAAAACAGATAAATAAAGATGTAAGAACGTTTCAAGTGTGAACTTCGTGTAATCGATCATCTCCTTGTGTTCTTTGTCTCATCCACCCTATACACCATGGTATATGGATTATGTGGATTCCTAGACATGATTGTGTTATGGTCATGTGACCATTTGATTAATTAGTATGAACAAGAATTAAAATAAATAGAAATACGATGAAGAATACTTGAATAATTAAAATCTTACCTTTGAAATGGAAAAATGATCTCTTGAACTTGTTAAAGAGTAGTGTAAAGAATGAAAGGGGTGGGAGTGAGTTCTTATTTATACTAAAATGAGGAGGTTACTATTAAGAATATTTTAATGAAAAATTGATTAGGGGAGTGCTTTGGGGAAGGAGGTTTGACCAAAACTTAAATGGTGTAAGAATATATTTTTTATCTTTTAAAAAATAAATAACTTTAGGTAAAAATAAATGTGACATAATTAAATTAAAAGGATATACTTTGATTATATATCAATAATGTTAATTATGTGATATTTGAATAAAGAAAAATCATGAGTGTTATAATTTTTATGTATGTGTGTGTGTGTATTAGTAATGATTAATATTATTAAATAACTTTAGGAAAGAAAAACTATTACATACGAAATATGTAACATATGAGTATATGTATAATTAACCGAATCACATCGAAAATTTAAAATGGGTCGGGTTTTCGGGTTTGAAAATTAACGAATGTTACATGATTCACAACTTTTGAAAATTTCGTCCTGAAATCAAAATAAAAAATTAAATACAAAAAAATAAAATATTAAAAGAAAACAACTAGTACATATAGTTGTTAAAAGTTTAAACATAGAGGGTCGAAGAGAGGAAGTCCGAGGGTAAGAAAATGAAATAAGACTTGAAGTCGAAAGTTCTAAGAATAAATATCAATGTCTATAAACCAAGACACTAAATTAACAATAAAATCGTTAAGTGAAACATGATAATGAGAACTCCGATAAGTGGAAATGAGAAATCCGATAAGTGAAAACTTGAGGTTGAAATAAACAACGATAAAATTAACAATAACATTGTACTATGAGTTTCATAAGTGAAGCAAACTTGAGGTTATAAGCATTTGTGGATATGATTGCGTGAAATACGATTAAACATCATAGGGATGGGGTGGGTTTTATGGGGTAGCGTAACCATATATCAAACATGAAATCTTAATTTTTTAACTAAACAAAACATCGAAGAAATGTGATAAAATGCGCATACGGCTTCTATTGTAAAACATTTCATATAATCATGATTACAGAAACGGTTTCCAATAGCGCCAAAGCTTGTGGACAGCCATGCGTAGGCCGTTAATTTCGTAAATAAGATCATGCAACGAAATGCATAAAATATCGTTTAAAATGAACAATATTAGCTCGAAAGAAATATCGTTTAAAATAAACGAATTTGTAGTGAAACTGAAATTTGAAGTAGTGCATACTAAACACACAAATTGTTGTCGAATAATCTGAATCCGGTCATGAATAATCGAAACACAAAAATAAAATCTCGAGTACATAGAGTTGTTATGGAAATATCCCGTTAAAATGTAAAGAACATCATAAGAAATGAGACTTGGGATAATGGTGAAGTATATAAATCGCATATCGTAAATCATCGAAACATAAAATTTAAAACAAAACTTCGAGTAAAGTGGTTATTTCCATCCAACAAACGAAATTTAATAACTGAGTATCGTGGTAACACGTAATTAGAGAAATTCATAAATTGAAATCAAGTAAATCTCGATGGTTAAATTCTTAAACGAAATTTCTTCTATTAAAATAAATCGTAAAAGAAATAAGACATGTGAAAATGTGAGGTAATGAAACGCATAAATTGTTATTGAATAGTCCAGGATAAACAAATTTCATACTGAAATATCGAGTATATAAGGTTGTTGTGGGAACATAAAAAAAAATTGTAAGACGAAAAGAAACATTGGGGCAACACGAAATAGTGAAATTTATAAGCTGTTATTGAATAAATCTTGAAACAACATCCGAGTTGAAACTTTACGTGTATAAGTAACTTATTATTAGTTTAATATATATTACGTGTATAAGTAACTTATTATTAGTTTAATATATAATTGCAGCAAGGGCAATGATTGGTGAGCATTTCTTCAGTTCCTCGTCTCACCATATCTTCTCTCATATATATATATATATATTTAATATTTAATTTATAATTATTGGTGAGCACCTCAAAATCAACTCATCTTGCATCATGAATGCATCCAATGATTCATCGGTACGATTACAAATCCTGCTGTTATCTCTGATCATGTTCCTTTGTTATTATTATTATTATTATTATTTTTGAATGAATTGAGCAGAGATGGAGTTCATTAACCATTGGAGACAAGATATGTGCTGCATTAACACCGTTGATGGCCATAGCTGAAGTTATATTATTCGCGGTCTCCGGTTGCTTCGATTTCCAGTCGTGGAGTATTTCCAGTTCTAAGAAACTTCGGTTTGACCATCAGCAGCTTTCTCGCCTTGCGTCCGGATCTAACTGTAAGTTAGTTAAAGTAAAACCCGCAAATAGAGAGAAATACTGTATTTGAGATGAATGGTTTTTATGCAACTTAACCGGTATAACAGTATTAGTTGTTTAGGCTATTAGAGCATCGATAGAGTGTCTTTAAGCTACAAAAATTTATCTATAACACATGTTTTGTGATTAGATTAGGATGATATGTTCTAATGCAGCACACGCCTTCTATTATCGGCTAAAAGCAATCATGTGGCAGTGTCTACATTCTAGCATGGGTTAAGAATGTTTCAAGAACTACCTTTTACACATTCTCCATGTTCTTTTGCAGTTAGTGTTAATGAAGTCGAAGCACTTTTTGAACTGTTTAAAAGCTTGAGTTCCTCCATTATTGATGATGGATTGATACACAAGGTTAGCATGGCATGGTATATTTGTTAAGTTTCTTTGGTCATATTAGAAAAGGGTAATCTTGTGATTTTTTTTATATTATAAAAGCTTATTGCATCATATTATAGAAGGCAATGCTAATAACTTGATGTTCACTTTTTGTGTAGGAAGAGCTCCGGTTAGCACTATTCAATACCCCTCAAGGCGAGAACCTATTTTTGGATCGGGTACATGCTCTATTAAAACTTGAATTTTAACTTGCCTTGTTTTGCTACAAATACAAAAATGCTATTTTGTTTATAGGTTTTTGATCTTTTTGATGAAAAGAAGAATGGTGTAATTGAGTTTGAGGAATTTGTTCATGCTCTTAGTATCTTCCATCCCTACGCACCTATAGAAGATAAAATAAATTGTAAGATGTTAAAGCTATACTAGTTTCAATCTTTCATAAACAGTAAATTATAGACAATATCACAAAGTAGTTGTTTTTGTGAGTCTATTGTACCTATACAGCTATGGCAGAAACAAATCAGTCATTTGGCAATGTCTACTTTTACTCGTTTATCAGACTTAAGACTTTTTTCCTGTCAATAATGACTTGAATAATGTGCTACATGAAAGAAGCGAAATAACTGAACCCAAACAAAACCCGACGGTTTGGGTTTATGTTTTCATAGAAACTGAATCTTTGGTTTGGTTTCAGATTTGCATGTAATAAAACTGAAAGACCAAACCGAACCGACTTTATGGACTTTCATATATTAAATTCTGAATGTTAAGTAATTTATAAGATTTAAATAAATAGTGTAACCTAATTACCTAAACATTTTAGTCCCATATGTATGTATTAACAAAAAGATTTTGGTGCAAATTCATTACATTTGACCATTTTATTTATTCATTCACTTTTCCCCAAAAATTGCAAGCCCAAATGGAAAGACTGAAAAAAAAAACCAGAACGGTTTTCAAAAACTCAAAAATCGATTTTTTGGTACAATTTGATCCCAAATCCATGCACACCACCACTACATGAAACCGTATCATGTACAAGCAGATACATGACCAAAGATTCACGCATCTCCTTTCTGTATGCATGAAACTGTTCTCAAATGGTCATAGAAGTATGACACGCACAGAAAAATGGCCACTTTTGTGATTTTTATAGGTTATATCTATCATAAGATATATATTTAAAGTTTGATTTTATTTCTGCAGTTGCTTTTAGGCTCTATGATCTGAGACAGACGGGGTATATTGAGCGAGAGGAAGTAAGTACTATGTGTGCTGTAAATGTAATGTTAGTAATAAATGAAATTGATAAAGAAATTACCAGTGGGCACAAAAGTTTTATATGATTATTGCAATAATTATTATCATGTAAAATGGGCATAAAAGTTTGCATATTAATGTGAATAGGTGAAGCAAATGCTGATAGCTATATTAATAGAATCTGAGGTGAATTTATCAGATGATCTTCTTGAGGCTATTATTGACAAAGTAAGCCCAAGTTTGTTATAATTATTTATATTTTATTCTAGGAACCAATAAAAAATGCATAATGATTATTATTATTATTATTATGGTTGGTGCAGACATTTGCTGATGCGGATGCAGATGGAGATGGTAAAATATGTAAAGAGGAATGGAAAGAGTTTGTGCTTCGGTACCCCGGGCTTTTGAAGAACATGACTCTTCCTTACCTTGTGTATGTCACTATTCTTGTTCCAAAAGTAATAAAAAGATTTTTCCAATGTTAATACTCATTTACTTATGAATGAGTCTATTTTTCTTATGTCTATCAAGGAAAGTATGGTATCATATTTACTGCACCAAAAGTCATAATATAATATATACCAATTTTCAAATGCATGACATGTTTGCCCTTTCTATAAAACTTGTGTTAGAATATGACAGTTTGGAGTGCAAGGAGAAAGAAAAGGGTATAATGGTCATATTATAAATTGTATTTAACGAAATTGGTAGACATGAAATTTGAAATATTTTAAATGGTTATATCTGATATTAACTTTTTTAGTCAAGTAGATATGATATTATGCAAGTTTTCAATGGTATATATGAAATTACCTCGTTTTTAAGCAGGCAAAACATGAAAGTTTTGCTAAGATACGAGTGAGACCGGGTAAATGGGTGTAAGCAGTTTCAGATTATTATTGTTAATGCATACAACCTCTTAATATTTTTTTTTTCTTTCAGAGATTTAGACTGCAATAACGTTGTTTTTGAAATCATGATTACCATTTTATAAGTATTCAAAACATGTACAGAAAGTGTTTCACGATCATCTGATTAATTTGGTTTAAATGTTAATGATAATTCAGGGACATTACCACAACATTTCCAAGTTTTGTTTTCCACACATCGGTCGAGGATGCATATTAAAATTTATTTTTTCATTATAATGGTAATCTATAACCCGATGCGCCCTTTGCCCCATGAAAAATTCAGCTGGCAAGTTGAAACCTTTTGGGAAAAAATCGTATATATGAATACCCAAAATGACTTCAAATTAGTAATTATGGGAGATTTAACGGACGGAAGACGGATGTATATTTCAAGAGCGATTTGTTCAAGTAGTCGTAGAGCTGAAGAACTTGAGAAACTAACAGGTATTGTTCTCAGTTTTAACATGTAAAAGTTGTACATATAAGTTATTTCAAACGTAGCCTGATGCTGTATAAAACACAACTAATTTGAATAGCATAGCAGATTATTTTTACGTACATGTTTGAGCTTCAGTAGTTTGGCAGATTATTATTTTTTTCAGGTAATTGTGGTTGCTACAAACTGATTATCTTGTTTAAAGAAATGCATAAGAGGTGGAAAAGTTGAACCTGATTGATGATAATGTTTTAGTACTAGTCTCGTTATTGTACCTTGTTAACAAGAAAAACAAGTTTATAAACATAAATGTATGAATAAAAAGATAAATTATTTATAAAGAATAAAAACTTTGTATCAAAGAAAGCAAAAAAGTCATTATTATTCTTAATATTATATCTAGGGCTGTTCAAAAAGCTCACGGCTAGATGCTCGCTCAAAACTCGCTCGGAGAAAGCTCGCTCGAAATCAGCTCGATTGTAAACGAGCCGAGACTAAGCTAACCTCGGCTCGACTCGAGCTCGATCGATTGGCTTGAACTATTTTATTTCTACAAACGAGCCTAAAACTGGGTTATGTGAGAGGAAAAGAAAGGAGCACAAGAGAAATGACATGTTTTTAGAGCTAGTTTTAGTTTTGGCTGTAAAATGGACAAAGTCTAGATAAGGTGGATTGTGTTTTACATGGTCACGTTTTTAAACCCATTGTAAGTACACTTTGTTTTCATTTCCAATATATACTTTTTAGATGATTAGATTGTATGTATTTCTATCACTAATTGACTAAATAAAACAAAGTACGTTTAAAGTACGAACGAGTGAATATGTATACTTGTTTTACCATCACATATCATGTCTGTCACCACTAGACGTCATAAAACAAAAATATAGCTAGCTAGCTGGTGACAGGATATGGTTTCACACGAATCTATTTAACCTGTTATTTTAACAAGCTAATCCAACCAAAACCCGTTAACGTGTTATAATATGAATGGTTCAACACTTGTACCAATTTCATCAACTCTTATCTAGTAATATTAGTGTGTCATGAAATAAACATCATTTTCATTAATCACAAGAACTTCATTTCAACCTTAACTTTTCTTTTCCCACCCACACGTTCATAATCACGTGATCTTCTTCCAACTTCATCTCTTCATATCAACCATCAAACCAACCTTTAATCCCTCATTACCCGTCGACTCAAAATGAACCAAAACCCGATTCCGGAAGGCCTCACCGAAGACGAATACTCCCAACTCCAACTCATAATCAACCAACACCACATTTTCGACCAAACGCCCAACACATGCACCTCCATCATAACCCAACACATCGACGCACCCGCACACGTAGTCTGGCCGTTGGTTCGCCAGTTCGACAACCCACAAAGGTACAAGCATTTTGTCAAGAGTTGCAACATGTCGGGTGACGGTGGTGTTGGCAGCATACGTGAGGTGACCGTCATGTCGGGTCTACCAGCCTCCACGAGCACCGAGCGGCTCGAAATGCTCGATGATGAGAAGCACATTTTGAGTTTCAGAGTTGTGGGTGGTGAACACAGGCTGAGTAACTATCTGTCTGTTACTTCGGTTAACGAGTTGATTAAGAAGGATGGGAAGGTTTACACGGTTGTTTTGGAGTCGTATGTTGTTGATGTGCCTCCGGGGAACACGGTGGAGGATACGAAGATGTTTACGGATACGGTTGTTAAGTTGAATCTACAGAAGCTGAGTCTTGTTGCATTGTCTTCTATGCATGGAAATGAATGATTATGGTGGCGGTGGTGACATTAATTAATATTAAGCATACAACTATAATAAATCAAGATTTTTATGGGTTTTCTTGTTTCATTGTTGAACAAGTGTAATTTTTAACAAGTCATTGTATGGGGGTGAATGTCATGAATGTGGTAATTGTAAACAATTGTATATTCTTGTTTTGGGCATTCAATGTTAACTGTGTAGTGAGTTGTGTGTATGTAATGTGGATTAAGTTTGTTGAAAATAATAGTCAAATAGTGTGACAATTTTTTATTTTAATGTTTGAAGATTCTCTTATTGATACGGGTTTATTGAAGTTAACTAAAATTTTAATAACTATATCTACTTTAAAATCAAGATATACACATAATAGTCTAGACTGAAGAAATTTGACACCATTCATGAACCTCTTACCGAGGGATAAGAAACGGTCAATACTGTTCAATAGGGATTATTAAAATCTGATAAATTTAAAAAAAAGTTCTTTGATATGTTTATATTTGTGATGAGTTTGACAACATTCACGTACTTCGTACCAATATAGTTTTGAACTGAAAAGAGATGAATACTAGATAAAGAATATAAACATACTAAATTTAGTAAAATTTGTGTTAGTTTGTTATTGGTGGTCGTAAGTTAAGTTTGTTGGCCGTATGAATCGAATCATTGACCGTCTAAAACGATGACCCTTATCGAATCATCATCGTATTGGAACCAGTGCAGCATCATCCGAGTAGATAACCATCATAGTCTATTTAAATAAAGTGTTACCCTGTAACAACATTCACCATAAGTTGATTATTTGATTTTATGATATCCATCAAAACACGAAGATACCACCATTATCAATCATCTTAATTAATACCTAACATTAAATCAAATTCCTAACTCCAACCCGACCCGACTCGAATCCACCCACCCCATTTCTTCTTCTTCTTCTTCAACCTCAACACACAAACCCTCACTCCATCCAATGGCTCTACTCGCAAAACAATCCCACCGCCTGGCTCTCCTCGCCTCCTCTCAACGCGCCGCCGCCTCGATCCACACCACGCTCCCGACACTCTCCGAATCGTTTTCGTCTCCGGCGCCGTACTCTCGACCGGGCCCACCGTCAACGGGTTCAACGGAAGGCCTGTCAAAGACGGCTGAGTTTGTGATATCGAAGGTGGACGATCTGATGAACTGGGCCCGGCGTGGATCCATCTGGCCCATGACGTTCGGGCTGGCCTGCTGTGCGGTTGAGATGATGCATACCGGAGCTGCTAGGTATGATCTGGATCGCTTTGGGATAATATTCAGGCCCAGCCCTAGGCAGTCCGATTGTATGATTGTCGCTGGTACTCTCACCAACAAGATGGCCCCTGCTCTCAGGAAGTAACTTACCTGTTCTTAACCTTATTATTATGTATTTATATTCAGCTTCTGTATTTGTTTCTTTTGTTTAGGATTTCTAGGGTTTTCATGACTATTGAGTCTGCACGGGTTGGGTATTAGCTTCAGCCAATTTAACCAATCAGTTTTCGTTAATCGGTTCGGTTAATAACCAAAATCAAATCTAGTCTAAACTTTTTACTTAGAATTACATGAAATGGTGGTATAAAGCATGAAATGGAGGTATAAAAGCTAAAAATATCTGAAAATATGAATGGTTCGGTTCGGTTAACCAAGGGTACAAAAGATAACCGATAACCTCTTTTCGGTTTGATTTTGTCGGTTTATAGTTCGGTTTAGTTAACAGTTCAGTTATTGCTCACCCCTAAATTACTGTTTATGCTTGTGTATGTTTGAAAGAAATTTGTTTTTTTTTTGGCCACTGGTAGCTAATTTGAATGAATTTTAGGTTTGTTTTGCTTGTGCTCCTTAAATTCTTATTTTTAGGATCAATTGAAATTCTTGATTTACTAGTCAAATAGGGCTGTGCAGTTTCATTTATTTTAATCTTCTTTTCAAGTATAGGTCAGAACATCAGATTGCTTAATTGTTTCACTTTTAGAAAACACAAATAGGGATGTGCAATTTCATTTAGTTGGCTTGTGTTTATAAGGCGTGAGGCTAGCGGCCTAGCGCTTTAGGTACGCAAGCCCTATGTACAACCTAATTGATGTACAATCAAAAGACGAATCTTTATGGTCTCTTTTGCATAAGTTTGCCTTATTTTGTACATATCATCCTTCTTTTTACCCTAATTTTGAGCAGTTTTAACCCACATGTGTATTAAGCGTTGCCTCAAAGGCCTTAACGCATTTTTCAGATCGCACGAGGCACACTTTTATAAACCAAGATTATTAGCTTGGTTGTTTGAAAGTTTAATGTAAATTTAAACGTTTACTAATGAGTAATTTACGATTGAGAACATGTAAATTTTGGTGCCTTCAATTTGAATTTATTAACAACGTCTTAACCTTTTTCTTACATATCTAACAAATTTACACGGATTGCATGCAGTAGTTTGGTAATTACATGTATGGCAACTAGTAGCTTCTAAAAATTTAAGCTTCTGTATTCTTTCTTTTTGTTTAGGGTTTTAAGGATTTAATGAATGTTGAGTGTGGTCTGTTGTACCGTTTATGCTTGTGTATCTTTGAAAGATGGAACCTACAAACAAAACAGCACTCACAAAATGAAAGCTGTTTTTCTGGCCACTAGCAGCTAGTTTGAGTGACTTTTAGTTTTGTTTGTGCTGCTTGAGTTCCTTATATTAGAACCTATTAGTTTTTTTTTACTATAATTAACAGTGGATTTAAGACTTTAGTGGCCACGATTATAGCTGGTTTGAAACAAAAGTGCACTGGGGAACATCAAGTGTAAGGTTTTAGTCTAGGCTCATTGTATTTTGCTATATGTGCTTGAAACTCGAAAGAGCCCCAAAATTTATCTTTCAAGCATGAATAAAATAGGGGTGGGCACTTACGTGACTGATTCGTCATGTGTTACCTGCTTTTTCAAAGATAGATTGCTTAATTGTGTCACGGTCAAGTTACTTTATCAATTGATATAGAAAACTCATGTCACACTCACAAAAGCACACAGAAAAATAGGTAGCTTGATTGTTTGAATTTTTTATAACAAACTTATTTAAAAATAAACTTTGGATATATAAATTTTAATACATCTACAGTGACCTTTTATTTCATTTTATTTTGCTTTTTTAGCTAGTTGGAACTTAGTACCAACTACCAACCACATTATATGTGCTTTGTACAACTTTAATGAGCCTAGTACATATTTCACTACAAATTGATTCTAATTATTAAACATCACATAATACTTTTAAACTGCACTTGAACACACCTTCTTTATCCTTAGTTGTATACAGGTTGGTATGAAGTCGTTAGTTGTATACCTAATTTGCATGAAAAAGTCTTAGCTATGTTGGTTTGCTATGTGTAAACCTTACCTTGTACTTTCTATTCGTGGAAATATACTATACTAAAACACAACCTATAAGTGAAGATGTAAAACGGTGACCTAGGTTGAATCCTCGGTAAACACCCTTTGATGATAAACTCAATGATGTTTGGATCAACATATTATGTATGTAACGTTTGTGGACATTATGTATGTGAGCACGTTAAAAGCGTCACCTTTCTATCCATCCATTCACAAACAAATTGACTGAGATCTCACAATAATTTCAGTTTCTTTGATTCTGCTTTGACCAACTTTGCATGACATTCATTTTACCAAAATTTTGTGATATGTTTAAAATCATTACATGTTGGATTGAAATGGTAAACTCAATTCACTTGCAGGGTGTATGACCAGATGCCTGAACCAAGATGGGTGATTTCCATGGGAAGCTGTGCAAATGGTGGTGGATACTACCACTACTCATACTCTGTTGTTAGGGGATGTGACCGGATCGTCCCAGTTGACATTTATGTCCCCGGGTGCCCACCCACAGCTGAGGCTCTCTTATATGGGCTTCTGCAGCTGCAGAAAAAGATCAACCGACGCAAGGACTTTCTTCACTGGTGGACTAAGTGAGGTTTTTGCTGCGCTGTGTTTTTCTGTTTACCAAATAAGTTGTGTTTGCTATGTATCATGCAACTATTAGACACCCAAAGTGGTTTTTTTCTATGGTTGATTGTTGTTTTTGTTAAGATGGGGATTGAATAAGACACCTAAAATGGCTTGTTATGTGTTGCAAATTCTCGTTAATTGTTTATCTGGTGCTTAATTTGCACGAATTATTATTGTAATTTTGGTTTGGATACGAATGATATTTTAAAAAGTTTTTAGGGATGTTATGATTAGAATTAGGTTTGTGTAGGTGTTTTTATTTTAAATGTTTCTAAGATATAATTCTCCCATTTATTTGGGCATAATTTTGTCATCTGAGTCGGAATTATCTTGAAGGATCATTATATGCGCAAGTGAGGTAATGACATGCTTGTTGAGAAAAATAAAGGAAGTGTTTGGTATACAAGATTGAGATTAGGGCTGCTCAAATGAAGATAACCGGACCAAACCGGGTTAAACCCGACCCGACCCGAGAACCGACAGCCTCTCAAAATGAGAACCGAGGCCTAGACTTTGACATAAATTCTGGGTACCCGGTTTGTCGGGTTCGGTGGTTCGGGTAAGCTGTGAAAGACCGAGACCGATTTTGTCCCTCGAGTTATGACTACCATTCTGGTGTTAAACCGCCATTGGAAACCGAGAGAAGGATTGTTGAAGTTCGGCTCAAAACTTCAAATCATCTATAGTGATGACGTATTGAAACTTATAGCATCTTGTAAGGCAGTGAGGGTAAGCTTCTTTGTAAATCAAAACTTGCAAAAAAAGGGTAAAGAATGTTCACATAACAGTACCACGCCCATCTTCTTCTCCATTTCTGATTTCTCAAAGCTTTTTCTTTCACCATGGCCGACGTCTTCAAATATGCCGATACATCAATACTAGCAGGTGCTTTCACCTAAGTCTTGGAAAACTAAATGCATGCATTTCCTCTTCATTTTCGGGTTGGTCAGGCTATTTCGGTTTTCATCGTGCAAAGGACCGAGAACCGGACCGAACCCGAATGTTGCTGAATACATGAACCAAAGGCTACCCAACTTACTGCAAATGGGTCCGGGTTTCGGGTATATTCAGTCTGGGTTTTCGGTTTATGTCGGGTTACCCGAAATATGCTCACCCCTAATTGAGATGGGGAATAAAAATTATAAAATGAATCATTACAAGGAAAAGAAAATAGTTGGTTAATGGGATGGAATTAACCATTACAATTCAATTTAATTCCATCAAAACCATTCAATCTCACATTCTACTTTCTAGATAACATCACTTGACGATCAATACTTTCATTCTATTCTCGAGACAACATCACTTGACTTCTGCCCACTGTCGCAGCCACCATGGCTTGGCCACTGCCCCCCGCCACCTGACAGCCACCATTTCCGCAACCTACTCTTTTTTCATACCATTCAACTTTCATCATTCTCTCAAGACAACATCACCTCACCACCACAACCTAACTTCCGCCGCCAAGGAGCTTTGTAAAATCAAGATTAGTTATTAAGATGGTTATTTGTGTCAATTTGTTGGCTTATTATTTTATCATCTTACTGCACGTGATGAACGCGGAAACACAAACATATTCTAACAAGAACACACAGTCAAACCATATGATTGTTAATCGAAAGCTTTGAAGGTCGAATGTTTTGATCAAGTTCTTCAATAAGAAAATTACTCAAAGTCAACAATAAAAATTAAAACCCTAGATCCCAAATTATAGTTGAGGATCTTAGTTTAGACAAAAACAAACGGCCCTTGTTTTTTAGTCCTTTGCCTAGCCCTTGTTTTTTATGAAAGTTAAAATTCAAATAGTCTTATAAATATGTTAAGAAAAATAATCTTCATTTGTTTTTTAGTCCTTTGCCTAGCCCTTGTTGTCTAGAGGTGCACAATTCAGTTTTTTTAAATACCCAGGTTCGGGTATGACCGGGTATTGAAAAATCGGGTATTGTTAATACCCGGGTCGGGTTCGGATCCGGGTATTGTCTCTAAAAATCATGCCCTATGCATCGGGTTCGGGTAGGGTATAGAACCGGGTATTCAAAAACTGGGTATTTGAATACTCTATTTTCGGTATTGAAAAAACCGTATTTTTTTGGGTTTTTTTCGGACTTTTTTTCGGGTATTTTTCAGGTATATATTGGATTTTTTTACAAGTTTTCACTTTTAGGGGTATTTTCGGTATACATCGAGTACTTGAAATACCCGGTTTCGGGTATTGGAAAACCCGGTTTGGGTTTTCGGGTATTACCGGGTACAAATCGGGTCTGGTTCGGGTTTTAGTACTGAAATGCATACCCTATTTGTACCCTACGGGTAGGGTCGGGTACGGGTTCGGGTATTAAAAACCTGGGTATTAAAAAAACCGGTTCCGGGTTTTTATTTCGGGTCCAGTTTTTTATGCACCTCTATTGTTGTCTACTTCCTCACCCGCACGGGTCCACCCTCGATCATGAAAGCCCACTGGATCAACCTTTGAGCCCAACTCGACGATGTGCACGAGTCAAACATGGGAGACCAATGATGAGCCCGTAGCTATTCTAGCATCCCCCTTTTAAGAGCCAACCTCCTAAGAAGTTGTAACCTCGTGAAAATTTCGGATCAAGGTTGCCATGATCAAAAGTCAAAGAACCAAAATGTCAAAATCTAAACCTTAGGGCTTAAAATGAAAATTATGTCTTCCTATCCCATAGTGATACGCGATGGGACAAGGGACGCGCCCATCGCATATCGCGAAGGGCTTGGTCAAAACTCAAAAAGAAAGGTCAACGGCGACAACGTCATCGCGTATCGCGATGACGTGGTCTGACACCTCCAACACGTGGCCTGTCCACACGTGGCACACCGTCCGTCACGTGTCAACACTTGGCACAACGCCCCATGTGGCAAGCTTATAAGGTTGGTCATCACTCTACATCGCGATACGTGATGGGTGACCAAGGGGCCATCGCGTATCGCGATGGGCATCCTGACTTTGCCTATAAATAGCAACTCCGGGTTCATTCATTCTTCACACCAAAATCAGCTTTCAACTCTCTCTCTCTCTCTCTCTAACTTCTTTCTAAACCCCATAAAAGTATATATTCGATTACCTCGTAAAACGTCCCCAAAATTCCTCGATTCCCGTACCCATTACTTCGATAATCGTGCCACAATACCGACGATGTTCCAACAAAGAATGTGTTGCCATCCCGACGACCCGCCTCGAAAGGCGTGCCGACGTGGAAGAAGTGTTGGTATATAGTTCTGCGTGCAAAGGAAAAGATGTCGAAAGGAAGGATTTGATCAAAAAGACAAAGAAAAAGAATCGGCATTGGAGTGTTGCTCGAGTGTGTAGGGTTTCATAAGCCGACAAAGGTAGGCATGATGCCCGAATAAAATAATAATAAAATATTAAAAAGGCTTAAAATCCTAAGTCGAGGACATACTCAATACCTCGATCAAATAAAAGAAAAGAAAAGAAAGAAATATGAATATATATATATATATATATATATATATATATATATATATATATCAATGTGATTATGTTATATGATTCTTTGATATAGAATATTATTTAAGTAATAATGATTATTCTTAAATAATAAAGAAAATAAAAAAATACGTTTCATAGAGAAGAAGAAACGTAGGGTTTTATAGAAAAGCAAAATAAGATTAAAACTAAAGGTTTATCTTATAAAAAAAAAGACAAGAAAATAAGTTAAAAGAAAGACTTTTATTTTATAAAAAGAAAATAATGCTTTTTAACCGTGGTTTTAAAGTAAAGAAAATAATCGAGGTAAATATTATAAAGACTAAAGGTCTTAACCCGGATTGTATATCCGACTAACAAAAAGTTATACTCGTACTATAGGTGCGAGATAGCAAGGGAAAGACCATCAGACGGTGTATTGAAGCCGATCCAAATAAAAAAGGTGAATACGCCCCAAACTTTACAAACTAGATTTAAAATGAGTCAAATGAATTAAAAAGATTTACATGGGGACTACGTGTCACTAAAACGTTATAAACAAATGTATAAGCCTAGCCCTCAGGCTGTAGTATACGTTTATCTGGATCCTTACATATGTGGTATACGCAGTGGGCACACCGCACCACACCTGATCATGGTGATGCTTTTCTGGGGGAGTGTGACCATGTGTGTATATACAGGTACATAACTATGTCGAACGTTGCGGTGTCTGCTGAGGTATTTAGTGTAGAGACTGGAGTTTATAATTGTGTTGTTTTAAGCTTGACTATTCCTATGTCAAGATGGGCCGAGCATAACTATGTTCGAGGGGTAATCAAGTAAAAGAAAATATTTTAGCGTCAGCATATTCACCAGCATGTGTTGCTGAAGTATTTTTTAAACATTTTGCAGGTAATCAAGAATAGGGCTTGGGTGACGAAGTGCTCAAGATATCCGATGGCTCGGATCTTTTTATCAAATATTAAAATATATGAAATGGTGGTTTTGTAATTAAACAAGTAACCTTAAAACATTAAACGGGAACTTTTAATCCTGTCTTTTGTATATGTAAACATTATATTTTAAATCCACATGTTTTTCAAGACTTCCGATTTTAAACCGTAACTCTGATATATTTACAATTGCGATACCAACATGAGCGTCGCAGGCCTAGGCCGCGGTCCGGGGTGTGACAGAAGTGCCTCGTAACATGATCACGAATAACAAGACCCATGTAACCAGAACACTGACCCAAGCAAACACCTCGCCATGCTCATACGTTCAGAAAAGCCAAACCTAAAAGAAAGAGGATTAAGATCCTGCTCGTCCTTCAAACCCGTGCGACATGCCCAACTAAAACAATAATTACCCAATAATCAGACACCCAACACCATTCATGACCCAATAACCCATTTGGCAAACCCACACAAGTACCACGAGTCAGTTTAGCCCAGTTAGATTCGCTCTCGTCTCCTACTTCATTTAAAACCCTTGCTATGAGACTCCCTCGGACCTTTCTATGAGACGCACGATATAGAAAATCAGGTGACATAAAATATGGCTACAAACCTCAATACAAGAACAAAACAACATTACTAAAAAATGATAAGTAACTTATTGCTAGTGTAAAAGTTGAGTAAAGTAAGATGACTCAGTAAGTCAATAATTCATGCTAGTCGGCTCCCTGGATCTACAAAATATATTCACGTACAATCATGACAAGTATTAGACTACTCCCATCGGGGGAGTATAGGTTGGTCGGTCGGCCAAGATTGTGTGAAAGAAAAAGCAAAAATCAATTTAATAGTCCGACTAAGTCGCTACACCGACTTGTAGTCGGTTGTCAATAAAGTAGGAGGGCCCACCATGTGGAATATATTATCTTATTAAATAGTGAAATTACCAAACGTTAAATTCATATATAAATTATTTTGACACATGCAAAACTCACATGGAGATTATATTGTTGTAATAAAACTATCAAATAAAAAATATAGTTCAATTTAATTCAAGAAAATATAATAAATATATCAAAATATATTTTTTTAAAAAAAATCTACCAATAGCATAGAGAACTTCTTTTATATTTAAAGGTTTTAAAATCTAAAGTTATTTTTAATGCAAGTAAACTAATCATAATTTATATTTTATTCAACAAAAAAATTGTTGGTTGGGTTGTAAATGGAAGTGAAAATTTGAGTTTGGTTGGGTGGTATATGTGAAAGAGGAAGAAATCAATATTTTAGGGGCTGTTTGGCAAGTATTGAGCCATTAAGTGTTGAATGATTAAGAGTCTGAATGATTAAGAGGCTCTGAACCAGTAAGTGGTGAACCAGTATGTGTTGTTTGGTTCGATATCTGAATGACTATGCAGAATGACTGTTTTACCCCTCTGAGCTATTTCAGGCTATTTTGTGCTGAATGGAATATATTTGTTTAGTCATGATCTTAATAACTATACAGAATGACCGAACTTTCATTATTACTAACCAAAATACATCTTAAAACAAACTTTTATTATAACAAACTGAAATACACCTTAAAATTAGTTCATCAAGGCATTGACACAAATAACTTAACAATACACCCACAAATAGGCAAAACCTCTAACCATCAAACAAGGCTTGAACTATATCTCGACAAACATAACACCCATTTTAATACAACTTGCTCACTTCATCAATAGCAAACACCCCATTGTTGACATATTGGAGATGACTTTGATCAAAATTTCTTTCAATCACATTACTAATTTCAAACACTCTTTCCACCTTGATTTTCTTTAGTCTTTTGAGGCTTCAAAACCTTCATCACAATCTTTTGTTCTTCAACCACGAAAGCTCTAATGATCCTGCAAAATTAAATAAAATAATACAAAGTTTAAACATTAACTAACTTGCGGGCGGAACATGCCGAGGTGTAACGATTTCTCATAAGCACATAACACTAATAAAGCGACAATATTTAATAGACTCATTTCATTTCACAACATCGAAAATGTCACATAACAATATTCATAACAAGCCAAAACATAATATAACAAAATATAACAAATCAAATATTGTTCATTTTTGCTAATATCCTAAAGGTATTTGTGACGTTTTCTTCAAGCATCCAAAATCAACCAAGATGTAAACCTGTAACATTTCATAAAATAAAGTTTGTCAACACAAAGGTTGGTGAGCAATTCATAAGTTTGAACATATAGATATATAGTAAGAAAGATCCACAAAACTAGTATACGAAACAATAAATAAAAACCATAATTTGGATAAAAATCGCTAATAGAATTACGTTAGCGACACCTGCCATAAGAGAATACCAGATGGTTCAGAATTTAATAGAATATCGTTAATTTCTTTACGTTAACGACACCGTGCTGTAAGAGAATACCAGATAGTTCACGGATTTATTGACTTCCACCAACCAAAAGCGATAAACACGTAAGCATATAATCATAGAACACAAAATCGAGCAAGTATTTAAGTAATGTATACAATAACGTTTGTGGTTTAAGACCCAGGTATAAAACATTTAGTTTAAATAAGATGAAATGTCACCCTCAAAACAAAAGATAGAAAACGGGGCATGAAAGTACTCATGTTCAAGTAATAAACTTGAAAAGTTGGTAATTTGAAGATTTGTCGGAACGACGGGTTTAACGTATGAAGCCTAAATAAAAGAAAGCCTTGGATTTAGAATGGTTGTCTTGAAGATCTTTAAATAAAATATTGTTGCAAAAAGTAAACAATTATAATTCAAGGTTTAAAATGTAACTATTTAAGAATTTATATTAATAACCCTTTAAAATGTAAGTTTGCTCGAAACCGGGTTAAAGTATCTAACCTTAATATTTACTTAACCAATGTTACGTAAAAAGGTGGGAAAAATGCTAAAATGCAAGTTCCATTGGGCTAAAGATACTAAAACGAGTCTTTAACGAGTGTTCGGGTTGTTGGTTCGGGTCTTGACGAATGGTCAAACCCAAAGTCAACTTTCCAAAATATTAATTGTCATTAGATAACTCACAAAAACTTTATAAGACTTAACCAAGTATGTAGATTTATTGTTTTAGAACTAACAACGTACGTTAAGCGAGTGTTCGGTTTTGTTGGTCCAAACTTTGTTATGAGATCAAGTTGGATCCAACATTTCCAAGTACTTAAGAAAATAATTAAAATCAGTTTGTAAACTATTTTTAAAGAAATATACAACTCTTGATAGCTAAAAACACACTTGTGTGTTTTAAGCGAGTAAAAATCAGATCGGTTCGGTTTCCATCTCATAACAAGTTCATAGATGGATTCCATATACCCATATATCATAGATATTGTATAATAATGTACAAATGAAAATATTTAAGTTCTACAACTAAAAAGTCAACAACAAGTCTTTTTAACAAAAGTTCGGTTTGGTTCGGTTTCCATCTCACAATGAGTTCATAGATGGATTCCACATACCTATGACTTGTAAATGTGACTAACTAAAATGAGCAGAGGTTAAACATAAATAATATGTGCAAGCAAGTTATGTGAGTGTATATATATCAAGAACACGAAGTCCTCCATAAAGCCTTGCCTTACAAGGTCCGAAACTTAACCAACCGGAGTCGGAGAAGTAACTACCAAAGGTAACAAGGGGTGTGTATTATATATATGTTATACCACCATACTCAAGTGTTAGTAATGTTAGATGAACAAGTTAGAATGAAAGACTATAGTTAGTTTGACTTGAGAAGTCAAACCTTCAAGAATACATAAATAAACAACCTTGAATCTATGGAGGATTTGAGAGAGAATTTGGAGTAAGAGCAAGTGTAAAATGAAGAAGATGAGTGTGTATATATAGGGTAAGGATCAAAGCTTATTTACAAGGTTCTCTTTTATGTTTTGCATGAAAATAGGTTGGTTAAACAAACAAGCAAAGCACAAAACAACAAACAACAACGAAATGGTGTACAGGGGGTCCTAGACGCCGCGCGGCCTCCTCCTAGCCCTCTGGTCACGCGGCGCGGCATGCCCAGGATGGGGGGCTGTCCCAGCTTGTCTAGTGGTTCGTTTCGCGTCCAGAAGTTCGTTTTTGATGTAATTTGCTCGTTTTAAGTCCGTTTTCGAATCCGTAAAAGAGGTTTTTCAAATTAAACAAATGGGAACAATTTGGTAACATAAAAATCCAATATTTTATATATCATGAGTTTAGGTTTACAAAACGGGTCGGTTTACAACATAAAACAATGCATATACGAATATAAACAAGACCCGAAATTGACGAATGTCACAGTATTCTCTACTTTATGAAATTTCGTCCCGAAATTAAGATGAAGATGACAATGAAAACAAATGTGGATACTTCTCTTTCATTTCGTCTTCTGGTTCCCAAGTAAATTCCGCGCCACGCCGTGATTCCCATCGAACTTTGACTAATCGAATACGAATACGATTGGTTTTCTTCTCGTTGTGATCCATGATCTCAACGGGTCGTTCAACCATAATCATCGACTCATCGACATGTACTTCATCGAGAGGTTTATGGAGATTACCCTCGGCTAGGCACTTTTTGATATTCGAAACATGAAATGTCGGATGAACACTGGCAAGTTCTTGCGGTAGTTCGATTCGATACGCTACTTTCCCAACACGCTCAAGAATTTTGTAAGGACCAACTAAATGAGGAGATAGCTTACCCATCTTTCCAAAACGACCTACCCCCTTCCAAGGAGATACTTTTAGAAGGACAAGATCGTCAACATTAAATTCGATAGGTTTTCGCCGTTTGTATTGCGTAACTCTTTTGACGAATTCTAGCAGCTAAGAGGTTCTTACGGATTTGATTAATGATGTCGGTAGCTTCTTGGACCATCTCGGGTTCCGTGATTTGAGCTTCACCAATTTCTTTCCAACTAATTGGAGATCGACATTTACGACCATAAAGAGCTTGAAAAGGAGCCACATCAATGCTAGAATGGTAGCTATTGTTATAGGAGAACTCGATGAACGGAAGATGAGAATCCCAATTCCCACCGAAATCAAGAACACACGCTCATAGCATATCCTCGAGTGTTTGGATTGTACGTTGGGATGGCTGTCCATTTGAGGATGATAAACGGTGCTAAGATTGAGACGTGTTCCCAAAGCTTCTTGAAGAGATCGCCAAAAATGAGAGTTAAAACGGGCATCGCGATCGGAGATGATAGACAATGGCAAACTGTGTCGGTACACGATTTCCCGAACATAGATTTGAGCAAGCTGCTCGACAGAATACTTCTCTAGGATCGGAATGAAATGAGCAGATGTGGTCAAACGATCGATGATACCCACATACTATCGCTGCCTTTTTGGGTGTTGGATAATTTGGTGATAAAGTCCATAGCAATGTCTTCCCTTTTCCAAACGGGAATCAGTGGTTGCTTGAGTAGACCAAAAGGTCTTTGATGTTCGGCTTTGACTTTTGAGCAAGTAAGACATTTAGATACAAACAACGCTACGTCCTTTTTCATACCCAGCCACCAAAAGGTAGCACGAAGATCAAAATACATTTTATCCGCACCGGGATGAATAGAATACCGCGAATTATGAGCTTCGTCGAGTATACAAGTACGAAGGTCATCGCGATCGGGAACCCACAAACGATTGAGAAAGTACAAAAGACCATCGGGTTTGGTTTCGAGTTGAAGTTCGGCACCACATGACATTTCTTCGTACATGTTACCTTCTTCAACGGAGGTACGTTGAGCTTGGAAGATACGAATTTGAAGATCGGTTTGAACGACAACGCTTAAAAGCAGGACGGATTTAACATTAACCTTTCGACTTATGGCATCGGCGACAACATTCGCTTTACCGGGATGGTAGCGAATCTCGCAATCGTAATCACTAAGTAATTCGACCCATCGTCGTTATCTCATGTTGAGATTTTTTTGGTCAAAAATATGTTGAAGGCTTTTATGATCGGTAAAACCACACATTTCGTACCATAAAGGTAATGTCTCCAGATTTTAAGAGCGAAAACGACGGAACCAAGTTCGAGATCGTGAGTTGTGTAGTTCTTCTCGTTGACTTTAAGTTGTCTTGATGCGTAAGCGATGACTTGACCTCGTTGCATAAGAACACAACCAAGTCCTTGATGAGAGGCATCGCAAAATACAACGAAATCGTCGTTTCCATTGGGAAGGGTTAGAACGGGAGCATTGCAAAGCATGTCCTTGAGAGTACAAAAGACTTCCTCTTGCTTCGAACCCCAATCGAAGGGTTTTCACTTTTGGGTGAGAGAGGTAAGAGGCAAAGAGATCTTAGAAAAATTTCGAATGAAACGCCGATAATATCCGGCCAAACCGAGGAAGGATCGAATTTTCGTGAGAGTCGTTGGAGTTTTCCAATCCGTAACGGCCTCAATGTTAGCGGGATTAACATGAATACCTTTTTCGTTTACGATATGTCCCAAAAATTGAACTTCCTCAAGCCAAAATTCACATTTGGAGAATTTGGCATAGAGTTTTTCATTTCTAAGGAGTTCAAGAATGGAACGCAAATGATGTTCATGTTCGGCTTTAGATTTGGAAAATATGAGAATGTCATCAATAAAGAAAATAACGAATTTATCAAGGAATGGTTTACAAACGCGGTTCATGAGGTCCATAAATACCGCGAGTACATTCATCAACCCGAAGGGCATAACCAAAAATTTGAAATGTCCATATCGAGTACGGAAAGCGGTTTTCGGAATGTCTTCTTCGCGAACACGCAATTGATGATAACCCGATCGAAGATCAATTTTGGAGAAACAAATTGCGCCTTGAAGTTGGTCGAATAGGTCGTCAATACGTGGCAAGGGATATCGATTTTTTATGGTGAGTTTGTTAAGTTCTCGGTAATCGATGCTCATACGAAACGAACCATCCTTCTTTTTCACGAATAAGACGGGTGCACCCCAAGGAGAAGAGCTTGGACGAATGAAGCCTTTATCGGAAAGTTCTTCGAGTTGGTTTGATAGTTCTTGCATTTCCGATGGGGCTAAACGGTAATGAGCATTGGCCATGGGCATCGCGCTGGGCACAAGATCGATTTGGAATTCAATCGAACGAACGAGAGGAAGACCGGTGACATCATCGGGAAAGACATCGAGGAAATCACGAACAATGGAAATATCTTGGATTTTCCTTTCCTTTTTGTCCTTTGTCACCGAGAGAGCTAAAAACGGAACGTACTTTTGGCGTAAGTACTTTTGCGATTGAGCACACGACATGAGATTAAGCCTTCGAGGTGTTGCGTTGCCGAAGACCTTAAGAATTTTACCGTTGACAAGCGGAATACGAATAAATTTATCGAAACAAACGACTTCGGCACGGTGCAAAGATAACCAATCCATGCCTACTATGACATCGAAACTTCCCATTTGCATCAGGATGAGATCGATGGAGAATTTATGATTAGCAAGGATGAGAGTACAATCGCGGACGACAGAGTTGATGGTAATAGAATTGCCATTGGCGACTTCAACAGAGAACGACCGGGAAAGCTTAGTTCGAGGCATCGCAAGTTTCGACTCAAATTTCAAAGAAATAAAACTTCTATCGGCACCAGTATCAAATAAAATAGAAGCTAAATGATGGTTCACCAAAAACATACCGTTCACGACATCGTTTGCCACTTGAGCTTGATTCACGTTCATCATGAAAGCTCGCCCTTGATTGCCATGGTTGACTTGAGGTGCTTGTTGTGGAGGTGGAAGTGGTGCTTGGATTGCTTGGATGGGTTGGATGAGTGGTGCATTGATTTGGGGAATTTGGGGTTGGTAGGTTTGAACTTGATAAGCTTGGGTTTGGTAGTATGGTATAGTTACGGTTTGAGCTTGGTTCGCAAAGGTTAATCGGGGACAATTATTGCGGAAATGGTTAGGATCACCACAATTAAAGCAAGCTCGGGGTTGTTGGGGTTGGTTTGGTGGGTAGGGTGCATAACGGTTTTGGGCATTTTGGGGAATATTTCTTGGTTGGTTAGGTTGGTTGGGTTGGGTTCGTTGGGCGGATCGGCAAGTCGTGCTAAGATGACCAAGTCGGTTACAAAGGGTACAATGGCGACATGGCATGTTTGGTGGGTGGTAAAATTGGAAAGGGTTGCATTGCGGGAAAGGACCGGTATAGGGTCTTCGGTTTTGGGGAGCTTGGGTTGGTTGTTGGGGTTGGGTGACGGCAATGTTTCGGTAATTAGTCTTGGGTTTCTTGTTGTTGTTGTTGTTGTTGTTGTTGTTTTTGTTGTGACGGGATGAGTTGGAGTAGTTAATAGCTTGTGGTGTGGGTTCAACCTTGGCTTGGGGAGCGGGCTCGGCTTTGGCTTTCTCGGTCGTTTTCTTAATGGTGAGGGTTCCCGCTTTCACGTGATTTTCCGACAGCGCGCCGGCTAAAGTGATGGCATCCTCGAGGATCACGGGTTTGCTACTCATAACAGAGTCCCGGATTTGCATAGGTAAACCCCCAATGTATTAATCAATTTCACGTTCGGTTGGGGTAACTAAATGAGGAACAAGGATGCTCAACTTGTGGAAGCGGAGTGAGTAAGCGGCGTTATCAGCACTCTCTTGTCTAAGATTCCAAAATTCCTCCTCGAGCTTTTGAAGTTCGTGCTTGGGGAAAAACTTCTTCATCATGAGTGCTTTGAGATCGGACCATGGAAGAGCCAAATCCATTTCCGAACCTTGGAGGTGCATAACACTACTCCACCATGTTAGAGCGGTTTCTCTAAACATGCTTGACGCGAAATTTGTCTTTTTTCGTCAGGGCATTCGCTGTGTCGGAACACACTCTCGGTCGATTCGAACCATTGCAACAAGGTAGTCTCACAATTGGTTCCACGGAACTCGGACGGGTTAGCACTAGTAAATTGTTTAAGCAGGTAGGATGCGGGTTTGGGTTCAACGGGTGCAACAACGGGTACGGGTTGGGCAGCTTGGATTTGGGTTATAAGTTCGAGAATCACAGCGGCCATTTGTTTGGCGATGAGAGCGGCCATACGTCGAGTGGAGTTCTTGCGCGGTTGGCGTCTTAGCGGAGGCATGCTAAAAGTTTATAAAGAAAATGGAATAAGTTTTAGGTAAAAAGAAATGAATATGAAGGTGTAAAAAAAATAAAATAAGATGAAGTTTGATTTATTGATTGTGAATCCTAAAGTTAGTAAGGAAGAGATGTTAGTGTTAGATAAAAATACAAGTCTTTGTATATAAACAACAAAACCGAAAACAATAGTAAATGGTTTTTGAGAAGTTAAAGCTTAAAAATTTGAGATTTTGAGATTTATAGAGTCGGAAAAATCGTGCATGATCCACAATGACTTGATATCCCGACACTAAAAAGTTTATAAAACACCACGTTGGAGTCTAAACATGTGTACGTACCATCGAAACTTTTTCATGTTTTCGACTCAAATAACGATAATAACACAATAAATCGAGATACAACGTCATGTCAAAACGCTAGTACACGTACCACCGTAGTTCTATTGTTTTGACACCGAAAATAAGGATGGCGACTGGAACGCTCGCATTCGACTTCTTAAAGTATTGACATTTATAACACGATTTGTGGCCTAGAAAACGAGCACTATAACTCAACCATCCCAGGTAAGTAAATCACCTTCGATTCTTGGAATCTTTTTGTCAAATGGTCGTTTTATAATGTCTCATTTTCTATGATGGCTACAAACCCGAAATAAACGCAACCTTTAAGGGATTTGAAACAACGGGATCCAAGTTAATCTTGTAATCCATAAAACACAATGAAAACTACCTTTTGCTTTTTAAGGTAAGGATACCTTGGAAATACTATGAAAGTGTGTGTATGTGAACATTTAGGATATTGGTGAATTTTAAACAAGTTTATAAATAAATAACATGCGATATGAACAATCAATTATAGAGTAAACACGTATGAGCACACGTATAGGACCCTAAGCATAACAATTCTAGGTCGTTACGTCTAACCACCTATCTTATTGTCATGGCTTTGATACCAGTTTGTTACACCCCGACCAAAGGCGGCGGATCATGCCGAGGTGTAACGATTGCCCATAAGCACATGACACTATTAAAGCAACAATATTTAATAAACTCATTTCATTTCACAACATCGAAAATGTCACATAACAATATTCATAACAAGACAGAATATAATATAACAAAATATAGCAAATCAAATATTGTTCATTTTTACTAATATCCTAAAGGTATTTGTGACGTTTTCTTCAAGCATCCAAAATCAACCAAGACGTAAATTTGTAACATTTCATAAAATAAAGTTTGTCAACACAAAGGTTGGTGAGAAATTCATAAGTTTGAACATATAGATATATATTAAGAAAGATCTACAAAACTAGTATACGAAACAATAAATAAAAGCCACAAATTGGATAAAAATCGTTAATAGAATTACGTTAGCGACACCTGCCATAAGAGAATACCAGATGGTTCAGGATTTAATAGAATATCGTTAATTTCATTACGCTAACGACAACATGCTATAAGAGAATACCAGATAGTTCACGGATTTATAGACTTCCACCAACCAAAAGCGATAAACACGTAAGCATATAATCATAGAACAACAAATCGAGCAAGTATTTAAGTAATGTATACAATAACGTTTGTGGTTTAAGACCCAAGAATAAAACATTTAGTTTAAATAAGATGAAATGTCACCCTCAAAAAATAAAAGATAGAAAACGGTGCATGAAAGTACTCACGTTCAAGTAATAAACTTGAAAAGTTGGTAAGTTAGAGATTTCCGGAATGACGGGTTTAACGTATGAAGCCTAAATAAAAGAAAGCCTTGGATTAAGAATGGTTGTCTTGAAGATCTTTAAATAAAATAATTGTTGCAAAAAGTAAACAATTATAGTTCAAGGTTTAAAATGTAACTATTTAAGAATTTATATTAATAACCCTTTAAAATGTAAGTTTGCTCGAAACCGGGTTAAAGTATCTAACCTTAATATTTACTTAATCAATGTTAAGTAATAAGGTGGGAAAAATGCTAAAATGCAAGTTCTATTGGGCTAAAGATACTAAAACGAGTCTTTAACGAGTGTTCGGGTTGTTGGTTCGGGTCTTGACGAATGGTCAAACCCAAAGTCAACTTTCCAAAATATTAATTGTTATGAGATAACTCACAAAAACTTTATAAGACTTATCCAAGTATGTAGATCTAGTTTTTTAGAACTAACAACGTACGTTAAGCGAGTGTTCGGTTTTGTTGGTCCAAACTTTGTTATGAGATCAAGTTGGATCCAACATTTCCATGTACTTAAGAAAATAATTAAAATCAGTTTGTAAACTATTTTAAAGAAATATACAACTCTTGATAGCTAAAAACACACTTGTGTGTTTTAAGCGAGTAAAAATCAGATCGGTTCGGTTTCCATCTCACAACAAGTTCATAGATGGATTCCACATACCCATATATCATAGATATTTTATAATATTGTACAAATGAAAATTTTTAAGTTCTACAACTAAAAAGTCAACAACAAGTCTTTTTAACAAAAGTTCGGTTTGGTTCGGTTTCCATCTCACAATGAGTTCATAGATGGATTCCACATACCTATGACTTGTAAATGTGACTAACAACTAAAATGAGCAGAAGTTAAACATAAATAATATGTGCAAGCAAGTTATGTGAGTGTATATATATCAAGAACACAAAGTCCTCCATAAAGCCTTACCTTACGAGATCCGAAACTTAACCAACCGGAGTCGGAGAAGTAACTACCAAAGGTAACAAGGGGTGTGTATTATATATATGTTGTACCACCATATTCAAGTGTTAGTAATGTTAGATGAACAAGTTAGAATGAAAGACTATAGTTAGTTTGACTTGAGAAGTCAAACCTTCAAGAATACATAAATAAACAACCTTGAATCTATGGAGGATTTGAGAGAGAATTTGGAGTAAGAGCAAGTGTAAAATGAAGAAGATGAGTGTGTATATATAGGGTAAGGGTCAAAGCTTATTTACAAGGTTCTCTTTTATGTTTTGCATGAAATAGGTTGGTTAAACAAACAAGCAAAGCACATAACAACAAACAACAATGAAATGGTATACAGGGGGTCCTAGACGCAGCGCGGCCTCCTCCTAGCCCTCTAGTCACGTGGCGCGGCATGCCAGGGTGGGGGGGGGGGCTGGCCCTGCTCGTCTAGTTGTTCGTTTCGCGTCCGGAAGTTCGTTTTTGATGTAATTTGCTCGTTTTAAGTCCGTTTTCGAATCTGTAAAAGAGGTTTTTCAAATTAAACAAATGGGAACAATTTGGTAACATAAAAATCCAATATTTTATATATCATGAGTTTCGGTTTACAAAACGGGTCGGTTTACAACATAAAACAATGCATATACGAATATAAACAAGACCCGAAATTGACGAATGTCACAGTACTGGTACCGAAATCGATACCGATTTGGTATCATCGGTACCAAAGTTTTGAGTTTAGGTGCCGGTACTGGTACCAGTATTCCTGATTTTTTTTACCTTCAATACCTTATACCTATACCGTCCCGGTACCGGTACCGCAACCAATTTTTTTGCGATTTTCGGAACCGGTCAATATCGGTAAGGTGCTGATCTCATCCCTACGCTTAACGTTCCTTATGTTCCTTTAAAGCATGGACCTTTTGTACTAAGCAGGCCTCAAATGAGGAATCTTCAGTCCATGCAAATCATAACATATGATTAGCAAATAGAAACTTTTGTGTTATTAAAAGGTGCAACTTTGACTACTTGTTCTACAATCACTGTAGCTTGATTCATAATTAAAATTAAACCAAGTCACAATTGAAGCTTCAAAAACTCATTTGCACCAACATGAGTATAACAATAACTAACAAAAATCATCCTTCACAAAAACTCATTTGCACCAACATGAGTATCATTTGCACCAACATGAGTATTAGAAACTCATTTATCTTTTGACAGCCTTAAAACGCAACTACACTCTTTAGCAACATAATATACAGCAAGAACAACCTTTTTAACAGCATTATAATGCGATGAAACTGCACTTTGAATATATTAAAATGCAACAAAATCCGCACACTTTTGACAACACAATATGCAACAAAAGCAACAGTTTTTAACAACACTATAGTGCGGAAAAACTGCACTTTTAAGAACATTAAAATGCAGCAAAAACTGCACACTTTTGACACGAAAACATGCAACAAAACTGCATATTTTATAGTACTAAGTGCAGCAAAACTGCACTTGAAAGATCCATTTTTCAGCCTTCTTTTGGCCAATTTACTTGACATTTTAAAAAACTTACATAACCAAACTAAGACGAATTAAACCTAATATGGTTAAATCCTAAGCCTTAAGCAAACCTCAAAAACATGAATTTTCTACTCGAACACACTAAATAGATTTGATGCAATGTGAAGTTACCCCAATAACCATTTATACACGAACCAAAGTGAATCTGCTTCAGATCATCCGATTAAACTGAACTAATTGAATCAAACAATCAGAAATCAATTAAATTTAATCGACTGCATCAAACAATAAAAACATGATTATTTAGAAATAGATTTAATGAATATATTATTGAATCGATTGAGAATAAAATAGAAATCAAAATTGAACCTGGTTATCCACGAGGATGGAATTGACGGTTTCATGTACTGGGTCCGGTGGGGAGAGGCGGGGTCCGTGAGGGTGATGTTCGACAGTGCAGAGGTGAAGAAGGGGAGGGGAGATGGTGAGGAGGTGGAGCGTGTGTATCTTGTCTGAATGGTTCAACAACATATTCCAACTGAATGGTTCAGATAAGGCCTGAATCGTTAAGAGGTTTTAATAAATCAACCAAACACCACCATATCTTACCGATTCAGACTTGGGCCTCTGAATGATTCCATTCAGAGGCAAAAAAATAGGCTCATATCCAACATTGGCCGACACACCCTATTCATCATGTCCATAAATGATGCGGGAGCATTCGTTAAACCGAATGACATTACGAGGAACTCGTAGTGTCCATACCGCGTCCGGAATGCTGTTTTAGGGATGTCTGCCTCTTTCACCTTTAGTTGATGATAACCTGATCTAAGGTCTATTCGTGAGAACCAACTCGAACCTTATAGTTGGTCAAACAAATCATCAATCCGTGGCAATGGATATCTATTCTTCACCGTAAGTTTATTCAACTCACGATAGTCTATACACATTCTCATGCTTCTGTCCTTCTTCTTAACGAACAACACTGGTGCGCCACACGGGGAAACACTTGGTCTTATGAAACCTTTGTCAAAGAGTTCTTGCAGTTAAGACATCAGTTCTTTCATCTCGGATGGCGCCAGGCGGTAAGGTGCTTTCGCGACGGGTTATGCTCCTGGAATTAAATCTATTTGAAATTCTATCTCTTGCTCCGGCGGCAATCCCGGAAGATCCTCAGGGAACACTTATGGATAGTCGCACACAATAGGAACATCTTTTACTTCTTTCGTCTTGGCCGTAGCTTTGATAGCATACGCCAAGTAGGCACCGCACCCTCGCCTTAACAAACTTTCGGCTTTTATCATTGAAATGACGTTAAGCCCGAAACTTTCTTTATCACCATAAACCGACACCGTACCACCATCCAAGGACTTTAACCTTATCAACCTACTCTTACACACTATTTGAGCCTCAAACTCAGATAGCCAATCCATTCCCAAAACCACATCGAACCCTCCTAAGGTCATAACATACAAGGTAACAGGGTACTCACGTCCCTCTAACTCTATCTTACAATCCTTAACCATCCTCATTATCTTAACCGAAGTCTCACTAGCGGTTTCTACTATAAAGGTCTCACGCACATGACAACATTTCATGTTTGCTAACTTACTAAATGGTATAGCTACGAAACTTCTATTGGCACGTGAATCAAATAACACAGAAGCGGATATACCATTTACTAGAAACGTGCCTGTCACAACATCTGGAATTTGTTTGGTCTGCTCCTGAGTCAGCATGTAGGCCCTGGTCCTTGGCCTAGCTTGATCAGAGTCATTCCTTCTGCTTCCTCCAACTTCACCATCAGTGCACTCCCTTGCCATATGGCACGTCTTACCACATTTGTAGCATGCGGGTTTTGCATTGCATTCATTAGCATAGTGCCCCACCTTCCCACACTTATAACAGACATTTGTCCCAAGCCTGCATTCTTGATGTGTAGTGAAACACACTTACTTTCCATATCATTTTTATCATGTTTTAATTACTTTTTAGTTTAATTATTAAGGTTTATGGTTTATTTACGCTTGATTTTACAAATATAATTGTTTTCTTGTAGGTTATGAAGTTTGGTGAAAAAAAGAGTTAAATTGAAGAGTTTAGGGGCTTAATTGTGCAACTTTCAAACTTACAAGTCAAGGCCCGACCCAAGCCCACTTCTTAAAAGCCTTTTATAATATTATATTAAGTTAATAACACTTGTTAGCAGCCATTCATTCCCTCATAATCCCAAAATCAAGAAAAAAATAAACCCTAAAACCCTAACTAGGGCAGTCCGATCGCAGCTACAGTGCAGCCAGCAAAGAAGAAAGAAAAAAAGAAAAGAAGGTGGCGGCTGAGGCTGTTGGCGGCTGCAAATCAAAAAGGGACATCGGGGCAGCTGCTAGGGACCTTATACATCACAAATCTCAGCCATAATACTAAGTAAAACATTCATAATCTTTACTTGTTTTTTCAAGAACCCTAACTCTATTGATTTGGTCTTTTGTTTTGAATTGTTTTGCAATTGATTGATTGTTTGTCTTGTTATTGACATTGTTTGGATCTTGAATGAGTTTAATTATGTTTATGATGATGTTTATGATGTTTTTCTTGAGTATGCATGGCTGTCCAAAATCAATGAGTAGCTAAACTTGTTTGTTCTACCTAGGATAGATGATTGTTGAGTAGTTTTGACTTGTTTAATGGATTGTTAATGTTCAAGACTTAAATTATTGTTGTAAAGTTTAACTAAACCATAAATTAGATTGTGTGTGATGGCTGTGTTTTATTTGTTATTACTTATAATCCTCTTGCATTAGTTAATTGAATTGGTTTTGATTAATTGATTGTTTGTTAGACTCTTGACTTGGTGTTAGGGTTTATTTGCGGGGTGTACAACCGTAGGGATAAGTGGGTAATATAATCATCTAAAATCAGTTAAAATACACCTTATTTGAGACCGAGAGGTGATAAGAAGTAATATTGTCTCGTTGCTTTTACTTGTTAGAATTAAGACCGCGCGAGAGCGGGTTTTTGTCTTGTCAAGTTTGAGTGTTTATGTGCAATTAGTTGGTTTAATTTGGGTTAAGTTAAATTGTTCCTCTATCCTTGGTTGCGTAGTATTCGTTTCCATTAGGCTAGTGTGTCGGTGAGACCGAGAGGTGAGTCGACATTTGAACACGTTAATAATTGTTTTACCGGTTTGTTCTTTAAAATCAATTAAAACAAGTTAGAGTTTGTTAGAGAGACTGAGAGGTAATTTGACTTTCTTAAACAAGTTTTAGTTGTGTCATCTTTTATAACCGGTGTCTTGACTATTTTCAATCCGTTGTCTTGTTATTTCTATCAACATGATTCATTCTTAGGTAGACGTTTTTATTCATTGAATTTAAATCAAAGTTTTCAAAGTTTTGTCAAAAGTTTTTATTCAGTTAAGTTAAGTAGTTAAATAAATTCTAAAATAAATCAATTAAATATTTTGGTGAGTCTTGGTTAGAGTTTAGTAATTAAAAACGTTTTCACGTGTCTTCGAGTTCGATATCCGGACTTTCCTTATCTGTGCTATACGCGATCGGTACACTTGCCGTTTGTGTGAACTAGGATAGGTTGTTTGGTTTTTAAAGCTTAGTTGCGACTTGTGTTTTATTTATATATATATTTTCGCACATCAAGTTTTTGGCGTCGTTGCCGGGGACACGGTTAGAGGCGTATTAAGAACAACTCGAGTTAAGACTTGACTTGTTTGCTACTTGTCTTTCTTATTTGTTTTGTTTGTTAGTTTAAAATATTTAGCTTATTATAATTTCTTTTATTTATTTTAATAGTTGTATGCGACGTACTCGATCTTTAGGACCACCAGAAGTTGAAGGATTTCCCGAACCAGAGAGAGAGCTTCTTGAGAGGCGTCGTACAAAACCGTCTTCCAGTTCATCTACATCCGTCAGTAATACGTTTTCTTCTCCTACTTAATCTGAACCCGTCATTAGGGATAGGATTATGGGCGACGCGAATCCACTACCGAGGAGGACAGTGCAGACTGGGCCCGTCCGGTCGATGCTGGCGCGAGATCCAGCATTGCTCCACCAGCTATAGGAGTTCAAACGACTTGGCAGATTCCATCTAACGTTCTGAACACGATTGCTCATTCTGCTCAGTTTCACGGGTTGCTCCACGAGAACCCGCATTCTCATCTCACTCGTATTACACGTATCTGCGACACGTTTCACCTTGCCGGCGTATCCGAAGACGCCATAAAACTCCGAATCTTTCCGTTCTCACTCGTTGATCATGCGAGTCTGTGGCTTGAGTCCCTCCCACAGGGATCCATTGCTACTTGGGCTGCCATGCAGACCTAATTTCTTGAAAAATACGATCCTCCGGCTAAGGCCGCTCGTTTGCGTAACAAGATTCATTCTTTCCAGATGGAGGACACCGAGAGCTTCTACGAGGCGTGGAAAATGTTCAAAAATCTACTGGCTTTATGTCCAAACCACGGCCTACAAGACTGGGTGGTTGTCGAGAAGTTCTACAACGGAGTGACGTACGCAACTCAGAGTATGCTCGACACAGCTGCAGGAGGTAACCTACTGACGACGAAGGATACGGATGAGTGCATTGCCTTGTTTAACGGTTTAGCCATGAGTGGATACCAGCGACCACCAGTTAAGAGTACCAAAACCGTCGATTCCCTATCACGCGGCATGCATTCGGTCGACAACAGCACCGCACTGGCGGCACAAGTTGAAGCGTTAGCAAAGATCGTGAAGGACTTACAGGTGAAAAGTAAGTTATGCGAGATCTGTAGAGGGGGACACGACACCGTTCAATGCCCCGTAGGTTTCCAGGAGGAGGCAGTCGACTTCGTTAATAATCCAAACCAAAATCAACATTCTTTCAATTCTTATAATTCGGGGTGGAGAGGTAACCAAAATTCCAATTGGAGGAACGGAAATCAGTCCGGCTTCCAGCAACGTCAGAGCCTATTCCAGGATCCCGGTGAGGGACCGAGTAGTGGGGAGAAGAAGCCCACGTTAGAGGAGATGATGGCACAGCAGACACAGATGCTGCAGCAACTCATGACTCGAGAGGACTCCCGTCACAAAGAAACTCAAGAGAAATTCCGGGAGCACGAGTCATTCATGAGAAATCAAGGAGCGTCAATCCAAAATCTTGAGCGTCAGATGGGAGAGATAGCAAGTCGTCTAAATGAGAGGTCGCCAGGTACACTTCCAAGTAACACTGAAAAAAATCCGAAGGCGTTTGCGAAGGCTGTGACGACAAGGAGCGCTGCGGGGGCACGTAGCGAGCCCGTGATTCAAGAGGCGACGAGAGGAGTCGTTAACGAGCCTGAGGTAGATGTAGAGGAGCAGGTAGACGAGGAGATTCAGTTGGAGTCTCCACCGGCAGAGGTGCATCAAAGGCACAGCCCAGGAAGTACAGCACAGGCCGAGAACCAACCATCACCCAGCACACCACCGAGATTCTACAAACCTTGACTCCCATTTCCCAGGAGAGTCCGTAGGGATAGAGACGAGGAGCAGAACTCCAAATTTCTTGATCTTTTGAAGCAACTTCATCTTAATATTCCTTTCCTTGAGGCACTTACGCAAATGCCCAAATACGCAAAGTTTCTCAAGGATATTCTTTCAAACAAAGAGAAGTTAGGCGAAGTCGCTTCCATTCCTCTGAGTGCTGGTTGCTCTGCAGTCTTGCAGAGAAAGTTACCAGAAAAGATGTCCGATCCTGGGAGTTTCACAATTCCCTGCATCTTGAGTGATAATACGGTCGTCCATGCACTGGCAGATCTTGGTGCCAGTGTTAATCTCATGCCGTATTCCGTGTATCGTAAGTTGGGTCTAGGCGAACCGAGACCTACTCGTATGAGTATCCAGCTTGCTGATCGTTCTATGAAATACCCCCGAGGGGTGGTCGAGAACATGCTTGTTCGTGTCGACAAGTTCATCTTCCCGGTGGACTTTGTCATCGTGGACATGAACGATGACGATAGTGTCCCACTCATCTTGGGCCGACCATTCCTTGCCACTGCACAGGCATTGATCGATGTCTGCGAGGGTAAATTAATCTTAAGAGTTGGGGATGAGAACGTCACCTTTGACGTTCGACAGTCACTGAAACACCCCAAGTCTGCTGATGACTCCTTATACTTCATTGATACCATCATGGAGCATGTCGGGGAGTTTTTCAGCAAAATTTGTGGAGGATCTGCCTCCGACACCCAGATTCTCGATAGGGAGATTCCGGAGATTGAAATGGTTGCCGTAACCAATCAGTCCTTAAATGACGACACCGAGTCGCATACCCCTGAATCTGGCGTGTATGCTGAGATCGTACGAGACGATCCGATGGACCGACCTTCGGTCGAGACTCCTCATCTTTCCTTGGAGCTTAAGGATTTACCTTCCCACCTTGAGTATGTTTTTTTAGATGAAGAGAGGAAGCTTCCGGTTATCATTGCATCTGCGTTAACCGAGGTCGAGAAGGAGAAGCTGTTGAGGGTGCTACGAGAGCACAAGGAGGCTATTGCTTGGAAGATTATCGACATCAAGGGTATCAACCCTTCGTTCTGCACTCATAAAATCCTCATGGAGGAAAATTTCAAAACTGTCATCCAGCCGCAACGGCGGCTTAATCCGAAAATGCAAGAGGTCGTAACAAAGGAGATCATTAAACTCCTTGATGCGGGGATCATTTTCCCCATTTTTGATAGTGCTTGGGTGAGTCCAGGCCAGGTGGTTCCTAAAAAGGGTGGCATGACTGTCGTCACCAACGAGAGGAACGAGCTTATTCCCACGAGGACTGTGACGGGATGGCGAGTCTGCATTGACTATCGCCGACTGAATGATGCCACCAGGAAAGACCACTTTCCTCTCCCATTCATTGATCAGATGTTAGAGCGTTTAGCAGGTCAGCAGTATTACTGCTTCCTAGATGGGTTCTCCGGGTATTTCCAGGTTTCGATAGCTCCCGACGACCAGGAAAAAACCACTTTTACATGCCCTTACGGAACGTTTGCTTACAAACGTATGGCGTTCGGACTTTGTAACGCTCCGGCCACATTCCAGAGGTGTATGGTGGCCATTTTCCATGATATGATCAAAAACTCCATGGAGGTGTTCATGGACGATTTTTCCGTATTTGGGAGTTCCTTCGATCATTGTTTATCAAATCTCGAGAGGATGATGTCCCGCTGCGTTGACACCAACCTAGTCCTTAACTGGGAAAAATGTCATTTCATGGTTCGCGAGGGCATTGTTCTAGGTCATCGAATCTCAAGTGCGGGGATAGAGGTTGATCGGGCAAAGGTCGAGACCATTTCTAATCTCCCCCCGCCTACTTCTGTGAGATCAATTCGTAGTTTTCTAGGTCATGCCGGGTTCTACCGCCGGTTCATCAAAGATTTTTCTAAAATCGCGAGACCCATGAACAAACTCTTGGAGAAGGATGCTCCATTTATTTTTGCTGAGCAGTGTATCGAGGCGTTTGATCTTCTAAAAGACAAACTAGTTAACGTCCCGATCATGGTTGCTCCCGACTGGTTGTTACCATTCGAGTTGATATGTGACGCAAGCGACTTCGCAGTCAGAGCGGTTCTTGGACAACGGAAGGATAAACATTTCCATCCGATCTACTATGCAAGCCGGACTTTAAATGGCGCACAGGAAAGCTATACCACCCCCGAAAAAGAGCTTTTAGCTGTGGTGTTCGCTTTCGACAAATTTAGGTCCTATCTGGTTTTGTCCAAAACGATTGTTTATACGGATCATGCCGCTATTAGATATCTTTTCAGCAAGCAGGATGCTAAGCTCGTCTTATCCGATGGATCATGTTGCTTCAAGAGTTCGATATAGAGATCCGTGATAAAAAGGGGGCCGAGAATATGGCGGCTGATCATCTTTCACGACTAGAGGAGTTGATTTAGGAGACTCGGGAGTTAGGATCGACGATCGTTTTCCGACGGAGAGTCTGATGTTCGTTACTGCACAAGAGGAAGGTTTTCCATGGTTTGCTGATTTCGCGAACTATCTTGCTGACGGATACCTCCCAAAGATGCCTTACCAGCAAAAGAAGAAATTCTTTGCTGACATCAAATTTTACCTTTGGGACGATCCATATCTTTTCCGCATTGGTGCTGATCAGCTTATTAGAAGATGTGTGGATGTCAAGGAAGGATGACAAATTTTGAGCCATTGTCATGTGGGACCGACTGGAGGTTACCACGGTGTGAGTTCTACGGCAAAGAAAGTATTTGATTCTGGTTTTGACTGGCCGTCTATCTTTAAGGATGCTCACCTGTTCGTTAAGAGTTGCGATCGTTGCCAGCGCGTCAGCAACATTTCTTCGCGGAACGAAATGCCCCAGAATGCCATTCAAGTTTGTGAGGTTTTTGATATCTGGGGTATTGATTTCATGGGACCGTTTCCATCCTCGCGTGGAAACAAATACATACTCGTGGCCGTCGATTACGTGTCTAAGTGGGTTGAGGCCAAAGCTCTACCCACCAATGATGCCCGAGTGGTAGTCCGTTTTCTGAAAAGTCTGTTTGCTCGTTTTGGAGTCCCGAAAGCCTTGATCAGTGATAGAGGTACTCACTTTTGCAACTCGCAGATGGAAAAGGCGTTGAAGCGTTATGGGGTCACCCATCGGCTTGCGACCGCCTACCACCCACAGACTAGTGGGCAAGTAGAAGTGAGTAATCGGGGAATCAAACGTATTCTCGAGAAAACGGTGGTTCAAATCTTCGGGATTGGTCCGACAAATTAGATGACGCTCTGTGGGCCTTCCGTACAGCCTACAAGACTCCGACTGGTTCCACACCATTTCGGATTATTTATGGAAAGGCCTGTCATCTTCCTGTTGAATTGGAACACCGCGCTTCATGGGCCCTTCAAAGGGTTAATCTGGATTTACCCGCCGCAGAGGGTAATCGTTTCCATCAATTACACGAATTAGAGGAGCTCCGGGATCACGCATATGCACAATCATTTCGGTATAAGGAGCATACGAAGGAACTGCATGACAGGAAATTGAAGGGTACTAAGCAGTTCAAGTGTGGGGATAAGGTTTTACTGTATAATTCACGGTTGAGGTTATTCCCAGGAAAGTTGAAATCCCGATGGTCGGGACCGTTCACGGTCACTGAGGTTTTCCCGTATGGCACGATTGAGATACAAGACCGAAGCGGGAAGTTTAAGGTGAACGACCATAGATTGAAGCACTACATTGGAGAGCCGATAACTGATCAGACAGTCGAGGTGTTCTACCTTGACTCATTCACCGAGGAATAGTCGTGATGGATGCATCACTCGGGAGACAGCCCGAGTTGTAGAGTTTGTATTATGATTCTCTTTATTATCTGTTTTTATTTGTTTTATTTTTATTTATATTTATAAAAACATAAAAATACAAAAAAAATAAATATTTAAAAAAAATCAAAAAATTAAAAAATTCAAAAACACAAAAATATGTTTATTTCTTATGTTTTTGTTTTCTGTTTTGTACACCGCTACATGCGAGCGAATTTGAGATGTTACAGGTATTATTATGCGCATGGTAGCTCTGATGGCGTTTTGGAACTGGTTCACCCATGGTTGCGGCCGCGAATGAAATGCTATACGGTCGTTCGAGTCATACACAGCCGATGAAGAATCTGCATCTAAACCAGGGGAGTAACCCGTTCTCTATTTTAATTTCTGTTCTTTCAAGTTTTAATTTTATGCTTTACGTTTTATTTTTATTTTATTTCTTTTCCTTGTTCTCATCGAGGACGATTTCGTTCTAAGTGTGGGGATGAGAATTTGTTTTACTTAGTTGTAGAAAAGAAAAAAAATTTAAAAAAAATAAAAATTAAAAAAAAAAATAAATAAATAAAAATTTTTCACTTGTTTTTTGTTTTTGTGCGTTGTTTAAGTTTAAAAAAAATATATATAAAAAATATAAAAAAAATAAAAAAATAAAAATGTCCCTTGTTTTTAGTTTCTTTTGCATTAAAGTGGGAGATGATGATATTTATCGGAAATCGGTTTTTCAAACTACTAATAATATGAGATAAATAAAAAAAAAACGCACTTAACTTGGAATGTGTCGGTAGGCTCAGCCTTGAAAATGAAAGGGCAAATTTGATAAAACGGTTAAACGGAAATCTTTTGTGGGTAAAGCGTTTTGTCCGTGGAAAAATAAGCAATGAAAGGTCGGGCCATACTCAAGCCTCAAATTTTGGTATGAAAAAGTGGAAATATCATGAGTTTTTAAAAATCTGAATACGTTATCATATGATGCTTGGGTAGGTTTAACGTTAGAGTATGCCGTGTAGCCTGTGATATAAATCTTAAAATGCTAGTTTAGTGTTTTACACCTCATCGGCGTATGGTTTTATAACCTTAAATCCTGTATTGATGGGATGCTTCGGGTCCGGAGACCATGGGTCTGTATGCAATCTACTTAGCTGGGTATTCACAATTCCTAAGTGGGGTTGTGGATATTTAAAATAAAGCCAAAGAGCAAACCCTTATAAGTCTATAAACATGATCACAAAAAGTACGAAAGTACAAATACACTACAGACTTGATCATCCACGCTGTTAGTCATGTGGGGTCCCCTTGCTCGCGTCTCATTACCATTAAGAAACGGAACACAAGGGACACGCTACATGTAAGCCCTACAGATAAAATTTTGCATACTCACCTATGGTTATGGATTTGGGGTATTGCTTGATAACGGGGGTATGACATGTTGTGGGGAACACTAACTATAAATAATTGAACCTTAATCGTATCTAATGGCTGCTTGGTAGACTTTGATGCTTAAGCTTAGGTGGATAAACAATACCCTTGATCGTCTTAACTATTCATAAATATTGAGCAACAAAGTTTTAATTCTGCTAATTTTAAGGTTTAAGTCAAATTGGGGTGGTCTGGTCCGGTAAAAGCAGAAAATAAGCGGGTCTTAATTGTGTAAACCACTAAGTAATATTATTGTCGGATCTTATTTGTCCCGGTAAAGATTAAGGCATGGGTTTAGGTGGACAACAATATCGATGATCGCGGTTTTTGCGTTTTTCTGAGCTTTAAAGTATAACCTATATGTTTGATTTAACTTTGATTTTCCGATTCTGATCCAACTGCATTAGACTTTTTCAGGGACGAAAAAGGTTTAAGTGTGGGGATGTTTGATGTGTAGTGAAACACACTTACTTTCCGTATCATTTTTATCATGTTTTAATTACTTTTTAGTTTAATTATTAAGGTTTATGGTTTATTTATGCTTGATTTTACAAATATAATTGTTTTCTTGTAGGTTATGAAGTTTGGTGAAAAAAAGAGTTAAATTGAAGAGTTTAGGGGCTTAATTGTGCAACTTTCAAACTTACAAGTCAAGGCCCAACCCAAGCCCACTTCTTAAAAGCCTTTTATAATATTATATTAAGTTAATAACACTTGTTACCAGCCATTCATTCCCTCATAATCCCAAAATCAAGAAAAAAATAAACCCTAAAACCCTAACTAGGGCAGTCCGATCGCAGCTACAGTGCAGCCGGCAAAGAAGAAAGAAAAAAAAGAAAAGAAGGTGGCGGCTGAGGCTGTTGGCGGCTGCAAATCAAAAAGGGACATCGGGGCAGCTACTAGGGACCTTATACATCACAAATCTCAGCCATAATACTAAGTAAAACATTCATAATCTTTACTTGTTTTTTCAAGAACCCTAACTCTATTGATTTGGTCTTTTGTTTTGAATTGTTTTGCAATTGATTGATTGTTTGTCTTGTTATTGATATTGTTTGGATCTTGAATGAGTTTAATTATGTTTATAATGATGTTTATGATGTTTTTCTTGAGTATGCATGGCTATCCAAAATCAATGAGTAGCTAAACTTGTTTGTTCTACCTAGGATAGATGATTGTTGAGTAGTTTTGACTTGTTTAATGGATTGTTAATGTTCAAGACTTAAATTATTGATGTAAAGTTTAACTAAACCATAAATTAGATTGTGTGTGATGGCTGTGTTTTATTTGTTATTACTTATAATCCTCTTGCATTAGTTAATTGAATTGGTTTTGATTAATTGATTGCTTGTTAGACTCTTGACTTGGTGTTAGGGTTTATTTGCGGGGTGTACAACCGTAGGGATAAGTGGGTAATATAATCATCTAAAATCAGTTAAAATACACCTTATTTGAGACCGAGAGGTGATAAGAAGTAATATTGTCTCGTTGCTTTTACTTGTTAGAATTAAGACCGCGCGAGAGCGGGTTTTTGTCTTGTCAAGTTTGAGTGTTTATGTGCAATTAGTTGGTTTAATTTGGGTTAAGTTAAATTGTTCCTCTATCCTTGGTTGCGTAGTATTCGTTTCCATTAGGCTAGTGTGTCGGTGAGACCGAGAGGTGAGTCGACATTTGAACACGTTAATAATTGTTTTACCGGTTTGTTCTTTAAAATCAATTAAAACAAGTTAGAGTTTGTTAGAGAGACTGAGAGGTAATTTGACTTTCTTAAACAAGTTTTAGTTGTGTCATCTTTTATAACCGGTGTCTTGACTATTTTCAATCCGTTGTCTTGTTATTTCTATCAACATGATTCATTCTTAGGTAGACGTTTTTATTCATTGAATTTAAATCAAAGTTTTCAAAGTTTTGTCAAAAGTTTTCATTCAGCTAAGTTAAGTAGTTAAATAAATTCTAAAATAAATCAATTAAATATTTTGTTGAGTCTTGGTTAGAGTTTAGTAATTAAAAACGTTTTCACGTGTCTTCGAGTTCGATATCCGGACTTTCCTTATCTGTGCTATACGCGATCGTTACACTTGCCGTTTGTGTGAACTAGGATAGATTGTTTGGTTTTTAAAGCTTAGTTGCGACTTGTGTTTTATTTATATATATATTTTCGCACATCAATTCTCCACCATGAGCTTTTCCACATTTGTGACACACATCATAACCAGTACCCCACTTGCGCTCGCCACCGTGCACCTTACCACAAGTCTTGCATGTCTTTCTCTCCCACACCTTTTGCTTCTTGTCCCTAGGGTTCCACAACTGAGTACCAGTTTGTTTAGCAGAAACAACCCATTTCTTCTCCATCTTCTCCTCTAACACCACATCGTCCACATCCAGATCATCGTAAACCATCTTTGTGAGTTCAACCGCAAAGTCGAAGGTAATAGGTTTACTAATCTTGACTAATGTGCGGACTTTTTGCGGCAGTCTTCTTATGTAGCACTTGATTCTTTTGGCTTCGGTATTCACCATGTCAGGCACCAACCTAGACATGCGGTTGAATTCAGTGGTGTACTCGCGGTGTGTCATCTTACCCGCCTTCAAGTTCAGAAACTTCATCTCTGCCCAATATACCTCAGCATCAGCACAAAATCGCTTCATGACCATCTCCTTCAGGTCATTCCATCTTAAAGCCTTAATCTCTTCTCTATTCTTTCTATGCTCTATCGACTCCCACCAGTACATAGCTTCGTCTCCGAACGATTGGGTGGCATAACCCACTGCTTGGTCAGGACGACACTGGCTATTTCAGATAACCTTATCCATGGCGGTTATCCATTGAAGGGTAGCGATCGCGTCTCCTAAAACAGTTAGCTTCGGTGGTCGCAACCTTTGAACGACTTATAGTTACACCCACCTCGACTTCTCTTCTATCATCAACCTTCACAGACCTAACCTCGCTCAAGTCGCCTTTCTCCCTCTCATCATCCTTCTTACCGTTTTCTCCTAACCTCTCAACAGTTCTTGCATGGCTTTTAGCAGACTTTTCAGGTTGCAGGTTATTCACTGCAGCAGCTACAGCTTGGGCAATGATAGCCTGAACAACAGGGTCAAGCTGATACCCTTCATTTTGGCTAGGCCCTCGCAGGGTTTCACTTACTCCTTCTCTAGAGTTAAGAATTGGTTCTTCAAAAGGTGGTCGGACAGTTCGTGGTCTACCACGACGTCCCGCACGACCTCCTTGTCCAACGAATTTCTTCGCTCCAGTCATTCGTATTAGTGTGATGTGAGACTCAGTTTCAACAAATATTAGTGTGATGTGAGACTGAGTTTGATGATTTACATTTACACGCCAACTAATATCTATTTGACCTTGGCTTTAGGATATAAAGCAGATATGATTATACATACCGGGGGGGCCAAATATAAGAACCGGTAAGAGCATTCACATTCCATCCCCTATAATTATGTGTGAGGAGTTTGCAAATTATAGGGTGGGGTTATGAGTGTAAATTATAGGGTGGAGAGAGAAATGTAGTGATTTTTTTGTAAATTTGGGGAACATTGTTTGCCCCTATTTATATTTTTTAATATTTGTTGGATTGGTTGTGAGTAGAGGAGAGAGAAAACTGTAATGATAAAGGTATAAAAATATTATTTAATTAAACATGCGAGAGAAATATAGTGTTTTTTAATATAATTACAGAGATATTGACAGAGAGTGTGATTCTAACAAAATATCGATCCATCCATCCATCCATCCATCCATCCATCCTGTATAAACAAACAAACAAACAAACAAACATATATCTAATCTGAGTCTGACGTAGCCTAGGGTTTTACTTTACTCTACTCCCAGATAAAATGGCTGACGACGCACACTACCACCAGTCCGGCGACTCCGTCAAACGCAAGTACGAAGACTCCTCCGCCTCCACCGGCCGCCGTGTCAGTGGATTCTCCGCCGCCCCTGAGTCGTGCAACAGCGTGCCTCCGCCGATGGACGAGATCCAGCTCGCCAAACAGAAGGCGCAAGAGATCGCTGCTCGTCTCTTTAATAACGCCGAATCCAAGCGCTCTAAGTTTGATAATGAAGGAAGCGGCTGGGATAATAATAATAATAATAATAATAATAATAATAATAATAATAATGAGAGCAGCAGAGACTATAGCTCTGGTCCTACTGGTATGATTTTTGTAATTTTTTTTAAGTTAGGGTTTATGAGTGTGAGTGTGTTTGTACGGATTACGGACACGTCTATTGAGTAGCTGCAAATTTGTCATATTGAATTTTTTATGGCTATTAGTGTAGGATGCCTGACTTGTTTGATGTTCGATATAATTTGCTATTTGTTGATTAGTTTTGTCAACTTTACAAGTTTGTTTGCTTAGATTTAAGGTAACGGATACAACTGTGAACGAACGGACCAACTGTTTGTGAACATTTAACTATGTGAATTGTGACTTTATAGTTTTTTTTAAAAATAATTAAACATCTCTTATAAGACTTTAATAGGTGCTCATTTAAGACTGCTCGTGTAGGACTTTATGTTCTTTTATATTTGTTCATTTATGTTCGTTTTTGTTTGTTTATGTTTTTGAACTTGTTAAGAATGTTAATGAACAAACATGAACGATAACAGACATGTTCATATTCTCTAACGAATGAATATGAACATGAAAATTAGTTCGTTAAGTGCTTGTGTTCAGATAAAGTTAAATGAATGAATGAATGAACATGAACATGCTTTCGGACGTTTTCGTTTACTGTCCTAGTAACGGTTTCTTGTTTAGACAATTTTGGTTGCTTAGTTTTGAGAATTTTACAATTTTGGGAGCTCTGTAATGTTTTTGTAAGTTAAATCTATGGTAGTTTTGCCATTCGCTTATTGGTGGGGTGGTAAGGTGGTTAAGGTGTGAAATAGGAGGTCATGGGTTCAATTCCTATAAGGTGCAAAAGTTTAGTCATCCAAAAAAAGATCCATGGTAGTTCTATTGCTCCTTCTAATTAAGATCATTTCATTGATGTGTCTTTTAGTATAAGTTTTGGATGCTTAGTAATGGTTTCATATGTTAAACCCATGGCACTTCTATTGTTTCTTCTCTAATTAAGATAATTTCATTGATGTGTTTTTGGTATTTTTTGGTATAAGTTTTTGAACAACTACTTCAGTTCTTCAAAGGATGCTTGATTGCAATTGTTCATTTGAAGTTTTGATGTAATTAACCAGTTTTGCGTGTGTTTTCTTCAGGATTGCATATGTTTTATTAGTTCATGTTTCGAATTTTTAATCACTACAGATTATGGACATGCTGCACCTTCAATACCATCTTCTTATAGCTATACAAACTCTAGCAAGAAAATTGAAATTCCAAATGGCAAAGTTGGTGTCATTATTGGTAAAGCTGGGGAAACTATAAAGTATCTTCAACTGCAATCTGGAGCAAAGATTCAGATCACAAGGGATATGGATGCTGACCCGCATTCACTTACTAGAGACGTTGACATTTCAGGTTCTGCAGATGCTATTGCAAAAGCTGAGCAGTTGATCAAAGATGTTCTTGCTGAGGTATATATTCAATCAACCTTAATATAAATTATAGTATATTTTGTTTCTAATATACAAACATTTTCATGATCAAACTTATTCTGTAAACCAGGCTGAGTCAGGGGGTTCTGGCACAGTTTCTAGAAGGGTGGGTGGTCAGTCGGGTGGAGGCGAACAGTTTGTGATGAAAGTTCCAAACAAGAAGGTATTATATGTTCAAAAGTAATATCAATTTGTTTGAAAATATTTTTTGCAAGTGGCTTTTAGTTCTTTACATGACATGATTTCACTATGCTTTCAGGTTGGTCTTGTTATTGGTAAAGGTGGCGAGACAATAAAAAGCATGCAAGCCACTACAGGAGCACGTATTCAGGTTTATATAGATTCATTATTATTGTTAACATGGTGTAAAATCAACTTTTAATCTGAACTATTTGTAATTAAGATGCTTGTAATTTACAACTCAGGTGATACCGTTACACCTGCCACCTGGTGATACATCAATCGAGAGGACAGTGCAGATAGATGGAACAAGCGATCAGATAGAGGCTGCGAAACAAATGGTTAATGAAGTAATTAGCGAGGTATGCTTTATGCCTGTATGTATATCAGTGTATGTATGCATGTATACATATTTCTGGTTTATTAAAGTTGATAGTTGATTAATTATAATTATTATGTAGAACCGTCCAAGAAATTCAATGGGCGGTGGATATTCTCAGCAAGGTGGTTATCAAGCCCAGCCCCCCACAAGCTGGGCCCCACCTGGTCAACAAATGCAGCAACCGGGTGGATATGGCTACTATGGTCAACCTGGTGCGTACCCTGGTCAAGGTGGTTACCCCCAGATGCCATATGGCAGTGGGTATGCCACTGGGTGGGACCAGTCAACAGGTCAACAGACCGGTCAGGGTGGTGGTTATGATTATTACAGTCAGCAGCAAAATCAACAGACTCAACCGCCTGGTGCTGGTGCACCGGGATCTACAGATGCATCAGGTTATGGGTATGGGCAACAAGGTCAAGGTTATGGTCAGGATGGATATTATCAACAAGGTTATGGTAATCCTGCGGCTGGATATAATGTTGCGGGTCAAAGTCAAACTTCTGATGGTCAAACTGGAGGGTTTGGTGTGCAGGGTGATGGTTCTAGTCAAGCCCCTCCAACTTCCGCACCTCAGTCTGGTTATGGTCAACAGTCTGTTCAAAACCCGAGCTATCCGTCTCAGGGTTCTGCTCAACAAGGGTATGGAAGTCAACCTGGATATGGCAGTTATGGACCACCTCCGACACAAAAGCCGCCTGTAAGTCAACCTACGTTAGGGCAGTCGCCCAGTTCAACTGGCTATGGTCAACCATCATATGGTGGACCGCCTGCTTATGCTGGTGCGGGATATGGTCAACCACCATATGGTGGACCGCCTGCTGGTCAGGCGAGCTACGGGGCGCAGCAACCGCCAGCATATGGCAGTGGATATCAATCTACTGCTGGTTATGGTTCTGATGCAGCAGCGTCTCAAGCGGCTCCACCTGATTCTAAAGGCTCACCGCAGCAGAGTTAAGAGTAAGTGATGGTTTTAATGTAGGTTTGTAGCGGAGTTGATACCGAGGATGTTTTTGATTGCCTTATGATTTTGTTAATTGGTGGATTAGTTATTTTATGGATCGAAGTTTCAGACAGTTTTATGAACATGCAAATCATACAATTTTATAATTGCTATTTTTCCGTTATAAATTATTATTGTATTTTTCTATGCAAGGTATCACTGCACGTCTTTGATCCTTTAGTTTACATGGTTATTTGGTATCCCGTATACGAAAAATTAGGGCCAAGCTAGGTTCGGTTCGGTTATTAGGTGAAACCGAAAACCGAAGTCATCGGTTTTTTGAATATACAAATCAATCGGTTTTTCGGCTTCTGTTCGGTTATGGTCTATTTCTTTTTCCAGTTACGTGTAGACATTGAAATTAAAGAATTTAAAAATGAAAATGATGATTTTATGCTATCAAGAACGTATTAGAGTATCACATATATATTGAATTCGAAAAGCAAAAATAGGCGTGTTATGTGAAACCATACGAATACAAAGTGACAAAGATACACAAAAAAACCGATTCGGGACCTGACCCGGCGGTTCCTACTCGGAACCAGACCCGACCCTACTTTACCGGTGGGTGCAAACCTGGCTTTGGGTTTTTCCTTGGAACTGCACCTGGAACCGACCCAGACCCGGTGGAATCGGTTTCGCTAATACCCAGTCAAAACCTGTCGCTCCAGATTATTTAACTCAATCAAACTCGTAACCCACACAAACGTGTTTACAAGAAGGTTATGAAATGCTACTTTTGTGAAAGAATGATGAATATTAAAAGCGGAATCATTGATACTCAAATGATTACTAACCAGGACAGGAAAGTAAACAACCACACAAATAAACTCAAAAGATTTCCATTTAGATTATGAAGGATACAAAAGAAATTATTTAGGTACCGTTTGGTATGCAGTAATCATTGAGGGAATGGAATGATTCATTGCTTGGGAATGAAAAATATGGTGTTTGGTTGCTTAATGGAATGGAATCATCCATTACACATGGAATCTCATTCCATCAAAACCATTCCTTCCCACTCCCCTTCTTTTTTTTCATTCCATCCTCATTCACCATACTTTCTTAACATCACCACCAAACAACATCAACCACCACCACTACCATAGCCACCACCACCTGCCGCCACCTTCGCCGTATCCACCACCACCACCACCACCGTCGTCGCCACCACCACCACCTTACCACTAGCGCTACCACCGCCGCCACTGTCACCGTAACTACCACTACCATTTCCACCGCAACCATTGTCACCGTCGCCGCCTGACTATCACCGCCACCACCACCTGACCTCAACCACCGTCGCCACCACCCTACCATCGCCATCACTACCAATGCTACCATCGCTTGACCACCGCCACCCCTCCCACCACCACCACCATAACCACCGCCCTTGACGCCTGACCGCCACTACCACCACCGTCGCCACCACCAATTTTTTTTTGTAAAATAACTTACTATGAGAAAAACATGTTTTTATTATTTATATTTCATTCCTATAATTTTTTTTTGATACCAAATAACATTAACTAATGATTCATTTTATTCCCATAGGTTAACCAAACAAGACAAATGAATGGTAATGATCCATTTCATTCCCTTGTTCATTCCATTCCCCCTTCATTCCATTACCTCCAACCAAACATACCCTTAGGGTTTCTAGGTGAAATGTTTATATTTAGGGCAGCTCATCCATACAAGATAAAGAGAACCGTCTAATCACAATATTCGCTCAGTGTCCGTTGTGTCATAGGCGTGCCATAAAGTTTCCTTTAATTGGCCTGCCTTGACACCTTCCAGAAACCCTAATTATTGATTGTTAACATATTCAAACATATTACGAAAGTTACTAAGTGTAAACAAGTCTTCGAGTAAGCTTTGCAGCTTTTGTCTTTGACTAGCAGACCTAGTAACCATTAAGTGTGCTGGGTAACAGTTCTCCGAATAAGCTTTACTTAGAATATTTTCCTTAGAAAAATTCATCAAGCAGACTTCAATCTTCCTGATAATATCAAACTTTTCTCTATATATTCTACGAGCAAATTTGTTCTTCAGAGATTCCCTCAACCTTTTGTTACTTAACTTATTTGAACAAATCCAAGTGTGCTGGTGACATTGTAGCATGCTCGAAGTTGAACCTTGCTCGTTGAAATTCTTTAGAGCAATTTCTTCATTAACTTTCTTAAAGCTTGCTGGGACCACTATTTATTAACAAATTTTGCTCGATCCACCAAAATACTTGGTTTTAGCTTGGTTTAGTCAAGAGTTTGCTCTGAAACAAACCTTGCTTGACTTGAAAAACAACCTTGCTTGATGAAGTGTAGTTTGCTCGAACTAACACTTAAGAAGAACTCTAGAAGATAACTTTGCTCGAAGAGCAAAATACCTTGCTTGACTAAGTTTAAGTTTGCTGGGAGGCCTAAGTTTGCTCGGTTTCCATACTTAGCCATTCTCTAAGGAGGTTGAGAAGATTCCAATCTTCCTTAGTCATTTTCTCATCCCAACAATCTTCCCCTAGATTGGAACACTCTTAGCTGCACCAAAACACCTATGGTTACATACACTTTTCAAAATACACGTCAAAATTTCAAAAAGCATAAATTACATTGCTTAATGAAAAATTTACATATGAGAATTTTGTCACAAGGACATCACGAAACAAATTTAACAAAAAGATAATATAGATATTCATCTTCTAGAGCTTCCAACATCTTTCTTTCTGTCAAATATCTATGCAACAGTCTTGTCTTTGAACAAAAAGATCTCCCTGTGGTGTGGATGTCGAGAAGGCAGATTCCTTATGATTATCTTCTCTAAATCCTCCATGTGAAGAAACTCCAAATCTGTATCATGTTCAATGATTACCAGGGCCAGTCTATCAGAATTTCTTAATATAAAAGATTGGTCTTTTGGTTCAAAGACAATCTTAGAGATCCTTCTATTTTTCTGGACCTCATAGTTTGGCCTGGTCATCTGCTGCCTCATGCTTATGCACTCTTTAATATTGGCAAGAGGATTGGAATATATGGTCTTTTGTTTGTATGAGGCTTCAGTCATCACTATGTCCATCATCTTTCTCTGCCTCTTGGTTCTTTCAAAATTTGGTAGTTCCAGCTTCCTTTTTTGTTCAACAAAGGAAATCCCTTCCTAGACTGATCTTTCAAATATTTGGAAAGTTCAATCCTTTGTTGCCTAGCAAACCTGTGTGTGTTTTCATAGTCACATAGGTTCATTTTTGTCATTTCCTCCAACTGTTCCTTCTTGAAATCTTGAAAATCATATTTGAAAATAATATGCCTTAAATCACCAATGCTCATGATTACTCTCAAAGAGTTTGTTCTGGTATCAAAGTACAGCTTTTTAGGTAGGTCCACATCAGTTGGTGGTCTTTGTTGTCGTTGGAGTGTAGATCTTGTTGTAGGTATTGGGACACTTACTTTGGAGACCCTTGGCGTATATTTCATTTTGGATACTGGTCTTCTCACATGCCCAGTTTGTTCATACATATTCACAATTTGATCTTTAGCCATCATTACCAGCTTAAGATAATCCCCCCTCCTTTGCAAGAGTAGTGATCATTTCCATGGTTTCTTTATCAAATGGCTCAATTGGGGTTGATCTTTGGGTCTGGATAGGCTCCCCCATAGGTCCACACAGGAATGATAACAACCTTCTCTGCTCTTCCTCCAATCTCTCCCAGTTCTCCTTTTCAGTATAAAATAGTTTTTTAATTGCCCATTTCCAAGATTAACAAACACACTCTCAGCCATGCCCTTGTTCATCATTAAACCCTTCAAGGTTTTGATTATATTTTCTTCTTCCCAGGGCAGCAAGTTTACCTTTTCAATTGGTTCCTCCTTCACTTGAATTAGAGGAGTCTGAGTGGGCTTCGATTTGCCTTTCTTCTCTTCATTATATTTCCCTATCTCAGACTCCTAGAGGGATAATTTTTCATTGATGCTCATGCCTTTTGTTTTCTCCCCCTCTCCCCTTGCTGTCATCAATCTGTCCAACAGATCTACCTTCTCATCTTCCCATGCTTTCTCCTCCTTTTGAGCCAATGTCATTAACCTGGTTTTTCTTTTGCTTGTACTAGATTCAGAATGGATTTTCTCATATATTTTTTTGAATCTTTCTTCCACAGTTTTCTTGCTCATACCTTCCACATGCTCAATAGCAACACCATGATCTATCAGAAATTTACATTTTCTACCAAATTTGCTGTAAAGAATTACAAGTTTTTCCTTTTGTTCAGTAGCTTTCTTCTTCAGTCTTTCGCATTCTTTCATTTGTATTCTTTCTTTTGTTGACTAACAGACACTCTCCAGTTCCTCAAACTTCATATGGCTTAATTGTTTTTCTGAGAAGCCATGAAGTCTCAGATAGGCCAGGAACCTTTGAGTGTCTTTATTTTTCTTCTCCCTAATTTTCCTCAACTCCCTCACCTTCTTTTCAAGCAACACATCTAATTCATCATCTGCCATCACAGCCAAGGTATCAAATTCATAAACCATGATGCATCAGGCTTATGATTTTAGGGTTTTTGTCACACCCTCAAAATCCACTAACGGAGTTTTACCGTCAGAGGGTGTGAACTAACAGGATCGGAATCATTAGTTATAATCAAACCATAAAAACGTTTAAATGAAAATAAGTGCGGAAGCGTAAATACCAAAAGACAAAAGTTGCGTCACGCAGGACGACTTAAAAACCCAAGTAATAATAGTTAAAAACATGTTTGCATATCAGAATGTTCAAAAACCATGCATGATCCTATACCGCGCGCCCGCCTCGGCTACCTGAGAATAACATACTAAAAGTGTCAACACGAGGTTGGTGAGTTCACAAGTTTATATAAAATAAAGCGTTTAGCGTTTGCGTTCAGCGATTGCGTTTAGCGTTTTGCGTTCAGCGTTTTGCGTTACCAGATAGTGTTATGTCAATTATATATCTATAGGTAGCTAGCCTATAAAACAAGTATTACTAAGTGTTCAACACCGAAGCTGACTGTTTATCATTTGCCTTGCCACCAGGTCTATCCCGACCATGGTATGTGTTTAGCCAAGATTACACCCACTCGACCTCCAGTCGAGTTTAGCGTTGGGTGGGGTTTGTCAAACCCAGTAGTACTACTAAACAATGACTCGCTATTATCCAATACTAAACGGTTCGATGTGAATGAAGGACTTTAGTTATTGCGTTTGCCACTTAGTCTTTACAAGTGATATATAATTTATATTAACAAAATCTTAAATGCGTTTTCGGAGTATGTTATCTCCCCAAGTGAAAAGCGTTTGAAAATAGTTTAGAGGGGTAAGTGAACTCACAGTTTGCGAAGAATTCCCAAAATAAATCACCAAAGGATGCGCGTCACAGAAAAACTCTCTCTAGCGTTCTAAAACAACAAAGAGATTTTTCTAAGTGTCGGAAATATTATCGAGTCTCTAGACTCGGCACATAATACCTATGCACACAATATGTTTCGTGTTTCGTTTGTGAATCGTGTGTGTCTTAACAAGTACATTTGTGATACGATACATGTGTGAACAATTATTTACGTGTCATGTATTAATAATGTACATCACTAGCAACTATTCCCCGCATGGGCAATTTGGTCAAATTATAACAATTAACTAGCAATTATTCCCCGCAAGGGCAATTTGGTCAAAACACGACAATCAATTAGCAATTACCATGTTTCATGCAACTTTTACAAAATTCAGCAACTAATTTTCTTATTGACAGAATTCTACTTGAAAAACTAGTCTATTCCACCATCATAGCATCTCAATTAATTTACCAAAAATTATCACAAAAGCATGTATGTCTTAGGTTTCCAGAACATATTTTATTATATTTTTATTCCACATAGGTTTCTCACAATAATCAAATCATTACAGCAAACTCATAACAGTCAAATTCATGCGCAACAGAATGTTATTTGAAATTCCCGTTAAATGAAAAATCCAATAAATGCAAGACCACTTGGGTTAGGTTCCTAAATCAACAAGTCAACTTCAAGAAGTGGAACCAACCCAATTGGTCTCGTAGTTCATGAGATATAACATTTACAAAACAACCTAACAGCAGGTCTAACAACTCAGCTTTGCACAACGTTTTTGTAAAATCATAAAGGTTAACTTTTACATGTCCAAAAATTGCAAATTTATATTCTTTAGAAACTAGACTCAACCTAGTTTACTGTAGTATCAATATTCTCAACCAATTTTCACATTTACACCCCATTACAGTCAATTGAACATCAACAACACAATCTGTCCAGAAACTGTTTGCAACAAAACTCAACCTATTAACTATCTATGGACCATAATCCGTTCATATAACATTCTAGACACCATAACCACTATCCATGCATATCAATTACACCATACATACATGGTTAGGGTTTTACTTGAACTCAAATCAAGAAACAAACGATTAACATGCAATAACACCAATACTAGCTATCAATTCAACAATCAATACATCTTTCAATCAAAACAAGACATATGAACATTATGTTTATAATTTCCAGATTCTAGGGTTTATAATTATACCTTCCAAAGAACAAAAATAAGCAAGGGGAAGGTAGAAGATGACTAGAATCGGGTGTAGGATGCTTCAATTGTGAAACCCAAGATCAAAAACCAAGCAATATGTGTGTGTGTGTGAGCCGATCGTGAAGAGAGGGGGGGGGGGTAGCTGCCGTCGGTTTTGGGGAGGGAGAGAAGGAGGTTAGGGTTTAGGTTAATATTAATAATAATAATATAATACACTTTGGTCCCTTAACTTTCAAATGTTTCTTTTCTAGCTTAATTAACTAGTTCTAGCACATTGAGTTAACGTTATATAACATGTTATCACATAACACATAAGTCTAACACATAATTATCACATAATTATTGGTTTGACGTTTTTCGTTTATTTACCAATTGTTTACGTCAACTCGTTTGCGTTTCGGTGCAATTCCCGAAAGACTACACATGTAGTAAGTGTCAAGCGTCATTAAAACCCTAGTTTAAATGTAATGAGGTGTGCGTTATAGATTCAGTGATCTTTAAGTTTGAATTGACGGAGTTGAGTTAACGGAGTTAACGGAGTTAACCTGAAATTGACGATTGTCACAGTTTTCCCTCTTGGCATCATTCAACATGTTTTGTATGTTCTCTATGTGAACCTCAGTCATGTTCACATGAGAAAAATCAGCCCCTTCATCTTCTATATCAGATAGATCAGTTAATGCATCTATCTTGGGCTCATCAACTTTAGGCCCAGTTTCAGGATCAGTTGGCTTAACAACCTTTTTGGCTTTTTCTGCCTTTTTGGCATGGCCTCTTCAGATATATTCTCCACACCAAACCTCTTCCTCCTCCTGGCATATCTTAAAAGATAAGTAGGCTAGCTCTTCTCATCCTTCTTCATTTCTTCAAATAGACTTTGGTTCATCATCTCACTGGCTCTTTTCTCCATCTCCTCTTGCATAGTTTTTGCATCATGAATATCAAAGACCAACTGCCTATCAAGATTTTCTTTTTCAGTTTCAGCAGTGTCAGTAGGAACAGTTTGTTCAGGCTCAGGTGATTTAGATTTTGTTTCAGGAGTTTTGGGTTGCTGGAATTGATATATAACAGCAGCTAGTGATTTGTCAGCTTCTTCAGTTTGCTGCAACCTCATCAACCCTTCTATCACCTCCTGTTCAATCTCCCCATTTTATTCATCCAGGTTCTTCTTTAATTCAATTTCTTCCAACAGAATTCTTTGTTCTTCAAGTTCAGTTCTTTATCAGTTAGGAACCTTGAAATCATCTCTCTTTGTATCCATTCACCAAAAATTTGATCATGTCTTTTTATGGACTTTTCAGTAGATTTTATCAACGAATAAAACTTCATCACTTGATTGGACCCTTTTCATTTTTAGTGGCTGCAGCTGTTCTTCATTTTTTGCCACAACTTTTCCTTTCATCCTTCTCTTTTTCTCATCAACAGTTATAGGTCTGGATGGACCTACTTCCCTCACCACCACAATTGGTTCATCGGGAACGTTATCAATTTCATCAAACAATTCATTAAGTTCCTCATCCACTATTGTCTCTTTCTCAGCCTCCTCCTTTTTCCACCACTAATAGAGATTCAACATTATCAAATTCTCCAGATAGGATATCAAGATCATCCTCATCATTCAAATCCTCCATGTTATCATCCTCCTTATCAACAACCTCCTCTTCATCTTCATTCACTTCCATATTTTCAACATTTTCATCAACCACTTTCTCATTCTCCACAATATTTTTCACCACCATGTCATCATTATCATTCAAATTATAGCTCTGGACAACCTCCTCAGATACATCCGCTTCATATCCTTCATCATTTCCTCCATCATCACTCTCCTCCTCCTCCTCATTACCATATAAATCACCAATAGATTTTAACACATCAACATTCTCAACATCTGTACCAGACACAGGCGAATTCTCCCCTTGTTTTGGTGCAGCTGAGGTCTTCTCAACCTCATTGACCAGGGTTTGAATTTTTGATAGAGCCTGTTCTAATTGGGATTTCAACTCCTCATTTCCCCTTTTTAAGTTTGAGTTTTCATTTTTAAGTCAACATTCTCAATAATTAGGTCAAAGTTCCTTGTCAACAAATGGTGAGATGAAACATGTGAAATTGGACTAGAGTCAGAGGTTTCTGTTGAGTGTGATGGTATAGTTTGATGGAGTGGGCTTTGAATAATGGTTTCACTGGTACTTGGTAATGGGTTTGTGGTTTGAATTGTAGGTGTGTGGGTATGTAAGATATGGAAGGTTGGGATATGAAATTGGTCAGAAGTTTGTGAATGGGTTGGAGATTGGTATGGTGTATTTGGATGGTTTATAAGGTGGGCTGGGATGTATTCAGGGATGTAAGGTTCATATTCAGGTTGGTCTGGGAATTGGGTTTGGGTTGGTGATTGGGTTTGATTTTGGGTTTGGCTTAGGGTTTGGGTTTGGGTTGGTGATTGGGTTTTGTCTTGGGTTAGGGTTTGGGTTTGTATATGTGGTGAATTTGGAGGGGATGGAATATATGGATCATGGGTTTGGTATTGGGGTGGTGATTGGTCTTGGGGTGAGATGGGTGGTGTAGGAATAGGGTGATTTGATGTCTCCTCCTAAGCCTCACTGGTATCCCCAACAGGTATAATTCCAACATTTTCCTCCTGCACCATAACCTGATCACCATCATCATCATCTCCACTATCATTGTTATTATCTGAATCAGTTTCATCATCAGCATCCTCATTCTCATCCTCCTCAGAAGTCACTCTTGGTGATTCTGGCACCTCCATAATCTCCATATTGTTATCATTTAACCATGGAAGAATGTCATATTCGACATTAGGATCAAAGTTGCTTGTGGCCCCTAACCTTGCAATTCACTAGTATACATTTGGATCTTGCAAGACATGTGTTGTGCCCAAGGTTGGTAGCTCAGGGCACACAATGTTAAAGATTATTTGTAAAAACCTTGGGTAGACTAAGAATTTGTCATCAATTCTCTTCCTCAGATTAGACACCAAACCTTCAAAGATGAGCTTTGAAAAGTTGAAAGGTTGGTTGTAGATGATTGCAATGGTGGCATTTGCTATATCCCTGCTCATGAGGATCCAGGTACCCCTCCTTGGTGTGAAGGCTTGAATAATGTGATGTATCAAAAATCTATACAAGTTGGGGAAAATCCCCTTCTTGAATTGTCCCTCATGAACATCTCCCTGATATCCAATAGTTTCTTGAAAATTCTCAACAATCCGTTGGTAGAAAAGTGTATGGGAGCATCCACATCATCATGTAACTGGAGACTGGTTCTACTTAAATTTTCGGTGATAACTACTTCATTCCCAGCTACAGTTGCCTCAATCCTTCTACCAAGTTCATCATCTTCCAGCTCAGCAGAATTCCAGAAATCTAATTAGTGGTTTTCTGTATATTATTGGACTTTCAGTGGATGAAAATCGAATATTAGAACGTAGCAGCCATCTAATCATTCACTCCACCGGCCTATTATCGTCAGTGAGTTGGATAAAAGCGCACATATTATGCTTTTTCTCGAACGGATACGTTATATCTGCACAAACACAAACAAGAATACATTCAAAGACACAATTAGTCATTAAAGTTTAAAGCTTTAACATGTATTGAGTTATATTTGAAGAAGAACTAAAAGATAGTCTTTAAGAACCTGTTCTTAGACAAATTAATAACCTACACAGAAAACAGAGATGTCAGTAAACATGAAATTGAAGCCTTAAACCCATACAATGAGTGTCGGAAATCATTCAATTGAAGCTTACCGAGTCGGATTAAGTTGGATGACCAATTTAGGTTAGGATTATCAGAAAACTATTGAGATTCTGGGAAGCGAGCAAGTCTGCAATAATGCAAAGTAGGAAAGAGGGAAAAAGGTGAAATGAAAATTTTTCTAAGCCCCCCTTATATAGTGTACGTTGTTCACATATGAAAGTGGGTTTTAAATGAACTTTGTCGTTCTGCATATGAATAATGCTAAAAACCCAATTTTAAATGTACCAGTATAAAGCTTTCCCGATAAAGTGCATTTCCAAAGCTTGCTCGTCCCAAAGTTTGCTCAGGTATTTTAATGTAATTAAAAATAAACTAAGTGGATAAGATGAATGAAGCTTACTCGAATATACTAGATTTGCTCGAAAACTAAATCACAAGTTAAATAATCAAGTATAATTAATCAAATAGGCAATCTTACTTGAATCAATAAAGAATCCAAAAATAATAACTTAGAGATATTTCTAATTTTCAACCTTACTCGAATGCCTTATTCTCATTAACCTTGCTCGATTATACTTAGAAAAGCAAAAAAGTTAACTAATTTTTAGAAAATACACTCAGGTTTACTTCCAAAGTGAAGTTTACTCGACAATACCTTAAAAGTGCAAAGTGTGCTTGAGGAAACTTTATGTGTTAAATTTAACGCAAAAGTTTGGTCAGAGCAAACAGTGTGCTTGCAAAGTAAATTTTGCTTGAAAAACTTTTGAAATATACAAGTACGCTTGGAGAACATTTTGAATATTAAACAATAAACTAGTGTGCTCTAAGCATAAAGTTTGCTTGATAAACGAAGTTTACTCGAAAACACTTGCAATTTTAGAAAGTCTTATGTAATTCAATCAAAACCTATGAAATATGCTAGACAAATACAAATTTCAACTGAAACACCCAAGTTTACTTGAAACAAGTATTTAAATCATATTCATACAAGTATCACATATTCATCAGGTGTGCTTGATAAAGATAACCTTCTAAACATCCAAGTTTACTCGAAAGCATATAATCATCAAAGTGTACTCGATAGTACATGAATAGTTCTTTTCAAAGCCAAGTGATCAACAAGTTTGCTCGAACGAGTTAATCTTCAAATAAAGACACCTAAGTTTACTCGAAAGTTTAAAAACATCAAGGTTCACTCGAAATAACATATGCAGACATATTCAAGGTTAAAATGCAACTCATTTTGACTCACACTTTATTTTAAACAATTATATCATTAAAGTTCAAAGTTTAAGAACAAATGGTGCATAATGAGATCAAATTTCAATTATATTCTTCCAAATCTTTTTCACTTTTATGAAAAGATCTCAACATGAGATCATACTGATTAAGTCACTTTTCAATACTTCATTCTCAGCCTTATTATGACAGATCAGGTAGGTTAATAGCAGGTCTAGAATTAACATGAATTTCATTACTTTGGTGATGTGATTAAGGTTCAATTTAATTCATAATACATAAATTGATAACACTTATTGTACTATGATGTTCCATATCTCTTCTCAAAGCTTATTTGGCATTCCCCAGATCACCCAAATTGACTTCAACCCATGATATTTGGTCAAAATATTCAGTGACAGAACATATAAATTTTCTTTACGGATTATTCTTTTCAAAATTTTCAAACATATTGAGGTTAAACGTTGAACTTACATGCCACGCAATACGGACTTACTAGCCATCCATTCAAGGTGTTAAAGACTTATAATGATGCCCCACCTCTGTAGTTTTAGGATTAACCCTCATGTTTGCATTTCTTTCAAAATTTGTGAACATATATCAACTTTTGGTTGATTTTAAAATTTTGCTCACATTTTTCTTTGTCATATACATAAGATGTTTCATTTTTGGTGACCAAATACCAACATGTTCGTGTATGACTGGGTAATCACTATTATGCCTATCATTCAGAGAGATTTATCTAGAAACATGCATATTCAACAATGTGTCTCCACATTTTTATTATGTTTATATCACCTTAGTTTTTACACATAATGGAAAGCAACCATACATATTAATGACTGCAGTAATAGTCTTTTTAGCCTATTAGATCCATATGATTGACATAAATAATCAATCTACTATAATTTCCCAAAGGTTGATCAATTTTCATTGAAAACCTTTTAAGTTTCTTTAAAGCTTTTAAATGAATAATCTTATTATATCTCAACACCATCAACTTTCTCTCTTTGTCAAAAATGTTTTGTAAAAACTCTTATGAAAACTATTCATTTGAGCATACAAGTTTAACACAAAATCATAATTTTGACACATGCAAAGAGTAACATGTCACACCCCAGACCACGGTCTAGGCGTGCGACCCATATATTGGTACCAAATTTGTAAATAAATCAGAGTTACGTATTAAAAGCAGAAGTCTTTAAAACATGTGGATTTAAAATATAATATTTACATTCAAAAGACGGGATTATAAAATACCCGTTTTAAGTTTCACAAAAGGATTACTTGTTTAATTACAAAGCCACCATTTCATATTTAAGTTTAACAAAAAGACCCGAGCCATCGGATATCTTGAGCACTTCGTCATCCCAAGCCCTATTCTTGATTACCTGCAAAATGTTTAGAAAATACGTCAGCAACACATGCTGGTGAATATGCTGACGTTAAAATATTTTCTTTTACTTGATTACCCCTCGGACATAGTTATGCTCGGCCCATCGTGGCTTAAGAATAGTCAAGCATTAAAACAACACAATTATAAACTCAAGTCTCTACAGTAAATACCCCAGCAAACACCGCAGCGTTCGACTTAGTTAAGTACCATTCGTATACACATGGTCATGCTCCCCGCAGGAAAGCGTAGTATGACCAGGTGTGGTGCGATGTGCCCACCGCGTATACCACATATGTAAGGATCCAGACAAACTTACACGACTGCCTGAGGGCTAGCGCTTTACTTTTATTTATAACGTTTTAGTGACACGTAGTCCCATGTAAACCATTTATTTCTTTTGACTCGTTTTAAATAAGTTTGTAAAGTTTGGGGCGTTCACCTTTTTGATTTGGATCAGCTTCAATACACTGTCCGAGGGTCTTTCCCTTGCTATCTCGAACCTATAGTACGAGTATAACTTTTTGTTAGTCGGATATACAATCCGGCTTAAGACCTTTAGTCTCTTTTTATAATCCTTACCTTGATTATATTTTCTTTTGTGAATATTTAGTTCAAATCTCTTTTCTTTACTTTAAAACCTTTAGTTAAAAAGTATTATTCTTTCTCTTCTTTTATAAGTTAAAAGTCTTTCTTTTAGGTTATTTTCTTTTCCTTTTCTTTTGTAAGATAACCTTTAGTTAAATCCTATTTTCTTTAAAACCATATGTTTCTTCTTCTCTAGGAAACTTATTCTTTTCTTTTCTTTATTATTTAAGAATATTCATAATTGCTTAAATAATAATCTATAACAAAGAATCATATAATATACATTGATATATATATATATATATATATATATATATATATATATATATATATATATTCATATTTCTTTCTTTTCTTTTCTTTGTTATATTTTCTTTAATTTATCGAGGTATCGAGAATAACCTTGACTTAAGGTTTTAAAGCCTTTTCAATATTTTATTATTATTTTATTCGGGTATCATGCCTACCTTGGCCGGCTTATAAAAACCCTACACATTTGAGCAGCACTTCAACGCCGCCTTGACTTCTTTATCTTCTCGCCCTTTCTTATCGACACCTTTTTTCGCACACAAATCGAGGCACCAACACTTCTTCCCACGTCGGCACGCTTTACGAGGCGGGTCGTCGGGATGGAAACACCTTCTTGTTTGGAACGTCGTCGGTATGTGGCACGAATATCGAGGAAACGGGCATGGAAATCGGGGAATTTGGACACGTTTTACAAGGTGATCGAGGGTGTACTTTTATGAGGTTTAGAGAGAAGTTAGAGAGTGAGATGTATGTGTAATTTTGGTGTGAAGTGTGAGATACCCGTAGCTTGCTATTTATAGGCGAACCAGGGAGCTCATCGCGATGCGCGATGGCCCTTGGGTTTGCCCGTCGCATATCATGATGTAGCCGTGACCAGTCACCACTAGGGCTGCCACATGGTGACACGTGGAAATACATAGTGCCACCGTTTGACACGTGGAACGTGTCTTGGCCTGTCAGACCACGTCATCGCGATACGCGATGACGTTGGTTCTATGGCGATCGCGTGTCGCCATGGACCCTTTTCTTGGATTCAGAACCAAGCCCTTCGCGACACAGTGGGCTTGTCCTTTGCCCCGTCGCGTATCGCTAAGGGACTAGGGGACATAATTTTCAATTTACACCCTTGAGTTTTGAAACTTGCTATTTTCGATCTGATATTTCACGATGTTACATAACAGACTTAACATAATGTTCTACCAAGACTTAGTGTGCAAATTCTATCCTGTCTAAACACATCATCATATAAGATTATCCAACATATTCATAAATATCATATAAGCATATAGGTTCATCAATTCAAAACACACACATACACTTATCAAGCTATTATCAACAGTTACTGAAATCAAACCTAAACATCATAGATTCCTAAGTTACACATATTGTCATTCAAAGTACATATCAGATAAACATAAACACAGATTCACAGATCAAACACAACTCACTCATCAAGACTATTCTAAAGATAGTCAGTTAACATAGTGAGCACACATCATCAATAAGACTTCATCAGAGTTGATCATGCCTAATGCTTTCAATAGAAAGTGAAATCTTGTCTTATCTAGTGGCTTGGTGAACAAATCAGCCAAGTTGTCATTAGTGTCAACTCTTTTCATTTTAGTTAGACCTTTTTCACTAAAGTCTCTAATGAAATGATGTCTGACTTCAATGTGCTTGGTCTTAGAGTGTTGGTCTGGGTTCTTAACAATGAACAAAGCAGCAGTATTATCAATGAAAATAAGAGTGTTCAAGTAATTCAAACCGTAGTCCAATAGTTGATTTTGAATCCAAATGACTTGTGCATAGCAGGCAGATGCAACAATGTACTCAGCTTCAGCAGTAGAGCTTGACACAGTTTTTTTCTTCTTGCATTGCCATGACACTAGCCTGTCTCCCAAGAATTGGCATCCACCTGATGTAGACTTCCTACTCATGTTGCAGCCATCATAGTCACTGTCAGTATAAGCAAGTAAATCAAAGACATGGTGTAAGTCCCGTATCTGGATCACTACAATATGATATCAACTAGACAACTATAGGTGCGGAATACCTATACTCGATGATTCAATAAAACAAATAGATAAAGTAAATAAACACGATGTTGCTTCAAAACAAACGTATATTAATGAATACGTCGGCTGCTTAAGCACTTACAATCCTTGAACAAAAGACTTGGAATGAACAACCTTTAACCCTATACATAACATCACTATATATAGGGACACTATCCAACTAAGGTCAGCCCAAACAATCACCAAGCCCACCGAGAACACACAAGTGTTCTCAGCTTACACGTTAACTAACAACCAAGCCCAAAACAAAGTTAAACCAAATTAAACTAAGCTCAAATCAAAAAACTAGGCCCAACAATCTCCCCCTTGGTTTGCAGCTTGGTCTTTAATCTTGCTCCATGTAGTCAACATCAGCATCCTTCAAAGCGCCTGCCGAAAACTTACAACGAATGATAGTGGCTACCATACTTGTGAATTCTTTAGCAGCCGTTTCAAAAATTGGATCAGCAACTATCTGAAAAGTACAAAGGGTGTGGATGTCTCTTTCTCCCAGCTTTAATAGGTCTCTTGATTCAACAAATCGGTACTGACCCTTTCCCTTCTCTAGCTTAATAATGACACTGGCAGACACGCTATCATATATCCAGAATTTCATATTATCCAAGGTGCCATCTGGAATCTGGTCAGGGCAGGAATGTGAGTGGCTTTGTTTGTTGCTGGCCACATGACGTTAACCATAGTTTTTCCAGTTCTAGGATCTTGAACCCCTTTGGCTTTCTTTAGGAAGGAGTCAGCAGTCTTCACATTCGGGAAGCCTCGATCAACCTCTCGTTTCAGGAAATTCCAGAACTCAGTACCTCTTTTATCATTAGTTGGATTAGTGAATGGAGAATGGATTAAATCACTTAAATCCACTTTCGTCCAGGAGCCAAAATCTTTCATCTTCTTATAGTATTCGGTGACCCCTGACTTCCTTTTTACCCACCACATATTTTTATCCGCATCAAAACCCCATGATAGAACTCCCGATCGATCACCATATTCACTATTAAAGCCCTTTTGAAATTCAATAACAAACCAGTCTGGATGATCTGATGACTCGACATTTTGATTTGAGTTTTTCATGACCAGCAGCTATTTCTTTCCCTTTTCAAGCACATTCTTCTTGATTCTATCAGACTTAGATATTGTTGCAGAGATTCCTAGTTATCAATATTTTCAACAGGACGAGCAGTAGAGCTCGCACCTTGACTCATATTGGGTACTTTAGAGGTTACATCATCACTGCCTTTGAATTCATCTCCAAACTTTTGAAAGAGATTTTGTTAGAGGTCAAGATATAGTGCAGTTAATTCTCCCATATTCGACTGTAATTCTTTAATCTTGGAGTCTTTATCAGAATTACCCGCCTCCAATTCCTGAATACGAACATCTTTGACTACCGAATCTTGTTCCAGTTCAAAAACCCGACGCTGCAGTGCACGAACGTCAATAGGAGCATCTTCAAGAACCAAACCTTTACCTTTATTCTGAAGATAAGCTTCCTACATAGCTAGAATCTGGGCTACCTTGTCTGACGTACCGGCGCTTGATTGACCCTGAGTGTCTGGGACAGATGAACTGGAGGGAAGATCACCAGTGTTGAATTGTGGAATGTGTGTATCAAAGTCAAAATCATCACCAAAATCACTCGTCAGCAAATCATGGAATGATGGCTCATTAGCAGGTATATCTTGTTCAGCTTGTGTTTCTGAAGCAAGTGTCTCAGGTTGGATTTGAACTGAGTTAGTTGTTTCATTTGTTGTTGGTGTAATGGTTGTTTCAGACTCATTTATCAGCACTCCAGGCCTCAGATCTTTCTTTCTACGTTTTCGAGGACCTAGGTCTGCAGTTGGATCTCCAGCTATGTCTTCTTCATTTATTTCAGCAACAGACTGAGGAGGTTTCAGAGCAGTTGACTGTAATAAAGCTTTCACAGCTTCCAAAGCACTTAAATTTTAAGTACTTGGAGGGGTATCTGTCTGACGGTGTTCAGTTTCATCATCTTCATCATCAGACAGTTCGAAAGTAACAACACGCGGTTGAACTGGTACCGCATGTTCATCAGCAACCTGAGCCAACACAGGCTCAGCTTCTGTTTTAGCAAATTTTCCGAATTTCAACAGAGATGAAGGCCCCGATAGACGATCTTGGCCCCCTTTTGTTTTTTTTCATCAACCCAAACGTATTGGGTCACAACGATTTCATATCCAAGGTCTCAACAGATTTAACCAGTGCAGTATAATGAGAATCAAAAATCATCTGTAGGAACCTTGGATACATTAAGAACATCTCCTTCTTCTTTGCCTTTAGATTGCTCATCATTTCATTTAAGACGAACTTGGAATAATTGTAGTTCCTATCCATGATCAGAGCAACAACAGCAGACGTCTGAGTGTGACTGATCTCATCATATCCTCCCTTCCTTCCCAAGATACGTGTGAAGAACGTGTGGAAAATGTATCTCCAATACGGGTGAAATAACTTCTTGATAGCAGGAGGATAGGTACCCTCATAACCCATTCTTGTAAGAACTTCAGTAATTTCAGTGGCAGCATACTCTGTCGGGTAATCAGGATGATCCCCAAACATAAGAACTTCTCTGATAATACTCTCTGTGATAACAATGGGCATCTTCTGTACTTTGGAGTCAATAGACATAGCTCCATCTGGACCTTGAGGGTTGATTGATGCATTGTTCCAAAAATCGGAGATCATGAGAAATCCTGCAAGGGTTGAGAGCTACTATCATCGAATTGAACTCCTTGTGAGCCATGGGTGGATCATATAAGTATCCAGCCACGTTATGTGAATCAGCAACCTTTAATGTGTTCTAATCAGCCATATATTATTAGAGTGAGCCCAAACAATGAGAGTAAAAGCCCACTTGGAGAGATCTCGGTCAACATAGAGAGTTTTCGGTCAACGAAAGTAAAACAACCGAGAACAGGGCTTCTCGACCATTTAGCCGAGAACGGCAGTTCTCTGTCAATACAGGGTGTTCTCGGTCAACGAAAGTCAACCAAGAACCCCTTGATAGCTGGGGACAGAGAACCTCTTGGTGTTCCTCTTGGGAAGCGTGCAGATCATCTTCATCCCACCGAGATCTCATCCAAATCTCCATTGAACCTGCAAATTAATTTACACCAAATAGCCGAAAACACATGGACACACAACAAAAACAAAGATATCCATTCAAAAAATCCTGATTGCTTATGGATTCCATGAAATCAGTTTCACAACTTAAGCTAAAACCCAGTCAGAATCAAAATTTCATAACACCTTGACTATACCTGTTAATCAAAGAGAAAACACTCCGAGGAAGATTAGTAGATATTAGTAGAGATGGCTTATAAAATCGGCTTCGAGACTAGAGAGTGAGAAAGGTTTCTTAATTTTGTGAGAATAAATAAACTGATTAACAAAACAGACTTTAAAAACCATTTAGGTTAATCTGAAGTTGGGCCAAAAATGCCAAGTGGGCTCAGACCAGTGATGTAACACTCCGTAACCGCAGCGGAAACGTACACGGGATGCAACAGACACATCTGATATCAACAGCATTGCTTATAAAGAAAACACCACTACATTAATTTAAACGTATTACATTATTCTGAGTTTCGTTACCATCTAGGCGTTATCACATAAGTTTTACCGATAGTACATTAACATATCTAATGCAAAATATAGATCTTTAAGCTTCCACAAAATAGCACACATCATCAAGCACGTATCACTTATTCCAATTTGGGTGTACCTAGAAAGCATGTAAAGAAAACGGGTCAACTACGAATAGTTGGTGAGTTTCACTAATTTAAATAAATCATGACAAATCATTTTAATAATCATAAATTAATGATGCAATTATGCTGAGCCTACAAGTGAAAACTCTGTTAACCCAGAAACACATTTAATAACCTCTGGGGACACTGTTAACCCAGAAACACATTTAATAACCTCTGGGGACACTGTTAACCCAGAAATACGTTTAATAACCTCTGGGGACACTGTTAACCTAGAAATACATTTACTATCCTCTGGGGACACTGTTAACCCAGAAATACATTTAATAACCTCTGGGGACACTGTTAACCCAGAACACTGTTTCGGGCCTTACAATATTAGCAACTCAGATAATTACCATCTTGATACATTACCTTACGATTCCCGTACAATAAACCTTATATAATACATTCATTTCCATGCGATCGGCATGTACTTAAACACTTTGAAAAAAACATGTTTTCCGCCCCGGGAAAATATTTAAATCAGTTCAGTAAAAGGGGCTCGTGAAACTCACCTTTTTGTGAGCAAGATGTAATACTGTGAACAGCTACCGGCCTGGATCTGTAATACGATCCCTAAGTCGTTACTACACAATTTCTATTAATATAACTTAAATTCGTGTTAACCGGTACGTCTGGGGACACTGTTAACCCAGTACCGTACACGATCCGGGGACAATGTTAACCCCGAAACACTTCTCAGGACTTAGATTGTGATATCACTTAGAGTTCTTTAGTCAAAATTACCATTAGTTTGTTTTTTCGTTTTGCGTGCCTAGCACGGTTAACCGTCTTTATGTTTTCAAAAATGAGTTTGGTCACATATGACCCGAAAATAGTTTTTACTGATATTTTAATTAAAGTGGTGAAATTAGAGCTCGGTTTAGACACCCCGTTTGGCCGCGGGGCCCGTTTCCGTCTTTAGTATACCGGAAACTGCTAAATCGGGTAAAATTACCCAAATCATCCGAATTACTTTCGGATGATTTATTTTTACATGATTAACTTAGTTTCATGAAAATAGTTCATTTTTAGGGTTTTTATACACTAGTCAGCTCGCTTAGGCGAACTTTGCCGGTTTACACGTTTTAAGCTTTAAAAGTTTGTTTTTAAGTTCCATTTAGCACAAATAAATATCCGTTTAGTCTCGGATCTTGAAATTTTGCACAATTCAGTTTTTGACAGTAAGGAATTTTATAAAATATTTCCAGATTTAATTTCTATATTTAACATTTATTTATCTATTTTTAAACGTCATTTAAACACCAAATATGTCGAAAATACCAAATGACCTTAGAAAAATCCCAAATTTTTCTGGGATGACCCCTGCCATCCACATAGTCCCCTGTAATTTTTCCAGAACCAAAATCTCATTTTTCATGCCATTTTCACCAAAACCGAGCTAGAACACCCTAGAACTCGTTTTACCAAAAAGCCTACTTAGACTTCTCCAATGGACCTGAAATTTTGTGTGTGACTTTTATATATTATATAAAGCTTATCTGAATTTTTCCAGAATTTTTCATGATGTTTAGCTATTTTTCACCATTTTTAGCCAAAACCGAGCATTAAATTCACCAAATATTCAACCTTTATCCAAAAATTACCAAAATTTCACAGATCTCATATTTTAATGTGTAGATCATCTCTGTAAAATTTCATGACTCAACTCTAAGTCTAACACAATCTGTCCAAATCTTACAAATCATACGAAAAACCGAACTACCTTGTGTTTCTAGCTTTAGATCGCAAAGATCTTGCTTTCTAGCCTTTGCTAGCAACTAGATACAACACCTACAAGCACAAAAACACCACACCAAGCAAGTTATACCCACAATCAAGCCATTTCTTTCATGGTTTCGGTTAAGACATCAAAACAAAGATTTTAACCGTAAAAATTCGTTTTTGACTCTTTTAACTCCTTTCTTGGACCAAGATCCCTTGTATAACTTGTATACATCACTTGATCATGCAAGAATCGGTTTCATCTCGGGTTTTCACCCATTTTTCACTTCAAACTTCATTCTCTTGCAAACAACTTAAGATCATGGAATCAAAACTATGAATCAACCATTATAACCATGTTTTTACCTTATGATTCTTGTTAAAAATCAAGGATTTGGATGAATGTTGAAGAGTGTTGAGAGGATTGTGGAGTTGGGGTGTTAGAAAAAGGAAAATGAAATGTGTGTGTGTGTACTAATGGACCGATCGGTCCATGTAAGGTGTGGGGTGGGGCCCACATCTTCAACCTTGGCCACACATTCGGATTGTGTAATCCGGATAATGTTGTGGATAATCTGGTTCAGTTCGTTTTTCGGTTAAACGTTTAATTCCGCTCAAAACGAGGCCAAAACGGTCGTTTTTCGGCTTAAAATTTAAATTTATATAAAACCGATTTAAAAACTTTAAAAACTTAAACCATGACATTTATTGACTTAACACATCATATTGTCGGTAATTGTGCATCTTTTTCGGCTTGATCGATCGTCTCTTGCTTGGTTTGATGTTAAAGGTTTCGTTTATCGTACCGACGTACTAATAAATCGAAATCCTTTTTCTGTGCTATAATTCACTTATCCCGAAGCTTTAATACTTCGTACACATCACTAAACATTATATATTTCGTCTATAATGTAATCCCCGATTCGTTCGGGTTTCAATAACCGTTCATCGATTAATCGTAATTTCAATACGACTAGCTGTATATTCGAGTATAATTCGTACTGTGAATCTTATATACTCGTATAAACACATTATAATTCATATATTCAGTATTGAGTAACACGTAAATAGTATATTCCGGCTAGGGTATACCTGAATTTGCCGGAATCGTTACATTCTCCCCCCGTTACAAAAATTTCGTTCTCGAAATTTTACGCATCAACTACTTCCTTTTGCGGAAATAGGTGGGGGTATTTCTTCCGAAATTCGTCCTTTCGTTCCCAAGTATATTCTGGGCCTCGTTGCGAGTTCCATCTAACTTTGACCAACGAGATCTTATTGTGTCTAAGTTGCTTGATTTTCCCGTCTACTATTTCTATGGGCTCCTCTACAATGTTGAGCTTATCATTTATTTGGACACCCTCTAAAGGTAACACCGATGTCTCATCCGACAGACACCTTTTCAAGTTCGACACGTGAAACACGTTGTGAACTGCACTCAGTTCATCAGGCAGTTCTAATCGGTATGCTACAGGACCGATTTTTGCAATAATGTCGAACGGTCCAATGTATCTAGGGGCTAACTTCCCCGCCTTTCCAAATCTGACTACTCCTTTCCAAGGTGATACTTTCAAATACACTTTATCACCTTTCTAAAATGATAACGGTTTTCTACGGGTATCGGCATAACTCTTCTGCCGATCCCGTGCGGCCTTCAGATTGTTCTTAATTTCAAGGATCTTGCTGGTCGTTTCCTGGACCAGATCTGATCTAATAACCTGTGTGTCGCCCACTTCAGTCCAGCAGAGTGGTGATCGGCACTTCCGTCCATACAATGCTTCGTAAGGTGCTGCCTTTATACTGCTATGGTAACTGTTATTATAGGAAAATTCAACGAGTGGGAGATGTTGATCCCAATTTCCCTTAAAATCTAGTACGCATGCACGAAGCAAATCCTCCAGTGTTTGGATGGTCCTCTCAGACTGACCGTCGGTCTGAGGGTGGTAAGCTGTGCTTAGATCAATACGCGTTCCCAGCGCTTCTTGTACAGCTTGCCAAAGATTGGAGGTGAAATGGCTATCTCGATCGGAGATGATTGAGATGGGTATCCCATGACGAGAAACAATTTCATTTATATAAATCTGCGCAAGTCTTTCGGTGTTATAATTATTTCTAATCGGAATAAAATGTGCCGACTTGGTTAGTCGATCCACGATTACCCAAATTGCATCGTGTCCACGGGACGTCTTAGGGAGATGTGTCACAAAATCCATCGTGATCTGATCCCATTTCCATTCGGGAATTTCCGGTTGTTGTAACATCCCCGAGGGTTTCTGGTGCTCCGCCTTAACCCTCGCACACGTCGTACACTTGCAAACGTATGTGGCTATATCCTTTTTCATACCCGGCCACCAATAGAACTCCTTCACATCCTTGTACATCTTATCCGATCCCGGATGTATGGAATATTTCGATTTATGCGCTTCGTCCATGATTAGTTCTCGAAGGTCATGGAGGGTCGGGATCCAAATCCGATTTTTGAAATAGAGAATTTCGTCCACGCGCTGTTCGAAATTCTTCTCGTTACCGTAAAGTCCCTCTTTTCCCAATTGTTCCTCTTTCAACGCTTCGCGTTGAGCGACTCGAACCAGGTCCGAAAGGTTCGACTGGACTATCATTTCCAGTGCTCACACTCGCAATGGCTTAACCCGATCCTTCCTACTCAGGGCATCGGCTACGACGTTAGCCTTGCCGGGGTGATAACGGATGTCACAGTCATAGTCGCTTAACAACTCGACCCATCTTCGTTGCCTCATATTCAGTTCTTTCTGATCGAATATGTGTTGCAAACTTTTATGATCGGTGAAGATGGTGCACTTTGTACCGTAGAGATAATGTCTCCAGATTTTAAGTGCGAAGATAACTGCTCCCAGTTCTAAGTCATGAGTAGTGTAATTTTTCTCGTGTATTTTTAACTGTCGAGAAGCATAGGCTATAACCTTATTATTTTGCATCAACACGCATCCTAACCCTCTCCGGGATGCGTCACAATACACGACAAAACCATCGTCTCCGTCGGGGAGACTTAAGATCGGCGCTTGGCACAATCTTTGTTTTAGCGTTTGAAACGCCGTTCCCTGCTTTTCACCCCATTCATACTTTCGATCTTTTTGGGTCAGAAGGGTTAAAGGTTGGGCGATGCTGGAAAAGTTCTCTATAAATCGACGATAATATCCAGCTAAGCCTAAGAATTGGCGGATTTCCTTTGGCGATTTAGGCGCTTGCCAATTCTTAACTGCTTCAACCTTACTTGGATCAACGTGTATTCCTTGATGGTTTATAACGTGACCAAGGAATTGCACTTCTTGTAACCAGAAGTTACACTTGGAGAATTTTGCATACAACTTCTCCTGATTTAGAAGCTCTAAAATTAATCTTAAGTGTTGCTCGTGCTCTTCTTTACTCTTCGAGTATATCAAAATATCGTCAATAAACACGATGACGAAATTATCGAGGTAGGGTTTACAGACTCGATTCATGAGATCCATGAACACTGCTGGCGCATTTGTTAGCCCGAAAGGCATAACTAAGAACTCGTAATGGCCGTAGCGAGTCCGGAATGCGGTTTTTGGGATATCCTCCTCCTGAATTCTAACCTGATGGTATCCCGATCTAAGATCAATTTTTGAGAAATAGCTCGCACCTTGCAGTTGGTCGAACAGGTCATCAATTCGGGGGAGAGGATACCTATTTTTGATTGTCAACTTGTTCAGCTCCCTGTAATCAATGCACATTCTAAGGCTTCCGTCCTTCTTTTTCACGAATAGTACCGGTGCACCCCACGGGAAATAACTAGGACGTATAAATCCTTTATCCAACAATTCTTGCAATTGGTTGGATAATTCTTGCATCTCTGATGGTGCAAGTCGGTAGGGTGCCTTAGCAACAGGGCCAGCTTGAGGTAATAGATCGATTCTGAATTCGACCTGTCGGGTTGGCGGTAATCCAGGAAGTTCCTCTGGGAAAACTTGTGGAAATTCACGTACCACTGGGATATCGTCCACCCGTTTTTCCTCAGGATCCGTGGCCGTCAAGCTCGCTAGATACGCCACGCATCCCTGGCGTATATATTTTAACACCTTGAGGTGGGATATAAACGGTATCATATTGCCCGACTTCTCACCCTGCACTAATACCTCTTCGTCATCCGACACCCGGATCTTGACGATTTTCTTTTCACAGTTTATTTCTACCTTGTTACGTGCTAACCAATCCATTCCCACTATCACGTCAAAACTACCCAATTCTACCGGTAACAAGTCAATCAGGAAGGATTGTTCGTTCAGAAGAAAAGGGCAATTCCGAACTATCTGATTAACTATCATGGTTTTACCGTTAGCGACTTCTACGGTGTAAGGTTCTATGGTTTCACCAATTGGGAGGTTTGCTATCGACAGGAATCTAACGGAGACAAAACTTCTATCGGCGCCCTTATCAAATAATACAGAAGCGTAATGATCAGAGACGAGGAATGTACCTGTCACTACGCTGGGGTCCTGGCGTGCTTCGTTCGCCCCCATCACGAATGCTCGGCCTCGCGCCGGATTGGACGACGATGCCTGACCCGCGGTTTGCCGCCCATTTCCTCCCTGGTTCAGCTTCGGACAGTTTCTCTTGAAGTGATCTGTGCTGCCGCATTCATAGCAAGCACGCCTGGTGGTCATCACTTGATTTCCTTGTGGGTTTTGTTGTCGGGCTGATTGGGTCCTAAATGGCTGCGCACGGATAGGTTGCGGTTGCCGGTTCAAGTTGTTCAGGTTTGTCCTACAACTCGGTGCGTAGTGCCCAATCCTGCCGCACCGGTGGCACACCACTTCTTTGCACATGCCACCATGGTGGTAACCGCATTTCCCACACTTAGGAAACGTTCCCTTCTGCGGTTCTTGCCTTCCGCCTGAACTAGTCATGGCGTAGTTCTGGGCAGTGGGCCTAGCACGTTTACCTTGCTGCTTTTCCTGGATCCTATGGTCATGTGTACCCCGCTTTCCCCCAGCGGACTCTCCCGCCACCTTCAGTGACCCGCTCCTTACGAAATCATACGTGACGATACCAGCTTGCGTCACCGCACCCTCATACGTCTGGTGTCCCCCAGAATTGACTATACTCCTTACCACTGGAGTTAGCCCCCAAATATAACGCTCAACCCTCTTCGACTCTGGGGTGACCAACCATGGTACCAATCGCGACAACTCATTAAACCGGTTCGTATAACCCAAATGGTCTGCCCCCTGCATCTCCAGGTTCCACAATTCATTTTCTAATTTTTGCAATTCGTTTTTCGGGCAGAAATGTTCCAGTACAAGAGCCTTGAGCTCTGTCCAGGTCATGCGGTTTGTCGCCGTCTGACCCCGGGTCTGCACTATCGTGTTCCACCATGTCAAGGCATGGTCCGTGAATGTGCAGGTAGCATACTTAACAACACAATCCTCGGGGCAGTTGCTGATATTCACAACGGATTCTATTTTCTCCATCCACTTAACCAACCCATTTGGTCCTTCAGACCCGCTAAACTCTAGAGGTTTGCACAACATAAAGTCTTTGATCGAACATCCCCTGGATGCACGAATCGGTTCAGTACGGTTCGTCTCTACCGTAGGTATAGGGCCATTACTGTCTGTAACGACCACCCTAGGCGGTGCGTCATTACTCGGAATCGTGTTATCATTCTGTGGAGGATTAACATTTTGTTCCCCGTCATTATTGGTGGTCGTTTGATTGCTCGGAGGGGCTGGATTGGTCGAATTGTTAATACTAGCGGCGATGCGCGATACTATATCCGGTATCGCCGCCTCTAACTGTTGAGCAATCAAACGGCTCACGTCCACTTCCGACAATTGGGCTGAACGTTTTGGTGCCATTCTACACAACATCAAGAAAATATATATAATTAATACAAGTTCCAATCATAAAACACAACAAACATTCCATTCATTAATAAACATTAGTACATATTACATCCATGTCAGTTCACATACTTTCCTGTCATCATTACATAAGTTAAGTTTTCCTACATAGGGCCTATGTCGGCATCATCTCGACATAACCCACAATGGGTCAGTGCTTGAATGATACCCAAAAGTATCTATAACGATATACCCCAAAAGAGACCCCCCTAAGGGCCAGTGGTTGTATTATAACTACCCAAGATTCACCCTATGTTAGCATCACCACTAACTGCTTACACAGAGTATCAAAAAGCGGTCCCCGTCTACTCCCATCCTAACACAACTAAACACGGTGGTATACCAAACCCACCAACACCGCCACCAACACCACCATCACAGCCAGCATAACCCGGATCCGCGTCTCCATCCGGCCGATCATCCACTGGGAGTATGAGCACTCCCTCTTCAGCTGCGAAATCGCATACTGGTGGTCCAGTATGCAGTCCCCTAGGTACATCCGCCTCTGTACCCCCACCGTCAAGGCGGCGGAGTGCTCATTCACCTGTTCGGTGAGCACTCGTAGCCACGCCGCCGCGTCCCTATCCTGCCTAGGGAGACCCCACACAGGTGGAGTCACAGGCTCGGGCTGGGAGCGGGAGGACTCGCCCCTGCGGGTAGCAGGTCTGGGTGGGGGCGAGGTAGGTGGGACCTGCGGAACACTGATCCGCGCCGTGAGGCGGGGTCCGAATCCGGGAGGGATAGGGACGGCCTGTGGTGCGGGTGGGGTAGGAGATCTAGCAATCCTGGCAGGGGAGGACTGGCTAGAGCTCCTAAGACTAGCCTCGCTAGGCTCGGAACTGGATGATACGCGGAGGCTCCCAGAGTTCCCGGAGCTGACTTCCTCCGGGTCCTCCTCCATCGATACACTAGGTGTTCTCGACATACTTACCTGCACACAAGTTAAACAAACATATAGTTCTTTTCATAGTGTGAACCATAATCAAATTAATATCCACTTACTTATACAACTTGACCACATAAAATATTATCATATATTTGCACATATGTTGCCAATTTTACCTATTAAAGTCCCCCGTGACTTCCCCTGAATTCCCTCGTGCGGACAAGTCTGTTATTATGTTCCGGACCATAATAACTCACTTGTCCATCCAAGTTCATCCAGACCTCGTCACAATAAATTATTAGTTGATATTCAGATCCTATAACACTTGAGCTACTAGTTATATTTTAGGTATCTTTTAAAGACATCCTAATTCTTTATAACCAATGGCTCTGATACCAAGTTCTGTAACACCCCGTAACCGCAGCGGAAACGTACACGGGATGCAACAGACACATCTGATATCAACAGCATTGCTTATAAAGAAAACACCACTACATTAATTTAAACGTATTACATTATTCTGAGTTTCGTTACCATCTAGGCGTTATCACATAAGTTTTACCGATAGTACATTAACATATCTAATGCAAAATATAGATCTTTAAGCTTCCACAAAATAGCACACATCATCAAGCACGTATCACTTATTCCAATTTGGGTGTACCTAGAAAGCATGTAAAGAAAACGGGTCAACTACGAATAGTTGGTGAGTTTCACTAATTTAAATAAATCATGACAAATCATTTTAATAATCATAAATTAATGATGTAATTATGCTGAGCCTACAAGTGAAAACTCTGTTAACCCAGAAACACATTTAATAACCTCTGGGGACACTGTTAACCCAGAAACACATTTAATAACCTCTGGGGACACTGTTAACCCAGAAATACGTTTAATAACCTCTGGGGACACTGTTAACCCAGAAATACATTTAATATCCTCTGGGGACACGGTTAACCCAGAAATACATTTAATAACCTCTGGGGACACTGTTAACCCAGAACACTGTTTCGGGCCTTACAATATTAGCAACTCAGATAATTACCATCTTGATACATTACCGTATGATTCCCGTACAATAAACCTTATATAATACATTCATTTCCATGCGATCGGCATGTACTTAAACACTTTGATAAAAACATGCTTTCCGCCCCGGGAAAATATTTAAATCAGTTCAGTAAAAGGGGCTCGTGAAACTCACCTTTTTGTGAGCAAGATGTAATACTGTGAACAGCTACTGGCCTGGATCTGTAATACGATCCCTAAGTCGTTACTACACAATTTCTATTAATATAACTTAAATTCGTGTTAACCGGTACGTCTGGGGACACTGTTAACCCAGTACCGTACACGATCCGGGGACAATGTTAACCCCGAAACACTTCTCAGGACTTAGATTGTGATATCACTTAGAGTTCTTTAGTCAAAATTACCATTAGTTTGTTTTTTCGTTTTGCGTGCCTAGCACGGTTAACCGTCTTTATGTTTTCAAAAATGAGTTTGGTCACATATGACCCGAAAATAGTTGTTACTGATATTTTAATTAAACTGGTGAAATTAGAGCTCGGTTTAGACACCCCGTTTGGCCGCGTGGCCCGTTTCCGTCTTTAGTATACCGGAAACTGCTAAATCGGGTAAAATTACCCAAATCATCCGAATTAACTTCGGATGATTTATTTTTACATGATTAACTTAGTTTCATGAAAATAGTTCATTTTTAGGGTTTTTATACACCAGTCAGCTCGCTTAGGCGAATTTGCCGGTTTACACGTTTTAAGCTTTAAAAGTTTGTTTTTAAGTTCTATTTAGCACAAATAAATATCCGTTTAGTCTCGGATCTTGAAATTTTGCACAATTCAGTTTTTGACCGTAAGGAATTTTATAAAATATTTCCAGATTTAATTTCTATATTTAACATTTATTTATCTATTTTTAAACGTCATTTAAACACCAAATATGTCGAAAATACCAAATGACCTTAGAAAAATCCCAAATTTTTCTGGGATGACCCCTGCCATCCACATAGTCCCCTGTAATTTTTCCAGAACCAAAATCTCATTTTTCATGCCATTTTCACCAAAACCGAGCTAGAACACCCTAGAACTCGTTTTACCGAAAAGCCTACTTAGACTTCTCCAATGGACCTGAAATTTTGTGTGTGACTTTTATATATTATATAAAGCTTATCTGAATTTTTCCAGAATTTTTCATGATGTTTAGCTATTTTTCACCATTTTTAGCCAAAACCGAGCATTAAATTCACCAAATATTCAACCTTTATCCAAAAATTACCAAAATTTCACAGATCTCATATTTTAATGTGTAGATCATCTCTGTAAAATTTCATGACTCAACTCTAAGTCTACCACAATCTGTCCAAATCTTACAAATCATACGAAAAACCGAACTACCTTGTGTTTCTAGCTTTAGATCGCAAAGATCTTGCTTTCTAGCCTTTGCTAGCAACTAGATACAACACCTACAAGCACAAAAACACCACACCAAGCAAGTTATACCCACAATCAAGCCATTTCTTTCATGGTTTCGGTTAAGACATCAAAACAAAGATTTTAACCGTAAAAATTCGTTTTTGACTCTTTTAACTCCTTTCTTGGACCAAGATCCCTTGTATAACTTGTATACATCACTTGATCATGCAAGAATCGGTTTCATCTCGGGTTTTCACCCATTTTTCACTTCAAACTTCATTCTCTTGCAAACAACTTAAGATCATGGAATCAAAACTATGAATCAACCATTATAACCATGTTTTTACCTTATGATTCTTGTTAAAAATCAAGGATTTGGATGAATGTTGAAGAGTGTTGAGAGGATTGTGGAGTTGGGGTGTTAGAAAAAGGAAAATGAAATGTGTGTGTGTGTACTAATGGACCGATCGGTCCATGTAAGGTGTGGGGTGGGGCCCACATCTTCAACCTTGGCCACACATTCGGATTGTGTAATCCGGATAATGTTGTGGATAATCTGGTTCAGTTCGTTTTTCGGTTAAACGTTTAATTCCGCTCAAAACGAGGCCAAAACGGTCGTTTTTCGGCTTAAAATTTAAATTTATATAAAACCGATTTAAAAACTTTAAAAACTTAAACCATGACATTTATTGACTTAACACATCATATTGTCGGTAATTGTGCATCTTTTTCGGCTTGATCGATCGTCTCTTGCTTGGTTTGATGTTAAAGGTTTCGTTTATCGTACCGACGTACTAATAAATCGAAATCCTTTTTCTGTGCTATAATTCACTTATCCCGAAGCTTTAATACTTCGTACACATCACTAAACATTATATATTTCGTCTATAATGTAATCCCCGATTCGTTCGGGTTTCAATAACCGTTCATCGATTAATCGTAATTTCAATACGACTAGCTGTATATTCGAGTATAATTCGTACTGTGAATCTTATATACTCGTATAAACACATTATAATTCATATATTCAGTATTGAGTAACACGTAAATAGTATATTCCGGCTAGGGTATACCTGAATTTGCCGGAATCGTTACAAGTGAGCAGCCCAAAAGACGGTTCCCGCAAGGCCAAACCCCCAAATATTTAAGCCTAAATTTCAAAAACGAACTCAAATTATACGATCATTTAGAGGAGAGTAATTTCGAGGTAAGATAATAGAGTAAAACAAGGAAAAACAGAATAAAATAAGATAAAATAAAAATAAAAAATTATTTATCCACAAAAACAACTCCTTTTCAAATATAGAAATTTCAGTTCTTAGTAAGACTACCGCCTTTTTATGAAAAGATCCGAACATGGAATCATATCGTTTAAGAGGCTGTCACAAATATTCATGTTCAGCGTTATTATGACATAAAGACACAGGTTGATAGCAGGTATAACATACTTAGCATTATTTTCATTGCATCTGTGATATGATTAGTGTTCAGTTCAGCATAAAGCTTAGATGGACATCACTTATGGACCTGTGGTGCCTCCTATCTCTTCTCAATGCGTATTTAGCTTTCCCCAGATCACCCCAATTTGACTCCAACCCCCTAGTGCTTGATCAAAAGTTTTATATTAACGCAAAATTTTAGGCTTTAAGGTTGAACGTTGGATTTAGTGCCAGTAAACTGACAAACCTTTCATTCGAGACATGACAGGACTTACTTGTGTGCCCCCATCTCTGTAGTTCTAGTTTGTCCCTTTAAGACTTTATTAAAATTAATTTGATAATAAATAAGTAACTCATGAATAATTCTTTCGCTGATTTTTTTTAATAATAATAATAAACATAATAGCACAATATTTTGGTGATCAAAACACTAACGGGCTCGTGTATGACTAGGTAATTGCTTTTCTGCCTATCATTCGGAGAGATGTATCTGGAGACATGCACATGTCTTCAAAATGACCCTCCACATTAAGTTTAGCAAATTTAGTTTATATCACTTTAACTTTTACGCATCATGGAAAGCTACCGTACAATATCAATGACTGTTCTAGAGCCTTTTAAGCTTAATTACTTCACCCGTTAGGCGCACAAAAACGATTTATCTATCATTTTCCAAAGGTTGGATCAATTTTCATTTGAAAATATTTTTGATGCTTCTAAAAGCTGTTTAACTGAATAGTAATATCATTCCCCAAGGAGTTTACAAAAAAAACCGTGTTATGTATTCAGTCACCCCGGTCACTATCAAGCTTTTAGGTAAATGGCTGTCCTGTATGACCACAAGTGGTTAACCGGACCAACCATGCATATATGTGCATGTCCTTCCAGCTCAAAGTTGCCGACATAATTTTAAGTGAAAGAACACAGAACACAAAAAAAAAAAAAAAAAAAAAAAAAAAAACACATCATAATCGCCCCGGGTACTTTCAGTCATTGGGTAAATGGCTATCCTGTGAAACTACAAGTAGAACACTGGACCAACCATATAAGAGTATATGTCCTTCAGACTTGAGCAACCGACATAATTTTAAGCGAGAATGAATTATATTAATTTTTTTTTAATAAAAACAACACACGCACAATATTTTTGTCTTTTTGATTTTTCACCCCCTAAATTTGGGCAAAAATAAACTAACTGTACAAATTTATCCCCAAAAAGACTCAATCCTCGAACCGAAGCATTTTAAGAAAACTCACAAGCACATTAAATTTTGCTATTCCAACCGGTTTTGTAAATAAATCCGCCACGTTGTTATCGGTGTGGACTTGTTCAAGATGAATCAATTTCCGATCGAAACAGTCATGAATAAAATGAATATTGATATCGATGTGCTTGGTTTTAGAATGTTGGACAAGGTTTTTCACAATGGCAATGGCCGCATCATTATCACGGAAAATAGGAGTGTCAAAAAATTCCAAACCGTAATCCAGCAACTGATTTTGCATCCAGATAACCTGAGAACAGCAAGCGGATGCGGCAACATACTCTGCTTCGGCGGTTGAGGTGGACACTATTTGTTGTTTCTTACAATGCCATGAGATGAGGCGGTCTCCGAGAAACTAGCAACCGGCTGACGTGGATTTCCTGTCAATGTCATCTCCACCATAATTGCTATCAGCAAAAGCATAAAGATCAAATTCTGATTGTTTGGGATACCAAAGACCTAACTTTGGTTGTCTCTTCAGATATCTAAAAATACGTTTAACAGCAGTTAAATGAGAGAGTTTAGGATTAGCCTGGAAACGAGCACACTGGCAGACTGCAAACAAAATGTTAGGACGACTTGCCTTCAAATACATCAGAGACCCGATCATTGATCTGTAATATGTATGATTTACGGGACTCCCATCAGGATCAGATGATAGCAATGGTCTTTCCGCCATGGGAGTATTGGCACTCTTTGAATCTTGAAACTCGAACTTTATTAGCATATCCTCAACGTATTTCCCTTGATGGAGTAAAATCCCTTCTGAGCTTTGACGAACTTGCAACCCCAGAAATGTAGTCATCTCACCCAACGAACTCATTTCAAATCTCTTCTTCATTACACCCTCAAACTCTGTACACAACTCAGTGCTTGTGGATCCAAAAATAATGTCATCAACATAAATCTGGACGAGAATCAAATCCTTTCCAACAGTCTTTCGGAACAAGGTTTGATCGATGGTTCCACACTTGTACCCATGATCAAGGAGATGCTTGGTCAGTGTAGCATACCACGCTCGAGGAGCCTGATGTAACCCGTACAAGGCCTTGTCTAGTCTGTAGACGTGATCAGGTTTCTTGGAATTGACAAAACAAGGTGGCTGATCAACATAAATCTCCTCTTTAACTTCTCCATACAGAAACGCAGTCTTCACATCCATCTGATACACAGTGAACCACAAGAAAGAAGCATATGCCAGGATGATTCTGATAGCCTCAAGTCTAGCTACTGGGGCATAGACTTCAATGTAATCTAATCCCTCAACCTGACGAAAACCTCGAACTACCAATCTAGCCTTATTTCATACAACAACCCCTGTGTTATCTTGCTTGTTTTTGAAAACCCATCTAGTGTCAAGAGCTTTCTTTCCTTCTGGCAGTTTAACCAATCTCCAGACCTTCAACTTATCAAACTGATTTAACTCTTCATGCATCGCATCGACCCAACTTGGTTCTTGAAGAGCCATTTCTACATTTTTAGGTTCAATTTGAGAGATGAAACACGAAAACATACAACTGTTTATGTGTTCGGTTTGGCTTCTGGTGAACAAACCCGCTTCAACTGGACCTATGACATTTTCAATCGAATGATCTTTCTGAATTCTTGATGGAATTAACTGTTCAGAGACATCACTGGTGTGCTGCAGATTTGACAAATTCTTGATATCATCAACAAGAGGGTTTTTCCATCCAGATGCTGCCGTGCTGTGAGAGTACGAGGTGCCGGCAACGTATTAATTTGGAATGTCATCGGGAAACAAAGTGCTCCCGAAGATCTGACGAATGGTACTCTCCCCCTCAACATTTATTGCACTTTCACTGGTGTTTGATTCTGGAGTATTGTTGGACTGACTTTCAGAAGAGGCCGGTGAGGCATCAGTCGATTCTGCAACATCATCATCAATCAGAGGGGAAATATGAGACACAGTTTGTGGAATTTCCTTTGCAACTCCCACCGAGGGATCACAAGGGGGTTCAGAGTTGATGACTGGAAACACATTGAATGGTTTGAAAAATTCATTGTAATCGAATAACCAATCGGGACCGACACGAGCATCAGTCTCATTTTCTTCCAACCAACGAACCTCATACGACTCTAAAATATGTTTTGTGGACTTGTTGTAAACCCGGTAGGCCGTATTTCCCGCATACCCAACAAAATAACATTCATCGGCTGCAGCCCCAAACTTTGGAGTGGTTTCTAAATTTAGTAAGGTACATGGGCGGCCAAACGCGCTCAGATGTGCAACCATGGGTTGATGACCATAGACAATTTCATAAGGAGTCTTCATATTTGTTAGTGCACGAAATTGTTCTCCGTAGCATTCGAATAATGTATACATAGTCTAGATTGTTTATTTATTGTAAATGGCCCATTCGCTATGGTTTGTATAGCGAATGAGGTCCATTCGTTAGTAATCTAGGCCAGTTCGTTAAGATTATAAGCTCATTCGTTAAGTTATTACCATTCGTCATGGAATGTTGACGAATGGAGTCTAATTCGTTATGGAGGCATAACGAATTAGAGTTAACTTAACGAATTGGTGATTTGGCCTATAAATAGGCATATCCATGCTCATTTGTAGATGTACATATTTAGAGAGAGATCTAGATCTAAGCTAATACTCTCCATAACTTATTATGTAATTATTCACACTATTTATCAATAAACTATGTATTTAAAGTATCTATATCATATTGTATAATCGATGTATCATAGCGGCTAGATTCGTAACGGTTTCAATAATCTTTGACTTGTTGATTATCACCCGATTCTGAACATAACATGCCGTGTTAACAGCTTCTGCCCAAAAGAACAGTGGCAATTTAGAGTCACACAACATTGTTCTAGCGGCTTCGATAAGGGTTCGGTTTCTTCTTTCATCCACACCATTTTGTTGAGGAGTACGAGGGGCGATGTACTGACGAAGCACCCCTTTTCTGAGCAGAAATGATTCAGAGTCGCATTCTTGAATTCTGTTCCGTTGTCACAACGAATTCCCTTCAGCTTCAGGTTCAGTTGATTTTCCATGAGCACAGTAAACCTCTTGATGAGATCTGCAGTTTCACTCTTATTTGACAAGAAAAATACCCATGTAAAACGTGAGTAGTCATTAGTAATAACAAGACAATAAGAGCTACGAGACAAACTTAGAACATGAACTGGCCCGAAAAGGTCCATATGAAGTAGTTGAAAAATAGATGAAATGGTATTAATCAATTTTGGCTTGTGAGATTTTCGATGATGTTTGCCCAAAGCACAAGCCACACATTTTTCAACGGTCACAAAATCCTTGATTGATAAACCACACACTAGATTGTTTTTAGCAAAACGATTCAAGTTTTGAGTATTAGCATGACCAAGCCGACGATGCCAAAGCATCGCATTATGTTCCGACACTTTAGAAAACAAGCATGTTATTTCGTCAGGAACATTTTTATTCATGTCGATCACATAAGCATTATCTTTTTGTTGTGATCGAACAAGAACCCAATCTTCAGGTATGATTATACCAAGTTTCAGAATTAAGCACTCCTTTTTAGTAAAATGAGTTGAAAAATCTTTGTCACAAATTTGTGACACGCTCAAAAGACTATGCTTCAATTCTGGAACAAAATTAACGTTTTCAAACTTTAAAACACCGTTACTTACAGTACCTTTCTGAGTCATCTTTCCTTTTTCACCTCCCGCAAAGGACACGTACCCGCCGTTAAATGTTTGAATATCGTGTAGCTGGGTAATGTCTCCTGTCATGTGCCTTTACCAGCCACTATCAACATACCAAGGTCTGATGATATTCCTCCATAGCTGTCCCTGCACAAAGCGCGGGATTAGTTAGTTTTTGGTACCCAGTCCATACTTACACTGGGTGACCCTGACTCATCAACTGTTGTCACAGACTGCCATAACATATCCTTTTTATCATCAAAAATCGAATGAGTTGACACTTTTGACGAAGATTTAGGCAACCATTTATGTCTGTAGGATTTAGAATTATATGTACGAATGGTTGTCATAATTTCCGGTGTGTTAGGTGTAGAAGAAGAAGAATCAGTCTTCTTATCCTGTTTTTGTCTAGCCTTTGTGTTTTTGTGAGAATTTGAATTTGAAACACTATTTTTAACTTTTCTGTTTGACATGTTAGATTTGGTCTGATGAGGACCAAACCTGCCAGATTTGTTTCTGTTCCAATCATCGTCAAAGGAACTGGCTTGATAATGCCTGAATCCTTGCATGTAAGCGTTGTAGGGAATATAAGGCATATTCCTTTAACAAAATCCGTAATAGGGAATATATGGACGATGTGCACAGTTTCTGGCAATATGACCAGGACTGCCACAGTTAAAACATGTTTGACGTTTTATGAAAAACTCATTTTTGGCAGCTCCTTGTCTGGACTGGTTGTGTGGACCAGTCTGCTTAGATTTGCGAGAATTCATATTCCCCTTTTTGAACTTATCACCTTGTTTGTCATTAGAGCATCCCTCCTTAACAAACTTAGGTGCAACATATTTTTCTGAAATTTTTGAAGTTTTTGAAATTTTGGTTTTATTAGGAACCACATTATCAGAGTTTAAAATCTTAACCGAATCAACCACACAATAATCCTTGCTCTTTAAAACAGAGCCCACACAAACAGTCGGAATAACAGAATTCAAAACAGGAAGTTCTAAAGAAATATCAGAAACATCATTATTATTATCAAAGTCAAAACACGGGTTGTCATCCTCATCAGTCCATTCCTTCACAATTATTCTTTCTGCACATGAAGTAGATACATTAGAATTGTGCATATTTAAAGTAGACGAACCAGCAGCGGCAGAGCTGGTTCTATCACCTTTGTCCTGTTTACCATACTTCATATCCTTTATATTTTCTTCCTGTTCTTTGGTAACAGGAGTAGGAACATAATTGTGATTATATGGTGGGGGAACCTGACTATATCCTATTCCTTCACCTTCATTTTCTTTCCACCATAGCTGATTTTCAATCATTGAATCAACTACTTTACTGGAACCATCGAATTTCTTAAAATCAAGTTCAGCCTTTTCAAATTTGCTAGTGAGATTCAAGATTTATAGCTTGGAGGCTTCCAGTTTAGCAGTTAATTCTACGATTTCTTGTTTGGCATCATGATGGTGACAACTCTTAATGCTAAAATCAGACTTAAGTTTCTTAATGTCCTTGTTAAGAGATTCAATTTTGTCTAAAAATCCCTTTTCATTTTTCTTAAGTTTGAAACTCTCTGATTTTATTCTTTCCATATCTCTACTTAGACTGTCATTATGAAGTTTATACATTTCTATTTTCTCACCACAATTTAAAGAACATGGTTGAAAACGTACCTCAGATGAGTTTGGAGAAGTGAATGCCATGTAAGCAAACTGGAGCTCCTTGACCTTCTCCTCAACAATGTTTTCTTCTGCCGAGTCTTTAACAATTGCGAAATTCGCAGTCTGATTTCCAATATTCAGCGCAACCATTTGACCTTCCCAAGAGAACGTTTGGGCAACCATACCCCTTTCACCATTACCCGAACTACCTCCAGCCTCACCCCGAGCTTTTCCAAATGGAACCAAAGCCCTTTCCGTATTCCCATACTTAGCCGGATTAGTGCATTCACGAGCAAAGTGACCAGGCTCGTGACAGTTGTAACACCTGAGAGTCTCTTTGTTAAAACCCATTTTTTGATTATTTGGCATGTTCCAATTATTTCTACCCGTCCTTTTGGTAAACTTCTTAGCACGGAAAACCACCATGGAAATTTGCCATGAGATGTCCATTTCTTCAACATCATCAGGATGAATCTGGTCTAGTTCAGTAGCGGCCATGGGTTGAACTAAATCTCCGGCCAGAAAGGCATGGTAACAGTTCATAAATCCTGCCATTAATGCGATATTCTCTTGAGTTTCTTTTGGTATAGTAGGTATCTGGCTGAAGTTCTGACTTGGGTTGGTCCTACCAGAATCAGTTCTAGACTGACCAAACTTGGTGAAAAATACTGGAGCTGAGTTGGGTGAATTGGATGATGATGATTGACCAAGAGTAGATGAAAACATCTGAAAGATTCCCTGTGGTGGTTGTTGAGTGGGCTTGGACAGTGAAAAGCTATCTTGCGACATGAGAGCACTATTAGACGCAACGTTATATCCAGCAGCACTATAAGAACTAGCATGATTTATTGCCCACTGTTTATCATCCATATCACAGGCTTTAATAGTAGCAATCATCTCAGTTATGCTCATTCTATTGAGATCTTTAGTCTTTTTAATAACAGCAACATTCATGTCCCAATTCTTAGGCAAAGAATTCACCAACTTGTTGTTAATTTCTGAGGTTTGTAGAAAGATTCCAGCAGTTCTCATTTCAGTCACAAGAGATATAAATCTTTGAAGTTGAGACTCCAGTGTCTCTCCCAGAACATGATTAAACATGTTAAACTTTTGTCTCAGCAGGTCCTGGCGACTTCTTTTCATATCCTCATTTCCTTCATAAACCTCTATCAGTGTGGCCCACAATTCCTTAGCTGTTCGGAGTTCTCTAAACTGAAGGGAAATCTCGGGTGAGAGTGCCATGGTTAGGGTTGAGAGAGCTTTCTCATCTTCTTCAACCTTAGCAAAATCATCATCATCGTAGTCAGCAATCGGCTTTACAAGAACTTCGTTTGAATTTTCTTTTTGATAAGTGATCACTTAGGGTCCCCTCACAATGCTTCTCCAAATTTTTGCATCTTTCATTTTGGCAAAATGTTAGAAGCGGAATTTCCATTCATTAAACCCCTCGTGGGACAATAAACGGGGTATACGAGTAGCAATCCCCATGATGGAATCAAGCTCTTGGTGAAGAGACGAGTTGATGGAGCTGCTGCTATTTGTTAACTGGGCCATCGCAGTTAGATTACAGATTGTTTTAGATCCAATTAAATGCCCAGTCCAATAATTTATAAGTCCAATAAAACAAGCCCAAACCACAGACTAGGCTGAGCACACTTAAACACGTAGGCCGAGAACTAAGGTATTGACCAGGTTTGACCGAGAACTCAATTGGTTGACCAAGATTAGCCGAGAACTCAAAATATTGACAAGCTGTTGACCGAAAACTATTTTTTGTTGACCAATTCTCTTACCGAAAACTCTTTATAGCCGAGAACTCAAAATAGATTAGAACTGATCTTGGCCGAAAACTCAATCTTTCCAGTTTTGTTGTAACAAACTTTCGTAAATTATGGAATGTTGATAGCTAATCTTCAACCAAAAATAGCTCAGCCTTCTCTTCCGATCAACTGTTCGCCGGAGAATTAACACCACCACTTGTAAAGAGTATCCCTGAATCGTTGATATCACAATAACGAGCCTGAAATCGTCAAAGGCTCTGATACCAATTGTAAGTCCCGCATCTGGATCACTACAATATGATACCAACTAGACAAGTATAGGTGCGGAATACCTATACTCTATGATTCAAGAACACAAATAGATAAAGTAAATAAACACGATGTTGCTTCAAAATACACGTATATTAATGAACACGTCTGGTGCTTAAGCACTTACAATCCTTGAACAAAAGACTTGGAATGAACAACCTTTAACCCTATACATAACATCACTATATATAGGGACACTATCCAACTAAGGCCGGCCCAAACAATCACCAAGCCCACCGAGAACACACAAGTGTTCTCGGCTTACCCGTTAACTAACAACCAAGCCCAAAACAAAGTTAAACCAAATTAAACTAAGCTCAAACCACAAAACTAGACCCAACACATGGTTCTTTGGATACCATATCCCCAAATCAGGTTTCCCCTTCAAGTGTCTAAAGATTCTTTTGACAACAGTCATATGAGACATCTTTGGACATGATTGAAATCTTGCACACACACACACACAACAAACATAATGTCAGGCCTTGAAGCAGTCAGGTATATCAAATATCCAATCTTAGCTCTACATTCATGTTCATCAACAGGCTCCCCCTTTCATCAGCTATCATCTTCTCATGGGTGTCCATTGGAGTAGAAGCAGTCTTCAAGCCTTGACATTTGAACTTGTTCAAAATGTCTTGCACATACTTTGATTGAAAAATGAATATACCATCCTTCTTTGTTGAACTTGCAATCCTAGAAAGAAATTCATTTCTCCCATTGAGCTCATGCAGTACTTAGACTTCATTACTTCCTCAAACTCCAAACACATTTGTTCATTTGTAGACCCAAAGATTATATCATCAACATAAACTTGAAGCAGAAGTAAATATCTTCCTCTTTTCTTGTAGAAGAGGGTCTTATCAATGGCTCCCCTGTGAGATCCATTAACAAGTAGGTGGTTTGACAACTTATCATGCCAAGCTCTTGGAGCTTGATGTAGTCCATATAGAGCCTTGTTCAGTTTGTATACTCTATTAGGACACTCAGGATTCGCAAAACCTGGAGGTTGAGTGACATACACCTCATCTTCTATTTTTCTATTTAAGAAAGCAGATTTAACATCCAGTTGAATACTCTGATATTCTTGGAAGCAGCATAGGCTAAAAATATTTTGATAGCTTCTAGCCTTGCCATTGGTGCAAACACTTCCTCAAAATCAACTCCTTCTTCTTGTAAGCATCCTAGTGCAACTAGTTTTGCTTTGTTTTTCATTACAATCTCTCTTTCATCCTTTTTGTTTCCAAAAACCCATTTGGTGCCAATTGCATACTTTCCCTTTGGCTTATCCACAAGTTCCCACACTTGCAGATTTCTGAATTCAGCCAACTCCTCTTGCATTGCTTCCACCCAACTATTGTCTTTTAAAGCTTTAACAATGCTCTTGGGTTCAATTTGGGATAAGAAGTAGGAGTACAAACAAATGTTTGCATATTCAGAAGCACTTCTTGTAACTCTTTCATGAGTGTTTCCAATGATGTTTTCAGCATGATGATTTCTTTCTACGTAGGAAGTTTGTACAATTTCATCTGAAGAAATAGTTGAATCAATATTTGATTCATTAACATCAGGTTCTTCGATAATCAAATCTGATTCTGTTTGGTTCAAATCAACAACCTCTTCAACATTTTGTTGGGATGTTGAAGCAATATTATTTCCAATGTTCAAATTTTGAAACAAGGTTTCAAAATTTGATTGTCTATAAGCTTGTTCTTGATCTTACTGGTCTTCAGGTTGCACTTCATTATTGACAAATTGCTCTTGATCTTGTGACTGATTAAGATTGTATGTTTTCTCAATTTCATATTCAAATTCATCATTGGTTACGTTTTCATTAAAAATATTCATTGTTCTTCTCAGCAACCTTTGACCATAATTTGTTTAAATCAACATTTTGCTTTGATGTTTCTTCAGGGATACTTGTCCTATACAAAGTATCATCAAAATCTTCAGGGTACAGCTTGAAATATTTGACTAACTCTTCTAGATCAAATAGCCATGTTGCTCCATCAATAGTGTTGAATTGATTTTTATTATAAACCACATCTGAAGATTTAATCACACTCAAATGGTCTTTAACATAGACTCTATATGCCTTTGAGTGTGTGGAGTATCCAACAAAGAAACAATCCAAAGATTTTGATTGAAACCTGTTCAAATAGTCCTTAGTATTCAACAATGAGCATTTGCAACCAAAAGGTTTGAGAAACTTGATGCAGGGATTTTTTTAACAAGATCTCATAAGGAGTTTTCTTCTTGACTTTTGTTGAGAAGGACTCTATTCTGAACATAGAAAGCAGTGTTTATAGCCTCTACCTAAAAAGTAACAGGCAAGTAAGCATCTGTTAACATGGTTCTTCCTGCTTCTATCAGTGTTCTACTTCTTCTTTCAGCAACTCCATTCTGTTCAGGTGTTCTAAGGGAACTAAATTGTTAAAATATTCCTTTAGTATTGCAAAATTCATCAATTACCCCATTTTTTAACTCAGTCCCATTGTCACCCTTACATCTAATTGATTCTCCATTCTTGTTACACAACCTTTGATTAATTCAGTAGCTTTATCCTTGGAATTCAGAAAATAGACCCAAGTATATCTTGAAAAATCATCAGTGATTACCAAGCAATATCTTTTCTTCCCAATATTAGGAACACTCACAGGACCAAAGAGATCCATATGAAGCATTTCCAATACTTTTTCAATTGAGTTTGTAAGCTTTGCTTTGTGTGATGATTTGTGTTGCTTTCCCTTTTGACATGAAATGCACTTGTCATCCTGCTTGAACTCCCTTGTTGGTAAACCAATGACATGTTCACCTTTAACAAGTTTGTTCATATTCTTTAAATTGGCATAATAAGCTTTCTATGCCACAACTTTGTTTCATTTTTAGTGGCCTTTGACACGAAACAAGTACCACCTCTATAAATGGCATATTTCATTCTAAGTTCATATAAGTTTCCATTTCTAGGAGCCTTCATCATTATCATATCAGGAAGAATTACAAATTCAGATTTGAGGATGAAACAATGAGAATAATCAAATCCAACCTTATAACCTTTATCGCACATCTGTGATATGCTCAATAGGTTATATTGTAATCCTTTAACATAAAACACATTATCAAAAGACACTTTTCCATTAGTGAGAATGCTTTTCCCCACAATTTTCCCTTCATTTTCATCACTCCCAAATGCAACTGGTCCTTCAAACTTTCCTTCATAATTTACCATTGACCTCTTGTCAAAGGTCATGTGCCTGGAACATCCATTGTCCATATACCATACATCATTCACTGGTGTGGACTGTTCCTGCACAAATTAAAGAGAAAGGAATCAGTTAAGTAATGAAATACAAGTTGAATCAACTTGCAAATCATTAGCAACATTAACACTTATTACATTTGGTTTGGGTCCTCATAAACAATTTCACATCAATCATCATAATCATATCCATATTCAATCAAGTTTCCAACATAGGTAACTATGCTTGTGTATTCTTCAATGACAAACTCCATTTTCTCAACTATTACTTGTGCTTGAACCCTTGGTTTCCACAAAAATCCATGTGGCTCAAACCCATGTTTCAGAAGAAATTTCTCAACACCATTTAGTTCTTTTGACTTCTTCTTCTGGAACACATTCTTCTTAATTTTCTCTTCACATCTTGGTGACTTTTCAGACTCAACAGATTTTACTGATTTAGAATCCACATCAGGGTTAATTCTAATGGTTTGTCTGTTCATTGGAGCTTTCTTCTTCTCAATCAAATATTTCTTCTTCTCTTTCTTGTGAATGGTTTCAGTTCTTTTCTTACTTGCCTTTGCAACACTGTTCACTAGATCATCAAGCATCATTTTACCCTTGCCCAAATATTTATTGTACTTTTTCTTGTATAAACCAAAGTCTTGTCCAAATTTTGTTGTGTCAGGGACATGAATTGGTTTGAAGGTAAACCTATCATTACATGAATCAGTATGATATCCATACACATCACAAATTTTACACCAAACTTGTCCTTTGAAACTTTCAATTGAGTTTCCCTTTTTAAACCTCTCACTTGGTCTAGGAGGATCAACTCTGATACTCTTTTGAGTAAAGAGACCATCATAGTTAATTGAGAAAGGTACAAATTCTTCAATCTATATGTCTTGTCTCTCAACTGAACTTTTGACAAAGGTTATCTTTTCCATCTTGAATGGTTTGTCATCTATGTTGCTTCTAAATCTTGACTGTCTTCTTTCATATTCTTTCATTCTTTCTACCTCTCCAGTATCAAACAATTCTAGATAGAAAAGACAGGATAGGAAGAAATGAATAGATCATCATTCCTATTGGTTTCTTCTGTTTTCTTGTTCTCTCTGACACTCTCCCTTCTTTGTGGCACTCTGTATGCAGATTTCTTACTGTCCTTCTTTTCCTTTGATCCACCACATATATCAAAAGATTTGTGTTCCCTTCTCATTTGCTCATGATGCTTCCTCATATTTGGAGTTATATTTGGCAACATAGGAATCTTGTTCTTTGGTTTCTGTTTGCCACTCTTTTCTTCTTTTAAACTTTCATTGCTTGAACTTTTACACTTGAATCACTCAAGTCATATCTATCCAATAAATCATCATCAAAGTCATCTTCAGAGACTTGTACACCAACAGAATTTTCAACCTTTGTTTCAACAGTCTTCATTACAAAATCACCCTTGTCATCAACCTCAACTAACTTGTAATTTTCAACAAACTCATTTCTATCATCAAACACCTCTCTAAACTGTGTAAGGTAAGCATTTATCTTTTCCTTATCCATTTTCAATGAGTAATTATCATTAAAAGGTGAAGGAAAAACTTTTTATTTATCCTCTTCCTTGATATTTTTCAACTTACCACAAATGTTTCCAGTTGACACCAAGTTCTTTAGAAAGTCTACCTCAACTTGAAGTTGAGTATTTTTCAACTTCTCATCAATATACATTTTTTTTTCAGTTCTTCAATTTCAGTAACATATCTTGACTGAATGTTGTAACTGTTCATACAGTCTTGTTCCAAACTTTTGATTTGATTGTCATAAGTCACTTCACTCATTTAATACACATTAATAATGCTTTGTTTCTTAAAGCATTCACTTTGCAAATTACCAATTCCCATTTTTAAAGAATCATTCATTTCAAGTAATTCAAGATTTGTGAGATTTGAATGTACCTGAGATGAAGAGGACTCTGCTTCATTCCCTATCTTTGCCATGAATGCTGCATTGGCTTTTTCAATATCATCGGCATAGTTGCTCCAATCAAATACACATTCTTGTTGTGGTTGAGCTAATGTAACATTCCCTTGATTTCTTGGTTGATTTGCATTGTGTCTGTTCTAATTAACAGGAGCTTGTGGAGGGACTTGTTGGTTTCTCTAATGTGGTTGTTGTTGTGGGATCACTTATTGATGATTTTGCTGTTGAAAATTGTTGTTATTGTTGTTAAACTGCCTTGGTTGTCCTTGATTCTGGTTTTGGTATTGGAACTGATTTCTTTGTTAATTGTTGTTCTAAATTTGTCTTGGCTGATTACATTCTCTAGAAAAGTGTCCTGGTTGTTGAGAGTTATAGCAGATTGCTTTTGACTTGTCAAAACCGATTCTGTCATTTGGACCAAACACCAAAGACCTTCCAGTTCTGTTGTACAACCTCTTACTTCTCAAGGCTAACATTGCAGCCTGCCACTTCAGATCCATATCTTCCAAATCATCAGCATTAATTTGTTCAAGATCCTCTTGAACCACACTAGTATGAATCAGATTATTAGCCACAAAAGCAATGTATGACTTAGTAAACATTGAAAAGAGAGCTTGATACTCATTCCCATGATTCATATTTCCAGCATTGTATGGAGCTTGTCCACTGGCCACTGATGATCTATCATTATCATCCAGCTGTTGAACATTGAATCTGGACAATCGACCTTGATTGCTTGACTGACCAGCAACAAATACTCTTGGTGTTTCACCACCATATTCACTTGGTTGTTCAATTATTGGGACTTGTTGTTGCTTCTTGGTAGAAAAGTTTCCCATGGGTGCAATAAGAGCATTTGCCACTTGGAAGCTTGGCATGTCTTCCTTAATCATGTGGTTCTCTATCCTCTCATGTTCAGTAGCTTACAAAATGCAGATCACATCATCAAGCTTGAAAGTTGGAAAGTTGGTTTTCTCCTTGATGACTTTGTTAGCAGTGTACCATTCTCCAGATAAATATGACAATAGCTTCTTGTTGAGATCAAAGTCTGTTATTGCCAGGTCAGTGGTTCGGATTTCATTGATAATAGCAACAAACCTCTGCAAAACAGATTTCAGTCTTTCTCATTATTTGAACTTGAACCTATCTAGCTGATGCTTCAGCTTGTGTAACACCCCGGCTAAAATGGAAACGCCTGAGTGTGACGTACAAATTGCTCAAAACACATGTGACACTATTAAGTGACAATATTATCATTAATTCATTCAAAGGCATCAAGTACACAAGTTTATCAAATGAACAAACACAAAGAATAAGGAACAAAACAAATGTCTTCTTGTTTACTATTTAAATAACCTAACTTCAAGTATCTTCGTCAGTTTATCCTCTAATGAAAGTACCTGTAGCATATATATAAAATAAAGTCAACTAACTGAATAGTTGATGAGTTCACACAATTGAAAATAATATATAAAAACCATACAATTTCATGAAAACTTGTGAAAATCACATAAGGGTTCTTTACACTAAAAACAATGGTCCATGAGTGTAAAGAATAAATGAAGGTCTTTTCCAGTTGGGAATATGCACCAACGTACTCAGATCGGAGTCCCTTTCCACTAGAAACAATGGTCCATTAGTGCAAAGGGGGGGCGTATGATCATACTTATCGAAGAAATCCATGCACGAAATAATTGAGCAAGTAACAAGTAAACACACAAGTCCATGATGCGAATTATAGTTTGTAAATAATAAATAAAATAAATTGCATTTTTGATAGGATATATATGCTACCCCCAAAATAGTTTTAAAAAAAAGGGTAAAAGGGGGTGTGAGAAACTCACCTTTAAGTTGAAGACAGCTTGAAATAAAACCGAAAGTGCAGAAATGAAACCGAAGCAATTGAACATCACGAACTAGAATTAAAAGTACAAAATTAATATTAACTAACGTCTTATAAAAGTAGATAAATCGGGTTGTCGGGATTTAGAGGTGTTGAATGTACATTTTATTATGGAGTTGGATATTATAATATTATTTTATATATTAACTAATTTTAACGAATTATTATTTTAATATTAGTTTAAATTATGACATTTAACAAATTTGAATATTATAACATTTATGACAATTTTGATGTTAACGGTATATTTTATTTTGAATAATGAATATGTTAACGAATTTTAAAATTTAACTAACGACAATATGTATGCATATATATATATATATATATATATATATAACTAGTTTTAAACGAGCTTGACGGGTTCGAAAACTATAACGTTTATAAAGTTATGTATCTTAAAGGAATTTAGCTTTGAAAATAATAGTGTTAGTGTGATATAAAGTTTAACGAAATAATAGTTATAAATATTAATCGGGTTTCTAATGAAAACTTAACGGAACGAAAGTCGGGTTTTTAAGTGAAAAATGGTAAACTATAATTTATATTTAAATGTTGCTTAACCTAAAATAATTTTATTTGATTTTATAATAATTTTTTTAATAATTTAACTTGACTAATATATTTTAAAGAAAAGGTCTTGGAAATAAAAACCAAAGCAAAAAAAATGCACTGACCCGGGTTTGAACCCGGGTCCTCTAGGTGTGACACTCATGAACTAACCGACAGACCAAGTCTGCAAGTTGTTTATAAGATCAAAAAATACATTTATATTAAATAAGCTTCATGTTCATCTTCTTTACCTAAGTCCTAGGATTTCCATTCCATCATTTGTTCCATGTTTGCTTAATCTTTGTTAGGGGTTTTATTAGACGGCTTAAAATGATTTAAAAACATATATATTACTTACTTGATTTGATGCTGATGTGTTAAAAGTAGTCAAATAATTATTTAACTAAATTATTCTAATCTAGACACTAAGTAATAATTCTAGACTCTAAACTTAACTAAAACTACTAACAGGCAAGTGAACCGGTCGACTCTAGTACAGGGAAGTAAGTCCGGATATCGAACCCACGAGACTCTTTAAATTACGTAACTAGCTAAATTAAACTTTACTAACTGACGCGACTATTTATTTTATATTATTGGGGGGTTTTACTAAAAAGCTTAGATTAAACTAAAATTAAAACTAATTAATAAAACTAAAGACGCCTTAAACCTGGACTTAATTCATATGATGACGAACAACCACCTAGGCTAGAATCCCTAATGTATCAATTATCAAATGGTAAGAAATTGCTAAGTTATGGAACCGGGATCTTAAACTATTCACTTAATGGGAAACCGAACAGGACCCTTGACCCTTCTCAGGAGGACACCTATGGAATTCTATTAAGCTATTAAAATTACCGGTTTTAATTAGACTCACTTACGATCGCTAATTTATTTTATGACAAGTACCTCTATAAGAAATCCTACCATACAGCGCGTAAATCAAAGGTAGTTTAGAGAATTCACTCAACTAGATAGACAAGGAAAATAAACCAAACCTAGACGGACTCCTTACGAAGAACTAAATCTAGCAATCCTGACCAACAAAGATCTATTAATAACCTATCACATTACAGCTTTCTAGGCCAGCAGCACACTTAGATCTAATTGATTAATTAATATCTTTTCTATGGTTTTAATGCATATCAACCACAAACTAGTCAAAAACACACAGTAGATGACCTAACAGAATCCTATAATATGATAGACAATCACCAAAGAAACTGTGAAACAATAAAAACTTATCAATCAATCATAAGCACACATATGCATCGAATGAATAACAATAAACTTCTTACTTAATTATTAACCATAGATGAAAACAAAATCCAAACCAAAATCCAAAATCAACAAAAGTTCATCATAAGCCTGGGTGGTGTAAGGGTTTAGCCAACAACCATACTTAAGAACAAACCAAATAAATAAGGTTCAAAAACTGAATTCATAAAGAAAACAATAAATTCAAACCGACTAATAATGTTTGACAGAGTATGTGTTAAACCCAAGCGCTCTCTGCTCGAACCAATGGCTCTCTCTCTCTCTCTCTCTCTCTCTCTCTCTCTCTCTCTCTCTCTCTCTCTTTTGTTCTTAGCTTTCTTTCTCCACAATCTAACTCAACAGGGGCAGCCCTTCTTCTTTTCGTTCGTTTTTTAAAAACAGCCGTGAATATGGGGGTTTCTCTTCCCCCATCAACCTCATGTTCCTTTCCTTTTATCTTTTTCGTGAACCCTGAGAACCGACTCAAAAGTTTAGCCCATTTAATTATTCCTAGAGCCCATCTTAATTTAATATTGAGCCAATTAATGACTTTTATTCGTCCAACACTCCAACCCAATGTTTATCTTCAGTTTCCTTTTTACTTGACCTTTAACATAACATAAATTGATTAAGCATCATATGACAATAATTCACATTCATATAACTTTAACTTTACTGGTTATTTAGATATTGATTCGAACAACTAATAATATAACACAATTTTATATATCATCACTTATCTTTTATACTAATATATATACCATATTAATATTATTGGATCGTTTTACTTGTTGATCTCAAGTTTAGTAAAAATACTTCATTTTAGCTTGTTGTCATTTCAAACTTTCAAAAACATAAATATAAGCCACTTAAGTAATATTCAATAAAAACTTAGCTCGAATTATTTAAAAGTGTTGGAAATATTTATATAATAATGTGTATATTTTAGACCATATCAAATATCCTCGCACTTAAACCTTTTTCATACCTGAAAAACTGTTTGCAATGGAATCATAATCGGAAAACATGGTTTTAAAAACATATAGGTTATTTTAAAGCTCAGATAAACGTAAAAACCGCGATTGTCGGTATTGTTGTCCACTTAAACCCAGCCACCAGTCTATCAAGCCCCCACGCAAATTAAGCATTTGAGTTCATGTGATATCAAAAACCTATGGGTCTCACACCTTTAGAGTTAAAATCTACCTACACCATCTCAAGCATAATAAAGACAATTAAAAAAATTGGGTTGTAGTAGATTGGTTCAACCTATCACCGTAAGATAAGAACCCCTTAATGGTAAGAAGAAATACACTTAGATGGAATTATGAATAATATGTCAAGTGAGGTCATACGAGCATGCCCTAAATATTATTGGACTTTTTCCTATGTATTTCTAAAAAAAATATTTATTTACTAAAAACCTTGAACCCCAATAGTGTATCCTTAGAGTCACCATCCCCTTGGTAACACGTAAACTCTCGGTCCCGTCCAGTATGTGCACTTTGGCCTCTTTTTCTATTTTTGAGAATGCTTCTTTGGCATTTTACAATACATAATTTTTCTCACTTTTTTTGCTTTTTCGGACCAATTCTTTGGAATACTTAACTTTCAAAACATAACCTTTTTTTTTCTTTTTTTTTGTGCACTTAGGCATCTTTAACCTATAATATATAACTAAATTCTAAGCTCGTATAAAAAATGGACATTGCGGGGCGCCGCCACTCTTTATTTACTTTCATAAAACGGAGTGGTGTGCTAATTTTAAAGTGTATTCAATTCTCACCACCTTAGGGTAATTAACTTATGGTAATACTCTCTATGCCTTATCGAATTTCAGCTTCACAATCGCCCGTAGGAGGTGAACCCACAAAATCTAAATTTAATTAGGTTTATTAAAAATATGCAGTGGGAAACCTTTCAAGACTAGTTGGGCCTACCGACACATCCCAAGCTTAGTACGCTTTCTTTTTATATTATCTCATATTATTATTAGTTGGAAAAACCAATTCCCGATTTTTCTATCATTTTCCATTATTTTGAAAAAAATAAATTTAAAATTTTGGGACATTTTTTAATTTTTATGCTTTGTTTTCATTTTTTTTTTCAAACTTTTTTTTATTTTTATTTTTGCCGAAAACATCAATTTCCCATCCCCAAACTTAAATTTCACACTGTCCTCAATGTGAGAAAAAGGAAATTACAAATAAAATAATGCAAAAAATAAAAATAGACTAATGAATTGGAACAGATTCCCCTGGTAAGTTGACGATATGCCTCGTGAGTCGTGTTCCATGCACTCCAATTCACGCGCGGTCAGCAAACTATCTTCAAATAGCGTCATATTTCACGAACAAAAGCAACAATCCTGAAACAAGTGGCATCCCCACACACACTTGTTTAAAACCATAACTCACCAACCATCTCATAAGCAATCCTGGAACAACCTGCAAATAAGAGAAGAAACAAACGACAGAGCAACGAAGTAAAAACAAAATAGAAATAAAAATAGAAAAAAAAATGATAATACCGGGTTGCCTCCCGGGAAGCGCTAAGTTTACAAAAAGTCTTTAGCCTGACTTACTCCCGAAATCTCAATCAGGAGGCTTCTCCTTGATCCTCTTCCCATCGGTGCTCCTTAACACCCTCCTCTTATAGTTAGCTGGGAAGATACTAATTCCCAAACATACATAGGCCCAAAAATACGCATTCAGCTTGATCCACCCATTACTAAAATTCTGAACATATGACCAATTCGGCACACTTTGATTCCTGAGCCCCAATAGCTTCCTTCGGGCTCTTGATTTACATGGCGATCCATGAACAACTATTTCTAAAAACATATCCGCTTTACCATGCAGGCGTGGATGTTCTTTCACAATGAGATGCAATTCTTTACTCTTCAATTCTTCAGATATCTCTAGTGATTCCTCTTTGACATTTAATTTTTTAACCGGCTCCCTGAATAATAATACTTCAAGCTCCTCAATATCTCTTTCGGGGTTAAAATCTCTCTCATCCATATCAACTAAACCAACCAAATTATCACCAAATTAATTCTTACTCGTCCTCCCAAGAGGGAATACACTCCTCTATCTTATCATGCAACCCAACATCCTCAAACTCGATCGTCGGCTCATTAAATTGTATTTGATACTTTAATTCTAGCAGGAAATCATCCATTATATCTTAAAGTGATGCTTTTGGATTAATGCTATGGATGATACGTAAAATATCGTATAATATCTCTTCTGGATGTGGTATGTGATCCATCATTGCCCCAGATGAGTCTTTATAACAGATAATATTCCCCATCTTATCATACACCACACAGAATCTGGGCTGATAGCTGTTTTTATCTAGGTGGTCCATAATTGCTTGTATTTCTGACTCCCATATAGTTAAACCTCTTTGATCTTTATGAGGATTTTCTTCAACTCTGGCCCCATAGTAACAATCCATGAAGATCACTTCAAAGATAAACTTAAACAGAAAAGGATCACGAGCTCCAAATAGTAGTAAAATAAAAAAATATATTAAAGAAAACAAAACTAATTAAAAGAAATTAAAATAAACTATATTAACCTAACTCCTACGACTCAAAACAAACTATAAAACAACAAAAATAAAAAGAAAACTACTTAGACTCTTACGACTCAATAACAAAACAAAAAAAATAACACGTATGTAACAAGTAAGTCTAATCAGAGTTAATAACGCAATCGCCAAGAGTCCCCGACAACAACGCCAAAAACTTGATGTGCTAAAAGTAGTCAAATAATTATTAACTAAATTATGTTAATCTAGACACTAAGTAATAATTCTAGACTCTAAACTTAACTAAAATTACTAACCGGCAAGTGAACAGGTCGACTCTAGTACAACTAAGTAAGTCCGGATATCGAACCCACGAGACTCTTTAAATTATGTAACTAGCTAAATTAGACTTTACTAACTGACGCTGCTATTTATTTTATATTATTGGGGGGTTTTACTAGAAAGCTTAGATTAAACTAAAATTAAAACTAATTAATAAAACTAAAGACGCTTTAAACCTGGACTTAATTCAGATGATGATGAACAACCACCTAAGCTAGAATTCCTAATGTATCAATTATCAAATGGTAGGAAATTGCTAAGTTATGGAACCGGGATCTTAAACTATTCACTAAATGGGAAACCGAACAGGACCCTTGACCCTTCTCAAGAAGACACCTATGGAATTCTATTAAGCTATTAAAATTACCGGTTTTAATTAGACTCACTTACGATCGCTAACTTATTTTATGACAAGTACCTCTATAAGAAATCCTACCTTACAGAGCGAAAATCAAAGGTAGTTTAGAGAATTCACTCAACTAGATAGACAAGGAAAATAAACCAAACCTAGACGGACTCCTTAAGAAGAACTAAATCTAGAAATCCTGACCAACAAAGATCTATCAATAACCTATCACCTTACAGCTTTCTAGGCTAGCAGCACACTTAGATCTAATTGATTAATTAATATATTTTCTATGGTTTTAATGCATATCAACCATAAACTAGTCAAAAACACACAGTAGATGACCTAACAGAATCCTATAATATGATAGACAATCACCAAAGAAACTGTGAAACAATAAAAACTTATCAATCAATCATAAGCACACATATGCATCGAATGAATAACAATAAACTTCTTACTTAATCATTAACCATAGATGAAAACAAAATCCAAATTAAAATCCAAAATCAACAAAAGTTCATCATAAGCCTAGGCGGTGTAAGGGTTTATTCAACAACCATACTCAAGAACAAACCAAATAAATAAGGTTCAAAAACTGAATTTATAAAGAAAACAATAAATTCAAACCGACTAATAATAATGTTTGATAGAGTAGGTGTTGAAATCAAACGATCTCTGCTCGAACCAATGGCTCTCTCTCTCTCTCTCTCCACACTTTAACTCAACAGGGGCAGCCTTTCTTCTTTTCGTTCGTTTTTTAAAAACAGCTGTGAATATGGGGGTTTCTCTCCCCCCGTCAACCTCATGTTCCTTTCCTTTTATCTTTTTCGTGAACCCTGAGAACCGATTCAAAAGTTTAGCCCATTTAATTATTCCTAGAGCCCATCTTAATTTAATATTGAGCCAATTAGTGACTTTTATTCGTCCAACACTCCAGCCCAATGTTTATTTTCAATTTCCCTTTTACTTGACCGGTAACATAACATAAAATGATTAAGCATCATATGACATAAAATAGTTCACATTCATATAACTTTAACTTTACTGGTTATTTAGATATTGATTCGAACAACTAATAATATTACACAATTTTTATATATCATCACTTATCTTTTATACTAATATATATACCATATTAATATTATTGAATCGTTTTACTTGTTGATCTCAAGTTTAGTAAAAATACTCCATTTTAGCTTGTTGTCATTTCAAACCTTCAAAAACATAAATATGAGCCACTTAAGTAATATTTAATAAAAATTTAGCTCAAAGTATTTAAAAGTGTAGGAAATATTTATATAATAATGTGTATATTTTAGACCATATTGGATGCCGAAATGGTGGTGAACGGAGCATCACCGCAATCGGAATTTGGATGAAGAATTAAAAGTTTTAGATAGTTTTCTTGCGTAATCTTATGTTTGCAACAGGTTTAGATGACTAGTAGGGTGTTTCTTATAATTCCAATAGAACCGATTAGTGTTTATTTCGTGTTATTAGGATTGATTAATATTGATGACGGGTTATAGATTAATTAGACTTAATTAGCACGTTAATGGTGTAATAAATTGCATAGTAATGTTTAGTATTAGTGGAGATGACGTTTGGGGTGTTTAACGGATTAAAACGAAGCTTAAACAGTTATATTTATAAGTTGCCGGAACCGTATTCCGGTCGCCGAGATGGCGCCGGAAAATCGGCCGGAAAAACGTAAGGAGGGTGACGGGCTGCTGCTACATGTTTATTATTATTATTATTATTATTATTATTATTATTATTATTATTATTATTATTATATATTTTGATTTATTTACACTTTAACCCCTGATCTTTCAAGTTATATTTAAATAGAAGTTAAATTATGATTTACAAATTGAACCTTGGACTTTATAATGTTATATATACTTAATAAAAGTTATATACTTTGGTTTATCTTCATATTATACTCGTATAGTTCGGGACTCGTTTAAGTATGCATGTTTGAACTTTGAGTTTCGTTAATGAACAATACGAATTAGATAAACAATGAATAACGACTATAACGCGTCGTAAATATTATTAAGTAAATAAACAATAATTATATATAAAATAAAAAAATTATACGAATACATGGAAACATCAAAATAAATCGGTTGACGAACATATAAATATATACAATGAACTTGATTTACATTTATATTAATACATATAAAACCGAAAATTTAAAATGGGCCGGATTTTCGGGTTTGAAAAGTAACGAATGTTATAGGACTTACAACTTTTAGAAATTTCGTCAGGAAATTAAAATAAAAATAAATTTAAAAGAGAACAACTAATTTACGGAGTTTTTAGAAATTTTAACAATTTTATATATTAAAATAAAATAACGTCAAATCTTTGAATGACCCGAAAGAATGCAACATATAGGAAAAATGACAAGGACACTTATATATAGGATGTACCATAGGCGTATCCACCATGCCCTTATCATATTGTATTTGTTCCGTTCTCTAAGATAATTCTAAGTTCCGAGTTATTTCACACAACCGGACTTATTATATTTTCCATGCGAGGATTTTGATAATTATGTGTCGACCCATAATTACCTCTATCTTCGGATGGTCCCATAACTTTCTCTATTGTGTGGTTTTAAGACATGGATCTTAAATAAATAAATAAAATTCTCATATATAACGTTAAAAATAAAAATAATGAATTAAAAGGGTAAAAACATTACAAACACCTTGATAGACCATTTAGGCCAAGGACAACGCGAAAACACTAAACCAAGTAAATAAGATAATTGTGTCTAAACCAAGTAAACGATGTTGAAAACGAAATAAACAAAGTAATGAAGCCAATAATGAAACATTAGAATTATGAACATCTTAACATGTAATTGAAATAATAGAGTCGAAAATAACGTGACATGTAAGCATAGCATTTTACCAACGAAATATGAATATGTAACTTGATAACGCATTGGGTTCGAGAATAGTTTAAATGAACGAAACTTTTAAGTATCAAAATATAATGATGTTTTTAAAAAAATGAAAATCTCCAATAGAACATCGACGTGACCAATGGCAACGTTGAGATGAATAAACAATTATATCTTACAAACATGTAAACTAATAATAACTTGAAATGATAAACGAAAATTTTAATATTAACGTATTGAAATCGATTAAGTTTGTGAAAAGAAAATTTTCCAATGGTAACTTTGTGCTTATCAAGTATATAATTAGAACATCGAAATTAAAATAAACTATTTGTCTTATATTGATGAAATCAAGAACAATAAAATGGTTGAAATAAAACATTGAGTGGAAGAGAAGTACAAGAATAAACAAAACAATTTATGTAAAAATATAACATCATATAAACTCGGCATGTACATGGGACACAGTCCCGGTTCTAAGTAAACGAATTCGTTTGGAGGGAACCGGTCACCGATAGTAAAATGTAGAAATAAAAATGAAAATACGGTTTCTATTAGGTAACTATGTACACATACATGTTCATAGTCCCAATTTCCACTTAACGGTTACGTTGATAGGAAATTTGTCATAGATCACGGGATTTAAAATAACAGACGTAAACCGATTTAGTAAAGCGAATAAGAATGATGTACGAATTTATGTTTCGTAAAATACAAACGAATATGGATCAAAGATCAATGAACAATCATAATAAACTTCTTAAACAATTTTCTAAAGAAGTGGATATAAAAATCACCTTGGGGTACGTCCGAAAAATGCGTGAAGGAGAAGTTCAAGAAAAGAAAATGTAGCTTGCGACGCTTGTCTTCTCGAGTGTTGGTGGTATGAGAGTTGTCGTGGGAGATGGTGCCATGATTTCTTAGCCGAAACTCATTGGCGTTAATGAAGGGGAAATAAAGGAAGGGATATAACATATATTTTAATTTACAAAAATCGGTTGTAAATCGTGATGCTTTTACATCTCATGGTGAAATAAAATTTATTCAACTTTTATTTAAAAAAAGTTTTTAGGTATTGCTAAGACTTGCAAATTTTATGAAACTTTCACATAAAAACAAATGTTTTCTTTTGGCCCGTGACCTAGGTAAAGAAAAATGATTGTCAGACTACTTGATTTATTGAATGAAAAATGGCCTTAAAGGTTAAGACTTGTAAGAAACAAAAAGTTTACTTTAAATATGGTTTGAAATAATAATCACATTATTATTAGTGGTGACGATAATACTAGTAATATGTAGGAAATTATGCAAAAGAAAATATAGACGAGTTTGATGAGTTTTGTAAAAAAAATAAAAATAAAAAATCTAAGTATTAAAACCGGAAAATCGTATAAGGTCGACAAAGGGTGCGAGGTTAAGGTATTGCATGGCGGAAGCAAGTTAGGCCTTCCAAAGTATAGCGGGTGTGCAAGGGTCACCACAATGATAGTAGGCTTGAAGCATGAGGTAAAACATGTGATTGAGACAAATGGTTAGGTACATGTCTTGCAGATGGGTGAGTGGCGTTGAGTTTGGGTGGGTTTTAGCAATAAGTGTTAATTGAATCTACCACATATTGAAGTATATCAACGTTGCAGGGAAGTAAAGTGGTGGGATTTATACATACTGTACAAAGGGTGTGTTTCAGCGCGAGGTTTTCGGTTGGGTTTAGTTTGCGTTTCCATGAATGGTGCTGGATTTGAATTTGAATTTACTATAGCGATGAAGGTGGGTGCAGTCAAACGTGGGGTGATCGGGATCGCGGAGGCCATTTGCTTGATATCTTGGATTCTCATTTTGCGAGTTATGACAATTAGGAAAACAAGAAGGCGTGATACGAAACATGAAGAATTCGCATGACTTTGGACGTAAGTATGAAAACGACTACTATATATATCAATGAAAACAAGTAAAAAATAAATCGTATGAAACAAAATTTGAAATCGAAATTTGAATTCCCATGAGACGTCATGAGTTTTCACCTTTTAATAAACGAAAATCTCATAAATCATTAAATAATCATATGGAAAAAGTATTAAACTTACATTAAATAGTGAAACCGAATTGAAAATCGACCATTCATATATCACCATGACCTTTCGAATTTTCAATTCTAAAACGTAGTAGTAAATGAATAGAATGTAATAACCGTAAAACAAAAATAATAATAACAATAACTTTAATATCAATAAACAAAAAAAATCTACAAACTGATAGTTAAAAAACAAAAAAAAACATACGTACACAAATAAAAAAAATAAATAAATATAAATAATAATGATGAACACAAAATAATAATAATAATAATAATAAAATAAAGAATAGTAAAATAAAAAGAATTCCTATGCAAACCCCTTACGTAAATTATTTAAGCTATATATTAGATATAATAATGATAAGTTAAATTTCAATATTAAAAACATATAATAATATAAAGGAAATCATTGGTCACTCCAGGGCCGGCTCCGAGAAGGTGAAAAAATTTTTGAGCCAAAGACGAAATTTTTTTTGGCCATTAAGTAAAATAAACATTTTGTTGGATTTAAACAAATTAATTTTAAATGAGCTTATTTGATTATGAATTGAGTTGTGTAAAAAACTTTTGTATAAAAATAATCTTAAAATTGTCTTAAATAAGACTAGAACTCACACCATTTTGGTTAGATGTCATAGTCCTTTACCACTAGACCAAGCTAGTAGTTATTTGTGTTGAAACATTAATTATATATATTTTTTTATATAAAAATACATATAATTTTTTTTGAAAAAAAATTTCGGGCCTAGCGAGTGTCGGGCTTGGAGCCGTCGACTACCCTGCCATGCCTCAAAGACGACCCTGAGACACTCTACAAACCTTTATTTGTGTTGTTGCATAATACCAACTGACGAATTTGCATCCGAAATAAAACGAAGAAAGATAAAATAACATAAAAAACTAATAAATATCTTTCAACAATAATAATAACACCAATAAAGTATAAGTGTGTGTATATATATATAATAGATATAATAATGATTATAGGAGACTATTTGGATGTGACATCTTGAGTGTTTCAGTTCACTTTTAATTTTCCTTTCATATTGCTTAAGAAAATAATCATATCTATAGACCATGCCTCAATAACTATTCATATGTTCCAAGATATTTGTAAGCTCTAGAAACACCCACTATAAATATGTACGTTGTCTCAACTAACACATGAGGAATTCTGAAAAAAAAATTAAAATGGTGTGTATGGAAAAAAAAAAGAGGAAAATAGGAAAGTAAAAAAAAAGGAAATGGTTGAGCCGTTATTGAGAATAGCGACTTAGGAGTAAATTTATTTTGTTTTTTAACTTAGAGAGAGGGAGCCGCTTTTGGCAATGGAGGCTTAGAAGAAAAGAGGGAGCCGCCATTGCCAATCGCGGCTTAGGAACAAACCAACTTAACCCCGTTTAACCTCCGTTAGTTATAGTATTGGGTATAAAAAAAACCCACCAAAACCCTAACACCATTATAATTTTATAACTTTAAAAAAACCCACCAAACAACCTAATACACATTTACATATCTCCATTTATATTTTATAAAAACTATACCTATTTACATATGTTAATTTATATATTTTATAAAACTAATTTGTTTAAATGATAATTTATTAGTGTAGGATTCATTATTTATAACCGTAATTTAATTTTTATAACTCTAATATTAATTTGTATAAATATTGCACGTTATGGTTTAAATAAGTATAAATATGTTAAATTATTTTAATATAATGTAAGATTATTTGACATCTAATAATATTAAGATAATGAAATAAAAAACTATAATACTATCAAGAACACGAGATACAAGACCTAACATTCCTCAAAATATTAAACTGTTTAACATAATACACATACAAAGTAACACGAGATACAAAACCTAACAGCACTAATTTGGTCGGTTTGGGCAATTGTTGATCATGTGACCCGGTTGTTACAGCCAGAGCACAGACGCCCTGTCCTTTCCTGTGCATAGGTGTTATCCATCTCGTTACGCATCCTCCTCGCACGACGTCTTCCTCTTAGTATGGTTATCTTATTTGCGTCCCCATAAAGTGTCCATCCGGCGTTGTTCCAATCTTCTTTATGACTCACCGGATGATAGTTGTTGTTGTATTGCGCATGGTATGTGTCTGTGTGAAACCTGCTATTCACAATACATTTTGGATCTTCTTGTAGATAGTGGCAAACTGCAATTGCATGGCTACAAGGGAACCGGTAAATTTGCCACTTACCACAAGTGCAGGTTTTCTTCTTGAATTTGACCGTATAAATCGCCGGTTTCATCGGAGGTCTGTAGGCATGTTTTCACCATGAACACTTGCTCAGGTACTGAATAAGGGAATACTCTATGTTCTCGAGCCCTTATTTCACGACCATGGAACAATGTCCACTTGCAGTCCGGAAATTGGGTTAAGCAATTATACGCCTGTTGGTAGTTTATGACGTATTGGTGAACCTCTCTTGTAAAGGTATGCTCAACCAATGCCCTTATCGGGAGCATCCGGGCACCACGCAACACATTGTTCATGCTTTCGGAGATGTTCGTGGTGAGGTTACCCCATCGGAGATTTTTCTTGTCATGCAGGAGTGTCCACTTACTTCTATCAATGTCTTTCAGGTATTTCCACGCCTGTTTATTTGTTCTCTTTAGGCTGTACATTAGGCGATCGTACTTTCTTTGTTGTGCCGTGCTTCCGATCTCCCAACACATCTTCTTCAAGCTCACACCCTTGAAATGCGTGGCGAAATTGCTCTTTACATGCCTAAGACAAAATCGATGGTAGGCATTGGGTTCCTGCCAGGCTTCCAAGTTTTCCATGGCGTTCTTGATTCCTGCATGCCTATCAGAAATTACACACAACCTTCGGGATCTGGGGTCTTCAACATTCTCCGCAAACATTTGAAGAAACCACCTCCAGCTGTTGTTTGTTTCTTCATCAACCACGGCGTAGGCAAGCGGCAAGATCATGTTATTTGCATTTTTTGTAACCGTCATCAATATTTTTCCTTTGTAAGTGCCCCTTAAATGGGTTGCATCTATGCAGATTACAGGCATGCAATAACTAAAGGCCACGATACTTGGACGGAATGCCCAAAAAAGATAGTTGAATATTGGTTTTCCCGCAGGACTCCCTGGATGGTGTAACCACTGGACAACGGTACCCGGGTTTGCTTGTTGTAGTGCCAATAATTAGCTTGGAAATTCATGGAAGTTTTCTTCCCAGCTACCGTGTATGTTTTCGACGGCCTTTTTTCTCGCCGCCCAAGCCTTACCGTAAGTGATATCAACATTCAGTTTCTCTTTGATGAGAGACTGAATTTGTTTCACTTTAATCGATAGATCTGCTTGAACTTGCTCTTGAACGTGGGCTGCAACAACATTTGATCTTAGGGACCGGTTGTTGTTGCGAGAAACAGTTGTGAAACATGAATGGGCAGGAGTCCATGTTGTTATTTTGAAAAAAATTGAATTTACTAGCTTTCTAGCTATGCATGTCCAAAGACATGGTTGAGAGCTTTGGGACTGGTTGTTTGTATCCTTGATACTTTTACATTTCGTTGTCCAGACTTTTGGTCTTGTTTCAGCCATATACAACTCTCTGTTGTGGCTGATATTCCACATTCTGACAGCGTAATCAACTTGTTTCTTTGAAGTGAAATACATATTTAAACGTATTTCTGGATTGTCTTTGTCCCAGAACACCATCTCATCTTCCCCATCATTATAGGGGAATATAGTCTTCATCCCATCCTGTACCAACAACATTAAGTTCAGGAAATTGAGTTAGTCCCTGACTTTGTTGTTGAGGAAAAGGAGGGATTCCATCGTCTTCTTCCTCTGATTCATACTCAGAAAGAGAGGCTTCACTATCTTCAGTTTCTTCCATTTCTTCGTCCTCTTCACTGCCTTCGTCTTCTTGGTAGACGTGTGAGGAACCAGCATGTAGCAAATTCATGGAACCACCTTGCTGCAAGGTGGGAACTACCGGCGTCCATGTGACATGAATATTACAGGTGTACGGATGGACATGCGAAGCTAGTTGGTATATTAAGTCCATACCGTTTTCTCCATTAACACATGTTGTATATGAACAACCATTGAATTCATATAAGAGAGTTAACTGCGGACAAGATGACTCTCTGTCAATTTGAACCCATTGACATATGTTATAAAAGAACTCTGTATAACTCATACGATTCATAACTAAAAACGTTGTGCTACGAGTTCCCGGAGCACCTACAACAACCCCTTGTGTGTATGAAACTTCACCCCCATAATATAATTGTACCACAAACCGATAATGTGGTTGAGAAGAAGAATCCATTTTGATTTAGTGTAAGGGTTCTGTGGAATTTTGAGTGATGTATGTATGAAGCTAGGTAGATGTCAAAAAGGGTTTCAATTACGTATGAGGGGTAAATGTTACTACTGCTCTATATACAGTGACATGTTTGTATTTTAGTTCTAGACATGTGAACCTTTAAAACTATGATTAAAAAAAGCTGGTGACAACCCCCTAATTCATTCATGTCAGTGTATGGTTGTGAAATGAATTAAAGCTGATGTATGGTCTCAATCAACAGCAAAGATAGTACTGTATTAAACTAAGTTGGCCTGACTCTACCCTTAAATCTGTGACTCTACCCAAATCCACGGCCGACTCCACAGTTTGAAGACCGTTCTGGACAGCTGTAATAAGGTCTACCTGGACTGGTAAAATGGTCTGAGATCTTGATTTCCATCTCTTTCCCGCAGTTGCAAATCACCATTTTTACTAGAAAAAAGATTGAGATGCGTATAAAATTATGAAATTTGTTTGAAATCAGGGTATAAAATAAGAGGTGTGGGGTGTTATTTATATACAAGTCGGATGAGGAGGAACCGCTTCTTCTAGTAGCGGCTTAGGAGATGTTTAAAGTTGATGCGTTGTCTCAATCAACAGTTTACCTATTTTGGCCTTACTCTACCAGTACTGCATTATTACTACAGGCTTTAATCAATGAGTTACATTTAAAGCTGATGTCAGTGTATGGTTTTGAGATGAATGAAAGCTGATGTATGGTCATTCATGTCAGTGTATGGTTTTAAAATAAATTAAAGCTGTGACATGCATAATTACATTATTGATGCGTTGTCTCAATCAACATTAAACATATTTTGGCCTTTCTTTCTTACCCGCCACCCGTGATTCTGTGACATTTAACAGCATGTGATGTATCACGGGTTTTCTTTATCCAGTATTTAAAGACAATACTTCATCTCTTATCAAACATAATTTGCATCGACACACTAAGTTTCTTCCTAATGGCGCACCGAAGGGACCAAGAAGATAATGAGAAATTTTACTCCTCTCAACCAGTGACCAAATCAGCACGATGGACTGATGATGTTTGGAGGCGTTTGAGGAACCCTCATACAGTTATTTCGGGTTCCTCTTCATCCGTTCCCGAAAACCCCTCTTTACAAAATAAAGAGGCAAATTTGAACCCAGAGGGTAAAAATTGGTCTAAAGATGCAGTTGAGTTTTATACCAACAAATATGCCCCTTTTTGTTATATGAAGTTTTTACCCACGAAACAACTAGATTGAAGTTTCTGGGGTAGTTTGTTAGGGTACGAGTCCAATGGAAGCCTTTCTGAGATGGAAAATTTCTAAACTCACATATGCTTGTACATATGATCTCCTAATTGTGTAACTTATATGATTTTTAATTATATTTACAGCACATTGAAGCGTGGACCGCAAGATTAATGATCCATCGATACGCAAAATTAAGAACTGCACCAGAGTCAGCACAACGTTGGACGGTGTTACCCCCGTGTTTTTATGATGAAATGAAAAAAGAAGACTCTATAATTGCCTTAGAGCTGGCGGAACTAAATGGCCATATCCAAAACTTTGGGAGGTTGACATAGTGTATATTCCTTTTTCGTTTAAGGATGGTAATTGGTTACTCGTTCGCATAGATATGCGGACGATGGAAATTACCCAATACTGGACTGATAAAAGGTGGAGAAGTGAAAGACTTCAAAGTGCTAAAATGAAGATGTTATCAGTGTTTTTCCGTGGTTTCTTGATCGTATACGATACTGGCGAAACTCGGATATTATATACGATAAAAAAGAAATGGTCATGGGTTTAAGTGAAGTTGACGTGCCTCAAGACATGGGTAACACTGCTAATTCAGGGGTTCTGGTTTGTATGATGATGGAAATGCTGGTTAAAAAGAAGCCCTTAGTGATTGAAAATGACGTTGAAGAGTCATGTTTTAACTACCGGCATCATATGGCTGACGTGTTATATAAATGGCACGTGGAACCCGATAATGTTTAGTTGTTAGTCTTGTTTAATTTAAGCGTCCCAAAACTCTTTGTAGGTTGTGACGTGTAACTGTGTTATGTGTGAGTGTTTGGTTTGTATTATGATGTTTAAGTGTAGTTTATGTAATGTTACGATGTTTAAGTGTTTGGGTAAAAGTAAAAATATATTTTATGTTTATGTTATTATATATATATATATATATATATATATATATATATATATATTACATATAATTTATATATATATATAAGAAAATTATGTTATTATATATATATGTATATAATATAGTTTATATATATAAATAATTTATATATTATTTATATAAATTATCTATATATAATAATTAATATAATACGTATATATATATATATAATATAGTTTATATAATAAATAAAAATATAATGCATGTCTAGGAGATTTAAAAAGCTTATTCCTAAACCGCCATTGGGAATCGCGGCTCCCCCTCCCATGGTTTTTGGTCAAAACCCTAATGCGTGTGTCAGCCTTTTTTTGTCCTAAGCCTCTTTTGGGAATCGCGGCTCCCCCTTTACCTTTTTTTTTCAAAATTCCGAAACCCTAATAGATCTGCAATATATTTATCTCACTCAGCTTTTATCCCTACCACTTTATTATACCCTAATAGTCCAAAACATGTGATGAGAAGACAATATATGCATGCACCCAAATTATTAAAGCAAGGCACAGGCATGCATGCATGTCATGTGATTAAAGCTTCCAAATTATTAAAGCAAGGCACATGCATGAAGACAATACATGTGATTAAAGTAAGAAAGCAAAGGACATGCATTATGGAAACGATTCAGCATTTTCTTCAGGATGGCATGTGAAAGCAAATTACATCCCTATATATTTTCTCATATATTTTTCATGTGAATTCTCATCCAACACCACCATAATTCTCATCAATCTCTCACACCACAAAATTCTAAATTCTCCTACAACCATCAAACACCACAAATACTTCATACACCTTACAACCATCAAACACCACCAGAAAATGAATTACAACCTACATCCAACCCGGGTCCAATGGATAGTAGTCTGTTGTACCTGGGTGACGAACATAGAGCCAGAAAATCGTTTTTGAATCCACAAGCGGGGGATGTCAATACCATTGATTTTAAACGGGGTGATGGTACTCTTTGGGCGTATATTAACGAAGAGAGAATATCTATATCGGGTAGAGTTGGAAATTTCATCAGTATGCTTGGTTTTGGCGGCTTGGTGTCATGTGGAAAGGGTCGAAAAATTGATAGACCTTTGGTAGAAGCACTAGTCGAGAGGTGGCGGCCCGAAACTAACACGTTTCACCTGCCATTTGGTGAGGCCACAGTAACGTTGGAAGATGTTAACGTTCTATGGGGTTTACCCATTGAGGGCCTGGCAATAGCACCGGTTGAGGAGTCGTACAGCCCCGCTGATCGCGTGCATATGTGCCAAACTTACTTAGGTTTTACTCCGGATGATGATGATTTGAAAAATCACACGCTAAAAATCGGCAAAATACAAGAGTTTTTGTTAGAGAATCCAATACATGAACATTCAACAGACTTGTTATGTATGCAGCATGCGCGTTGTATCTGCCTAATACTGATTACTAATAACTTATTAGCATATACGAATAACTCGTATACGTCGTTACATGTGTTAAATCATTTGCGTGACTTTAATACTTGTGGGCAAATGAGTTGGGGTCAGCCGCGCTAGCTTTTTTGTATAGAAAACTGACTAAGGGAACCAAGCCAGAAACTAGGGCTCTAGGCGGCCCAATGTCACTCCTACAAATATGGGCATGGACCCGGTTTCGGCCAATGGCACCCACAATTATCAATGAGCAAATAGATTGGGAAAAAGCATATGGTTCAAGGTAATTAAATACGTACTATTGTAATACTAAGATAAATATTAATATTCTAATAGTCGTTAATGTCTTCCTGAAGGTGGAGGTATAATAAAATTAGTAGAAGAGAGACGCCTTCAAATGTTATAAAGCCCCACCGTACAACGTTACAGAGTCTACGAGAGTCCGATGTATGTTTTCTTTAACATAATGGTTTTATTAGTTAAATTTTAAATACTAAGTATTAACATATTTGTATTCTTACAGTTTAATTGGATGCCTTATCGGGGCGTGATCCATAGACTCCCGGGAATGTGCACATCAGGCCAACACAGTTGGAGATCACAATGTTATTTAATCTATTATAACGTGGTGGAATATCATCCGGTGGAAAGGGTGATGAGGCAGTTTGGATTGCTTCAAGAGATCCCTCCCTCATTCCCTATTACTCGTGCCGTGGTTACAAAACTACGTAAAACGGAAAGAAAAGGGAGAACTGGAACGGACTGGTCTGGTTACCATGCAAGATATGTCGACGACTGGAACAGTAGACACGGACACGTGTTGGAAGGTTTGGACACCAACCTGCCTATGACAGTCAACAATTACAGTGATTGGTTCCATCAGCATACGGTCCTTTATGTAACGGACCCGAGGCACGTATGCGGTGATCTCCATACTGGATTCCATGATCACGGTGGACATGCAAGATACTTGGTTAGTATGATTATTAATCTTGAATTAAAATTAATAATTAAGTAACGCGTGTAGATTCTAATTGGTTTCATTTTGTAGGCGGATTGTATAAGCTTCATTGGTCAAGAAGCAACACGTATGCAAAACATGGGTCCTGACCATTACTACGCAAATTTGGGAGGGGTCCAACAAATGGCTTCACAACTGGTCGGATCAATTAGTCAATTTGGTCAGCCTAGTTACATACAGACCAATGAATCGGATGTGGGACCGGATAACACTATCCCCCAGCATGCTCCCCGTGGTCGGGGTCGTCGTGATCGGCAAAGAACCCGGCCTTCAACAAACTATGGTAGAGGTGAGGGGGCGGAACCCCAACAATTTACAGGGCCAAACTATGGGGATGGTACCTCTACTATTAGAGGTGCAACACCCTACCATGGGGAGGGTACCTCACAAGTTGGAGGGGAAGCAATAGATTGGGATTCCGGTTATAGACCTTCATTTCAGAATGCTGGAGAGGCATCATCAAGCAATCCATTTGGTACCCAATCGAGTTTTAACTACAATCTAGAAAACAGTTGGGCTGGATTTTTTGGACAAACTCCTTATACCAATATGATTGCTCCGATGTACTCTGACCAGCCGGGGAACTTCCAGAATTTTGATAATACCGGTCTTGATGTTCCACAACCGCGATACCAACATTTAACTCCGGTTCCAATGAGCTTGGACCTGCACACGAGTCAACCAGAAAGCTCCGGACAACCAGATGATGATGAAGCCGAAGATCCACCACCAAGACGAGGACGACCACAAAGACATCTTAGACCTGTTGGTTGTGGCACCGGCGGCTGTCTGATCCGCCATCCGCATAGGCATTAGATTATTACTTGTATTTTAAATTTTAAATTAGCTAATGTAATAAATCTTATTTTAACAAATAATATTGTTTTAATAAATAGTATTATTAAAAAAATATCATTCATATATATTTTAAATATACTAGAGTTATAAAAATTAAACAAATGGAGATATGTAAATTATAATGGAGATACGTAAACAAATTAGTTTTATAAAATATATAAATTAACATATGTAAATAGGTATAGTTTTTATAAAATATAAATGGAGATATGTAAATATGTATTAGGTTGTTTGGTAGGTTTTTTTAAAGTTATAAAATTATAATGTGTGTTAGGGTTTTGGTGGGTTTTTTTATACCCAATACTATAACTAACGGAGGTTAAACGGGGTTAAGTTGGTTTGTTCCTAATCCGCGATTGGCAATGGCAGCTCCCTCTTTTCTTCCTAAGCCTCCATTGCCAAAAGCGGCTCCCTCTCTCTAAGTTAGAAAAACAAAATAAATTTACTCCTAAGCCGCTATTCCCAATAACGGCTCAACCATTTCCCTTTTTTTTTTTTGACTTTCCCATTTTCCTCCTTTTTTTTTCCATACACACCATTTTAAAAAATTTTTCGAGGAATTCTCAGCCTATACTTCCGATGACTTTATAACCAGCGATATCACCATCTTTGATCAGCCCATTTTCATACAGTAAACCCGAACCGATATCACCACTCGTCGTCTCCACCGTGCGTCGTCTAAGCCAACCACCCAAAATCAGCATACACCATTCCACCACCGACCGTCGCTGTTATTTTCAGCAACACTTGCTGCCGCACGTCACTGACTCCAGAGCCACGCCACTTCATTATCACCGGGGACTTCCTCAGGTAGTCGTCACCCCTTCTTGAATATTTGCATAAAAGTATGAAACATGAGCTGGTCTCTATTTCCAAAAGATCATTTCTTTATGTTTTGGTGAAGAGACATAGATGTGTGTGTATAAATATATATATATATAACCTAACCTAAATGAAGATAAAATTGTTAAGTGTGCAATAAAATAATAAATCATTCAGCTTATCAATAAATATGACTATTGGTTCACTGGTAAATATTTGTGCATATAACTAGGGGGTCAAGAGATAAAATAACATGTAGGGTCTCTGGAAGTTGCTTTTGAAAATATAATATAAAAGAACTATCATAACCAAATTTGTTATTGATGGAATTTAAAAAAATAAAAAATAAACATTTGTTTAACCCTTTTATCTTTTATAAGTCATACTATTATTGTTATTATTTTCTTACAGTGGAATATGTTCCAAGTTTATCAATGTGTCACTGTTGACAATTTATAATAACTAGTTTAAAATCATAATATGATATGGTAAGGGTGTTCATAAAGAATATCTAAAACATTGTTGAACCAAATATACAACTTAATAAACTGATGAACAAATGTTAATATTTACAACTTAAAATTTATTTTATCTGAAAGAATGTACAAAATCATGTCCGACTCAAATTTATAAAACAACAAATAACAACAACAATAATAGTAATTATACATAAGTAATCATACAATACGTTGAAAATTAGAAATATATAAATCTCACCAACACAGGAATTACTTGTAGGTTATTACAACTCCCTAAAAGAACAAGTCTAGTATCATTGTGAATTATCATTTAAGATACGGATCCTAACCCCTTCCTTATTGTTATTATATTCGTTTGTTATAAGCCCTGTTAATATTATATATATATATATACTCCTTTGGAACTCCTAACGTTCTTTGACAACTCGATTCATTTGGCGTCCGTTCGATTCATGTTCCGATTGTGATTTGTTATTTGACTTGATATCATGTGATATATCTTTTATGATATTGTGCTCATTATCGCATGTTCCGATACTAATTATAATGTTATGGTTATTATTTATGGTTTATTAAATATATGTTATGATTGATTGTGCTCTGTTACCCTGAGTTCTAGCTTCTCGTGGAGTGTCCCACGAGCATGTTGTTGTGGCATAAACAACACGTGCTCCTACAGTGACAGAGAGATTAGTTCACGGCGTCTCTTAAAAACAGATGTGGCCCATAGCTATTAGGAGGCGTATGGATCGGTCCTAGATATGCTACGGTTTTTGCTACAGGAAATGGTTGTGGGTATGCCAACCCACGCCATTTCATATGATTGATATACAGGAGTAGCTACCTGTAAATCGTCACGTATTATATGTTTCTGTCGGGCTCACGGGTACATTTGTAAGATTTGATTTGTTTCTTTAAATTACTCTATATCGTATCGTATTACTGATTATGTTTATGACACTGTTATATTACTGATCATGTTATAGCTTATGTTGTTACAGTTATCGTTGTTTTTTGAGCTTATTATTCCGCACTGGGCATTCGGCTCATTCCGTAAAATTTTCCTTACACAGGTTCACAGGTTACTCTGGGTGGGATGAGAGAGTGAAATAAAATAGTAGGCTGCTATCTGAAGTTGCTAGTTATCTGTGAAATGTTTAAATAATATGTATTTGGACCTTAATGTTTTGGACTACGGGCTTGTAACTCTGACTTTTAAGTAAATGGAATTATGTCTTATGTTTCTGATTACTGTAAATAGTGACTTATCAGCCCACTCCGGGTTGGGGTGTTACAAAAATAATATAGTAATCAAATCGAAATTGAACCATTTATGTATCACCATAACTTTTTGAACTTTCAATTCTAGAACGTAATAGTGAAATAATGAAGTAATCGTATTGAAAATTTGGTTATTACCTTTCGAACAATTAAAATTTTAAACCGTAAATGAATGCATAAATAGAGAAAATGAGACACAAAATTTTTAAACTTAACTATTCTCGTATCAAAATGCGTAATTAAATCGAATCGAAAGGTGAGTATTCGTGGATCACCACGACTTAATAGACTTTCAGTTAAAACACGTTGTAAAACATAGCGAGTCGGACGTCAAACGTTGCATAACCATTGAAAACTGAAAATCGAAAATCTTATTATTGAAAATCCTCGAGAATATTTACGTTAGGCATAAGCCTTGGACTTGTGTGTGCTTGTGTAATTGAAGTAATTGAATCATCAGTGTAATAGTATTTGCGTACATGAGGCATAAACAAATCAATAACAACTAAATAATGTGCATTGAACAATCAAATTAGGCTCAAATAATTTCTAATCATGCAACCTAAACAATTAATCAAATAAACTATAACCAACTATAACACTACGTCTAATGTCCTATCTTATAGTCACGGCTCTAATACCAATCTGTAACACCCCGGCTAAAGCGGAAACGCCCGAGTGTGACATACAAATTGCTCAAAACACATGTGACACTATTAAGTGACAATATTATCATTAATTCATTCAAATGCATCAAGTACACTGTACACAAGTTTATCAAATGAACAAACACAAAGAAGAATGAACAAAACAAATGTCTTCTTGTTTACTATTTAAAAACCTAACTTCTGGTATCTTCGTCATTTCATCCTCTAATGAAAGTACCTGTAGCATATATATAAAATAAAATCAACTAACTAAATAGTTTGTGAGTTCACACAATTGAAAATAATATATAAAAACCATACAATTTCATGAAAACTTGTGAAAAATCACATAATTGTTCTTTACACTAGAAACAATGGTCCATGAGGGTAAAGAATAAATGAAGGTCTTTTCCAGTTGGGATTGTGCACCACTCAGATCGGAGTCCCTTTTCCACTAGAAACAATGGTCCATGAGTGCAAAAGGGGGTGTATGATCATACTTATCGAAGAAATCCATGCACGAAATAATTGAGCAAGTAACAAGTAAACACACAAGTCCATGATACGAATTGTAGTTTGTAAATAATAAATAAAATAGATTGCATTTTTGATAGGATATATATGTTACCCCCAAACTAGTTAAAAAAAAGGGGGGGTAAAACGGGGGTGTGAGAAACTCACCTTGAAGTTGAAGACAGCTTGAAATAAAACCGAAAGTGTGTAAATAAAACCGAAGCAATTGAACGTCACGAACTAGAATTAAAAGTAAAAATTAATATTAACTAACGTCTTATAAAAGTAGATAAATCGGGTTGTCGGGATTTAGAGGTGTTAAATGTACATTTTATTATGGAGTTGGATATTATAATATTATTTTATATATTAACGAATTATTATTTTAATATTAGTTTAAATTATGACATTTAAAAAATTTGAATATTATAATTTTTACGGAAATTTTGATGTTAACGGTATATTTTATTTTGAATAATGAATATGTTAATGAATTTTAAAGTTTAACTAACGACAATATGTATGCATATATATATATATATATATATATAAAACTAGTTTTAAACGAGCTTGACTGGTTTGAAAACTATAACGTTTATGAAGTTATGGATCTTAACGAATTTAGCTTTGAAAATAATAGTGTTAGTGTGATATAAAGTTTAACGAAATAATAGTTATAAATATTAATCGGGTTTCTAACGAAAACTTAACGGAACGAAAGTCGGGTTTTTAAGTGAAAAATGGTAAACTATAATTTATATTTAAATTTTGCTTAACCTAAAATAAATTTATTTGATTTATAATAATTTTTTTAATAATTTAACTTGATTAATATATTTTAAAGAAAAGATCTTGGAAATAAATACAAAACCAAAAAAAATGCTCTGACCCGGGTCTGAACCCAGGTCCTCTGGATGTAACACTCATGAACTAACCAACGGACCAAGTCTACAAGTTGTTTATAAGATCAGAAAATATATTTATATTAAATAAGCTTCATTTTCATCTTCTTCACCTAAACCCTAGGATTTCAATTCCTTCATTTGGTTCCATGTTTACTTAATCTTTGTTAGGCTAAGGGTAATGGGGCTTGGTTGAGCCCCAAGTGATCCAATCAAAACCCGACACGTAGGCGATGACATGGACTTGGATCAAGCCCCTGGATCAAGCCCCATAGGGTGTAGTGGGGCTTGGTTGATCACCCCCAAGCTTTTAATCAACCCCGTGCTCATTTGCTTGTTCAAGCCCCGTGGTCCGGACCACAGGGGCCGTCCGCGCCCCTGATCACTTGTGTGGTGTAATGGTGTTCGCGAGCCACCTAGGCTGCCACCTGGACCACGCCCCTTCCTTCACCTCCCCCCCTTCCATTACCCTCAGCCTTAGGGGTTTTATTAGACGGCTAATGATTTAAAAACATATATTACTTACTTGATTTGATGCCGAAATGGTGGTGAACGGAGCATCGCCGAATTTGGAATTTGGATGAACAATTAAAGGTTTTAGATAGTTTTCTTGCGTAATCTTATGTTTGCAACAGGTTTAGATGACTAGTAGGATGTTTCTTATTATTCCAATTGAACCGATTAGTGTTTATTTCTTGTTATTAGGATTTGATTAATATTGATGACGGGTAATTAGCACGTTAATGGTGTAATAAATTACATAGTAATGTTTAGTATTAGTGGAGATGAAGTTTGGGGTGTTTAACGGATTAAAACGAAGCTTAAACGGTTATATTTATAAGTCGCCGGAACCGTTTTCCGGTCGTCGGAGATGGCGCCGGAAAATCATCCGAAAAAACGTATGGAGGGTGACGGGCTGCTGCCACATATTTATTATTATTATTAAATATTTTGATTTATTTACACTTTAACCCCTGATCTTTCAAGTTATATTTAAATAGAAGTTAAAGTATGATTTACAAAATGAACCTTGGACTTTAGAATGTTATATATATTTAATAAAAGTTATATAATTTGGTTTATTTTCATATTATACTCGTATAGTTCGGGACTCGTTTAAGTATGCATGTTTGAACTTTGAGTTTCGTTAATGAACAATACGAATTAGATAAACAACGAATAACGACTATAACGTGTCGTAAATATTATTAAGTAAATAAACAATAATTATATATAAAATAAAAGAATTATACGAATACATCGAAACATCAAAATGAATCGGTTGACGAACGTATAAATATATACAACGAAACTTGATTTACATTTATATTAATACATATAAAAACCGAAAATTTAAAATAGGTCGGGTTTTCGTGTTTGAAAAGTAACGAATGTTACAGCATGTCCTTCTTTATGTCGTTTAATTCAGTGTTTCCCTCAAACATTTCTACAATGGCATCAAACATAGCCTTTGCAGTAGTGTGTTGAGCCACACTAGTCAGTATTTCTCAAGGCAGACCTAATTTTAGCATGGACAGGGCTTTGTCATCTTTCTTCATTTGTCTTTCAACAGTTTGGTTGTTGTTTGTACCATCTGGGACATATGGTCCATTTTTGATGAATTTCCACATTTCCACATCATTGTAGCACATAGCAGCTTCAAACATAATCTTCCATTTGATATAGTTTTCCTGTCCTAACAATCTGGGAATTTTATTAGTAGATACCTCTTGTTCATCCTTAGCTCCAGACATATTTTTGGTATTTTTAAAAGTATTTTTGAAATGAAAAAGTACTTAATCTTTAAGAAACTTTTTCTTTATTTAGATGTGTCAAAAATTGGGTTCCAATATGTAGAAACATAGAAACTTTTGAAAATTTAAAAAAAAAACAATCAGATATGTGAAATAAATTCTCATATCTGATGAATCTGATTGGATAATAACAAGATCTGGACACACAAGGAAAGAAATCAAAGTAAATATGAGCAAAAAGCATTTTTAAACCTCAATGAAACAATAGATTTGAGAAAAATGAAAAACAGGGCAACTGACATCACAAATCAATGGAACAGTTGTCAGCTGACGTCATTCTTCATCTTCAAAATCAACAGTTTTCAGCAATAGTTCTTCACAAATGCAGCAACCTAAGCTCTGATACCACTTGTTGGTCCCGATTATCTCACTCAATCACACTCGTAACCCACACAAACATGTCGACAAGAAGGTTACGAAATGCTACTTTTGTGAAAGAAAGATGAATATTAAAAAGCGGAATCAATGACACTCAAATGATTACTAACTAGGACAGAAAAGTAAACAACCACACAAATAAACTCAAAATATTTTTATTTATATTATGAAGGATACAAAGAAAATCATTTAGTGTTTCTAGGTGGAATGTTTGTATTTATTGCAGCTTTTCCGTACAAGATAAAGACAGCCGTCTAATCACAATATTCGCTCAGTGTCCGTTGTTTCATAGGCGTGCCCTAAAGTTTTCTTAGATAGGTCTGCCCTAACACCTTCTAGAAACCCTAATTATTGATTCTTAACATATTCAAACATATTATAAAAGTTACTAAGTGTAAACAAGTCTTCGAGTAAGCTTTGCAGCTTTTATCTTTGACGAGCAAACCTGGTAACCATTAAATGTGCTGGAGAACAGTTCTCCAAGTAAGCTTTACTTATAATATTTTTCTTAGAAAATATTCATCAAGCCGACTTCAATCTTCCTGATAATATCAAACTTTTCTCGATATATCCTACGAGCAAACTTGTTCTTCAGAGATCCCTTTAACCTTTTGTTACTTAACTTATTTGAACAAATTCAAGTGTGCTGGTGACACTGTATCTTGCTCGAGTTTGAACCTTGCTCGTTGAAAGTCCTTAGAGCAATTTCTTCATTAACATTCTTCAAGCTTGCTGGGACCACTATTTATTAACAAACCTTGCTCGATCCACCAAAACACCTGGTTTAGTCAAGAGTTTGCTCTGAAACAAACCTTGCTTGACTTGAAGAACAACCTTTCTTGATGAAGTGTAGTTTGCTCGAACTAACACTTAAGAAGAACTCTAGAAGATAACTTTGCTCGAAGAGCAAAATACCTTTCTTGACTAAGTTTAAGCTTGCTGGGAGGCCTAAGTTTGCTCAGTTTCCATACTTAGCCATTCTTCAAGGAGGTTGAGAAGATTCCAATATTCCTTAGTCATTTTCTCATCCCAACAAAACCTGTAAGGCCTCGTTACCGGTGCCCTACTTTGGATGTTGGATTTACTTATAAACACAGTTCTAAATATCAGAGTTAATAAAAACTTTCGCAGAATATTAAAACTTCAACCAGAATATATTACATAGCTTCCAAATCTTATCACAATAAACATTCAAAGTAGTTTAAACATAGAACACTGTCTTTAAAATAACATAACATATCCTTGAGATGCCAACTTCTTCAAGTCCATGCCATGTGCCTCCCCTCAAGCGATCTTCCTCATTCTACTCACCTGCGTGCATACTAAAAGTCAGCTACGCTGAGTGAGTTCTAGTTAATCACATAACTTACTTCACATACACATATGCATGCCTGAAGTTACGCATTACATACATAACCTGTACTTCATTCGTCCATACACATTTATAGCTAACCTTACGTTTTAAAGGGCATTCCACCCTACATACCTCGGATATTATTAGGGTCAGGTACCCTCCATCCTCGGATATTATAAGGGTCCGGTCTCCCTTCATCCTCGGATATTATTAGGGTCCGGTCTCCCTTCATCCTCGGATATTATTAAGGTCCGGTCACCCTTTCTTCCATACCTTCATACCATACCTTTCTATATACATAATTGTAAGTTTCATACATACATACATACATCATTTATTCTTCATATACAACAATTTTATCATCAAACCTTTACCTGGTAGTACATGCAATATCCGAAGATCATTCATGTACCGACAAGCAGTCAATCATACCTTTCACATAAAATATATATGTCATACACTTATCACTTAGGATAAGTGTATTAACTAATCACGTCGAGTATGCACACAGCCCCGAAAACATAACAAGGAATGGGGCTAGAAACTCATCTCAATGCGGTTGCGTTCACCGTTAACTGTAATCCCTTTCTTTAATTGAGCTCTCCTAACTGATATGAGTTATACGTATCAAAACGCGTCCTATCATATCAGATTACTTAGAACTGAGTATTAAGCGAACTTAGTATTAAGCGAACTTATCATTTAAGCGAACTTAACATTTAAGCGAACATAATCATTTAAGCGAACTTAACTTTTAAGAGAACTTATACGTTAAGCGAACATGTCAGTGGGCGAACTTGACTGGCGAACTTGCTTGTAGCGAAGTAATCTATGGGCGAACTTGCTTACAGCGAAGTTGTCCAGTGACGGGATGATTTTCATCAATCTTAACAAACATCTTGCGATTTTTAATACCCTTGTTATGGCTCGACATCACCCACTATCGTTTCTTAACCGTTTTCGTTCATATATAACCCGTACATACTATAAAGCTTGGACCTTTAAGCTTAAAAACGTTCGATACGAGGTTTAAGGGTTCATTTAATCGAGCCACACAGGCTTATGGGTTCATTAGCTTCGTTTTAGCATCAAGTTTACAACTTTACGTTTCGTTTATACCCTATCTATTCTCATTCTAAGTTTCAAGGCTAAACGCTTATAAAAACGTAAACTTTATAGGGTCAAGAACATACCTTTAGTGCTCGCTTGGATCTCGTTTAACTTGTTTATGAACTCTAGATCTTGTATATAGCTCGTGTAATAAAGATCTAATACAAGCTAACGTCCGTTTGGTCTCAAATCTCTCTCGTCACTCTCGGCCATATGTATGGTGTAGGTGTGTGTGTTTTTGAGTGTGTGTAGGCAATTATGGAAATATGGAATGAGAGTTAGGGTTTTAGGATGGTTTAAGGGGGTATTTATATCCCTTAAAGCCCATGGACCTAAGGCCCGTTATTCTTTAATCCATTTTAATTAGTCCAAGTCCATGATCTTTTCCTTGTTAATACTAACTAATTATTTACGCCCAATAACTAAAAGCGATTTTCTTTGACTAAATAAGAAAATTTTAGGATGTTACAAAACCCAACCCTACCCTACTTGAAACCCGATGGAAACGGTCAAATACTCAACTATACCCCGAAACGGTTTCTACTTGGAACCGGGTTTGACTTTTGTTGACTATCCCCGGAACCGGTTTCTACCCGGGTTCGGTTCGGTTCGGTTCCTGAGAATACCCGGTTTGTGCACCTCTACGAATATAAAGTTATTCGTAAAGTTGCTAGAGTAACTTTTACTTTAAAGGCACAAAAAGTTTAGTTCCAATCAATATTCATCATCTTATTCATCTTCAATGTTTAGTCTCAATCTTCGTTCATAATATTATTTAATCTTCAAAGTCTAGTCTCAATCTTCATTTATCATCTTATTCATCTTCAAAGTTTAGTCTCAATATTTATCTTCATGATCTTCATCACCATCAAATAGTTTGGTTTTTTTTAAAATGGATAACCGAACCGAAATCGAAAATTCAGTTTTATAAAAAAAAACAAAAAACTAACCGTCGTTTAATGCTTGGGTTTGATTTTTTCAGTTAATTTGGTTTTCTGCTTAACCCTATGAAAATTGATGCTTTAGCTTCATTAAGGTAAAAAAAATTTTGAAGGTGAGTTTACACAGACCATTGTCTGTCCGGGTTTCACATGTGGAAAGCAATTTCTCAAGTGTCGGTTCACGACTCTCATTCTTACCATCTACGGTTAGGAGTTGTGCAGTTTTGTGGCGCTCCAAGTCAACTCACCACTAATTTGTTTGTCCAACTGTTACACGTTTGGTGCCAAGGGCAAGGAGCCTCTTTGGGCACTACCATGTTAACATGCGCAGTGGATTGAGAATGTGAGGTCAATATTTTGGACAACTCTATAAAATGTGGTAATCAAGTTTCAAGCTTGTTCTAATTAAATCGTTCATATTTTATTTTGTCTCAATTATGCCACTAAAATTTCAATTTTGTCTCAGTTAGCTCACTCAACGTTCAATTTTAGCTCAGTTTAACTCACTCAACTTTCAATAATGTTCTAATACTATGTTTTTTACCTTTGTATATTATGTTCATAAATAACTAAAACGTCATTAAAACCAACATTTTTTTATCAGTAAATATATCACTTAAGATAATATAGTAGTTGTCCCTCTCGTTTTAGAATACAAATTGAAATTTAATGACCTGATTGTGGCAAACTAAAAGTTGAGTGACCTGATTGTGATAAAACAAAATATGAGTGACTATTGATACATACTTAAAACTTGGTTACTATTCATCAATCAGATTCACCAACTTACATTTTTATAGAATAAAAAATAGATAAATTTTTTATTGTGTTTTCATGTAAATCATCACGTAAACGGTTAGACTCGCACTGAATATGGTTTAAATATTTGTACACTGACCACATTAAAGATTTGTGTATGAAGACAGTAAATCAGACAAATCATTACCCAAGTATCATGCACACTGATCATCTACAGTTAATGGTTTTAAATTTTATTCATGTGATCAATTAATTCCTTCCAGTGAATTTTCTGATGACACAACAATTGATTTGACAAATAAATATCTCATAATGATGATCTGAATTCAACCGTTTATTTACAAAGCAACGACTATCAGGGTGTGCATAAAACCAATATAATCAGTTTACAATCGACAACTGAACCAGACTAAACCAAACCCAACCCAAAATTGACTGTTTGGTTGTGTTTCTCCAAACGGATTTCTCAGTACGCTTTGGTTTTGCATTTACTCAAAACCCGAAAAACCAAACCAAACGGACTTTTACAACCACACATAATCTATTAAATCTTTTGCATGAATTCAATCGCTCTATCGTTTGTTACTGAATTTATAGAGTATAACTTTTTTACCTTTATGCGTCCAGTACATTATAAAAAAATTAATACATAGCATAGCTCAAGTGTTTTATAAACTTTCATCGTTTATCAGAGTTTTATCAGGTCGAATGAATTCGAGTTAAACGAGTCAAGCCTAAGATATAATTCATAATAAACAAGCCTATTATAGGTAAAACCCGTATTAAACATCTATAACAATTTAGAAATCATCTGTGATTATACTTTTCACGTTAATATTAAGCGAACCAAAGTGATGAAACAACTTCTTCCCCGGGTTTCAGTTTTCACAAGAAACACAAAACGATCAAATTCAATCTGTAAAAAGTAACAAAACTCCCGTTATTGTATATTCTAACCGTCTCTTTATTTGACCCTCTATCTTCAAAAGCAACGTCAGTTTTGACCCAGTGGAACTCTTAAACGTTTTGACTCTTGAAAGCGGGGAACAAAAGCAATACTATAAATGCTAAGAAAGAACCTAAGATCATCTTGATAGCATACCCAACTGAATTTTGGTTGAAACCGGTGGACCCGCTAACGGATGCAGACGTTGCCATTGCTTCAGCAGAAGGCAAGGCTTCAATAACCGCATCAGCTAAATCAGTTATAAACGTAGAGGTGCAACCGAGAGCTGGGACCCGCCCCCAATTTTCAACCCCGGATTCAAGAGCCAGCTCTTTGTATTCCATATCTATTTCTTCAAGTGTCTCTATATGTTCACTCACAAAACTGCACATTCACAAAACCAAACACCAAAAATGAGCGGGTTGGGTAACATGCAACGGGTCAAAAAGGTAATTAGCCAGTAAACATGCTCTGTGTTCGTTCGTAACTTTAATCGTACAAACAATCTACTATGAACACTTAATCGAACAGAGTTTTCTTGTTAATCGTACAAACGTTCATTCGTTAATAATATAAACAAAGAGTTCAGAAACGTAAACGAACAAATAACACTAAGCAAAAACCGATTAAAAGTAAATGTGAACAACAATGTGTTGGGCCTGAATAGCTATTGAAACTTTTAGACTAAATTGTAATGGGCCTAAAAAATATATTAACAAACGTAAACTAACGAACTTAACCAAATGTAAACTAACGAGCGTATACGAACGAATATGAACACATTTAAATGAAAAAAACATAAACAAACATTCATGAACATATATGAACGAACGAGACAAGTTTTCATGTTGGTTCGTTTAACCAAATGAACAAACTTTTTTGTTCGTGTTCGTTTATTGAAGAAACGAACATAAACGAATCTCCCGCCGAACTATTCACTAAACATTCGGTTCGTTTACAGGCCTAGATAAATTTATGGCAAGGGTTGTGTCAGGTTGGGCGAGTCACTTTTTATTCCAAAATTTCAACTTGCAAAATTTTTGGTCACTTCAACAATAACAGTAACAACATATCTTTGAATAAAATAAAAATTAAAGGCTTAAGTTTAAAGCATTACCTAACAGGAACCGCAAGGAGACTCTTAATACCACTTTTGCCAAGCTCAACAAGTACTTCATCAGTGTAAGGTTTCAACCACTGAACAGGCCCCACTCGACTCTGATATAAAAAAAAAAGACGACGAAAATGAGAGCATTGCATACATCCCAATGTAAACTTCACTAATTACGTATTTATCCAAGACAGAACTACAATTGCGTACACCCCCTTGTAAACTTCACTAATCGCATAATTACCCAACCCAAACCTAAATTGCATATATCCCCTCCCTTATTGAAATATCACATAATGAGAAAATTATTCTTTCAACATTTAAAAAACCCTTTCAAAAAATAACCAACTGATTCCAGTTTTATGATTGGTCACCTGTATTTTTTATGACTATTACTCCAAAATCTCATAATATAGAAGAGTAGAGTGGATTATACATAGACAAAAGAAAGACAAAAGCGGGTAAATATGAAAATTTCAGAAGGACCCCCAAAAAAATAGCACTAATTAAAATGGGTAAATATGAAAATTTGAGAAATTTCGTATAAAAAGTATTGAAAAAATATTATTTAAAATGAGTAAATATGAAAATTTGAGAAATTTTATAAGTTATAGTAAAAAAAATAGTCCTTCCATTATTTATTGTTTAACAAAATAAATCAAAATGAGTAAATTTGATACTTGTTTCATTAAGGGAGTGGATATATGCAATTTTGGTTTTGAGATGGGTAAATATGTAGATTAATGAAGTTTACAAGGGGGGTAAATGCAATTGCCCCATAATAATAAACAAACCATCATATAAGTATCGTATTGATATAAATCTTTACACTTCCGGTTTAGTAGACTATCGTCTATAGAGCAAGATATAAACATAGAAACAAATAAACGACTAACATAAAAATAAGAAGTTAAATGGATAACCTGGTAAGCGAGTTTGTGCTCATTGTTAATTCCTCTAGCTTTAAGTTCTTGCATGATTAAATAGATGCAGTCTTCCATTTGATCCTTATATGGATCACCAGCATCTCTAACATAACTAACCGGAACCCCATGTGCACTAAAGAATATCATCACCTACAAATTTAATCCAAAAAACAATTTTAAACCTATATTCAGATTTCAAATTCCAAATATACAGAAAATGAACTAACCTCTTCAGGTGAACCAAAAGTTTGCAATTCTTTCTCAATTAAATCAGCCATTGATTTCATATAACCGCCACGTTGATACCATGATTGAATAATAGCAACAGGAAGTCTTGACAAAGTATTATCATCTCTGAAGATGTTAACTCAGATTACTTTTTGCTAAATGAAAGAATAAAACAATTAAATAACACCGAATGATGAAATTCTGATTTTGTTTACCTAAATAGGTTTTGAAGAACACGGACACTTGAACCAGTTGTGGAAATTGAATACTGAGGATAAAGAGGAAGCACAACGAGCTTCTTGATATTGTCCCGCTTAATCTGTCATGATTAAGAAATAAGCATCACTATTAGTATTTAAGATAGGCCTGCAAACGAATCATATCTTTGGCATGAAGTTTGGTTGTTTAATGAGTCAACGGACATGAACAAAACTTCCTGTTTATTTAGTTAGATGAACAGCATGAAGATGTCATATTCATTCATTTAAGTTTATGAACTTTCACTGATGTTCGTTTATGTTTGTTCATTTAAGTTTTGTTCATGTAGGTTTGGTTATATTCATTTAAATTTTTCAGACCATTATAATTTAGTCTAGTCTTTAACAATTATAATATATCACTCAATTGGTTTAGTTTATTAACGTTTTAGGCCCAACAAATAGATCTTCACGTGCACTTTTAATTGTGATTCGCTAAATTATGTATGTTCGTTTATGTCTGTTCATCCATGTGCAGTTATGTTCATTAGTTTATAATCATTTATGCCTGTTTATGTTCATAAACCGTTCGTCTATACCAATAACGGACGGATATAAACGAATACGAACATGTTCATTATCTTAAGGAACGAAGAAGAACAAGAAAACCATGTTTGTTGAATTGTTCATGTTCAATCGTTGCTCAGTTAAAGTTATACAGAGTCGAGCGGACACCGGCATTCCCTGTTCGTGTTCATTCAGATCATTTACACACCTAGTTTTAATCATGTAAACTCAAGCAGGAATGACTATAGCTTCCCCATTGGGCCCGCCTTATAAACTATAATTTTTGGGAGAATTAAGTTGTTTGTTACTTTGTTTAACACTTAATAGTTAATACTTGCCTGCTGAACAGCTTCCTCAGTAAACGGGTGCCAGTAACGCATGGCCACATAGACATTAGCAGCCACTTTCTTTGCTTCAAGTGCCAATTTAAGAGCATCAGCCTGCAACAAACAACAATGTTAGTAATCTTTCTCAGATTACTATTTTCTGATAAAACACATTACAAATTTTCTGATAAATTTATAACATATATTACCTGTTCATCTGTTATCTTTCTCAGAGGTGAACCACCTCCAATTGAAGCATACCCTTCTTTACTTTTGGGTGCCCTAAGTGTAGAAATGAGTCGTGCCAAGGGTCGTTGTAGAAACCTAAACAACCTTGGAAGACGAATGATGTCCTGTACCAATAAACATTAATAATAAAACAGAAGTATTGAAATTAAGTTGGCATAAAAACAGATATTGAAATGGGATTTGGTAACATACAGGGTCTGCAAATAAATTATACAGAAAGGGTTGAACATCATTAAGTGTATCTGGACCTCCAAGATTCATAAGAAGTACTCCAACTTTATCTTCATCAACATGTGAATGAGATTCAATAGCAGTTAAAGGATAAATACACGCTTCTGCAGAGCATAAGGTTTTTCCAGCTCGATTTCTGTTTTGAACAGTATCCAATTGCAAGTTTTGGAAGGTTCTTCCAGTTGTACCAGAGGACAAAGATGTTTGATGTGGTAGTTGACTAGCATGGCTGCAAGTTGGAACTTGAAGATTAATTGTAGGAAAATAACCATGAAAAATTTTCAAGTATTAACTTTTAACCTATCAACAATGCAACCCTAGAGGCTTTATGGTTTCTTAAATATGCTTATCTGGAAAAACTATAGGAATAGTAGCATAATACAAATAATTAAAGTATACATCGCGTATGCAAGGTGTTTGTTGTTTGAAATATCTAAAAACTATTTATAGATGATACTTTAAATTGTTAACCTTTAATTTGTAAACACTAAAATGTAAGATATTCTCATCATCTCTGGTCAGATTTTTTTCAATCGATGGTGAAATATGTTCGAATGCTTAAAACCCATTGCTCAATCGATAGTCAACTTTGTTTCAATCAGATTTGAAAAACTCAACACACATTGCAATCGACTAACTTGTTTGTTTACCGGTTAACTGCGTAAGGTGCTGCATCAGACCACATCACGCGTCTACCTCATAACGTGATGCACATATCAACTGAAGCGATGCGATACATCACCGCATCATGTGATGCGAGCATTTTAAAACCACCAAGTATCGACTGAACAAATTCGTCCAGAGACAGAGATGATGAGAGTATATTATACTTTAGTGTTTACAAATTAACAAGTCAAATTATATCCACATAGTTTCTTCAGTTCCTAACTCTAAGAAATGTTTTTTTTAACATTATTTGTGTTTTAAGAGTAGGCCCTATTAGTTGTAACTGTATATATAGCAATGTGTTTCCTTTCTTCATGCAGCTCCATATGCTAAAAGGTTCATACAAGTTATGAAAACTGTTGACACATAATTGTTGGGTTCGTAGGCCTTGTTGGCCCGGTTTATTATATGAAGTCAAAAGAGGAGACGGGTGTGGGCGGTCGGGCCCAAGCCCGGCCCGGTTTAGATTTCTTGCATAATAATTTACTAACCCTAGTTCAGTCTCTATATAAACAACATTATGTACTTGTAATATTTGGTCACTCAATAAAGATATACCTAGTTGCCACCCGTGGACGTAGGTCAGTTTAGACCGAACCACGTTAAATCCTCGTGTTCGTTTACTGCTTTCGTGTGTGTGTTCAGTTTCGTGTGTGCGTTTAATCCTAACAATAATATAGGTTTGAATCCACATAATTGTATGAAACTATATTTCATCAGCTGTTCAGCCCAACTTGCAAGAACTATTTAGTATATGAAGCAGGACCAAGAAGAAATGAGTCACTTCGATATCTATAGGATGACAACTAGTGGTTTAAAATCATCAAAAACAAATAATATTATAAAATAAAAAACTGTCTTAGATCCAGTTTTTGAACAAACAAACTAACTGCATATAGTCAGTCATATAGAACACGTATGAAATTCAGCTAGTCAGATTAGTAAACGGTTTTGTGTTGTAGCATCAAACAGTAACAAATGAGATGATAAAGAAAAAGCGCAAAAATTTGTTCACTGATGTATGAATTTGTTTCCCATCCATGATGGCGGGCAATGAGGCAGGACAGGGTGGTCGACGTGCCTGTGATCCATCACCTAGAGTTTGAATTTATAAACAAACCTAACTCACGCATCATACATACATACATACATACATACATACATACATACATACATACTTGCCCTAAAAGGTTAAAAAAACAAACCCTAACCAAATTCAACAAGAGTCAACCGATTCGTTTAACTGTAACAACACACCACATATCGAATTGATCATCAATAAAACAAAGTGCATACGATTATTATTATATTATTCAAGAAAATCAGCGATCAAACAGAAAAGGTAACTTACAGAGAAGGATCGTGTTTGGCTTTTGAGATGTTGAGACCGCCGGTGAGAGCATGAGAGCTCATTGCAACATCCATAACGTTCAGATTATTATTATTATTATTATAAAACTGGATTGAATATTTGAACGTGTTAGGCTTCAATAATGAAGAGAATGAAATTAGGGTTTTTGTGAGGGTTGTTGGTTAAATATAGAATGAAGAAGAAGAAAGAGTCATGAAATGAAATTACTATATTATATTATATTATATTATATTATATTATATTATATTATAGTAGTAGTTGATTGCTAAATAGAAAGAAAGAGAGAATTAATTAATCAATGGTGTCTAATCGCTCCATTAATCGGTTTGTTTTCAGTTTACCCATGTGATGTTCGTTGCTTCATTTTGGGGTTTTTTTTTCTAAATAAAAGATCTTATGCATTTTTGGTGATTCATTTTTAATCAAATCAGCCGACTCCATGACTTAACATAACATGTGGTATTAAACACGAACACGACACGACAAGTAATCGTGTCATTTTTTTAACATGAACCTGTTTAGGAACATGTTAAGAGACATGTTTAAACATACAATGAATAATACATGTGTAATTAGGGATGAGCATGAGATGGTACCGGTGCCGACCGGTACCGATCATGATTTTCCCGATCCCGAAAATTGAAAATTCTTGGTACCTGTACCGGTACCAAAATATTCGGTTCGATACCGGGACGGTTCCGGGATACTACCGGTACCGAGGGTAAAAAATCGGGAAATACCGGTACCGTACCGATCACGAAACTTAAAACTTTGGTACCGATTCGGTAGCGGTACGGTACCGGTACCAATCGGTACCGATTTTGCTCATCCCTATGTGTAATGAAACAAATCTTTCAAAACAAGCATAAAAGTATTAACTGAGACATAGTCCATAACATAGTTGAAACAAAAAATCATTCCTTAATGTATATGAAACAAAAAACCACAAATACATAACATACTTGAAACAAAAACCATAAAAGAAAATCATAAGTCATAACATCCATTAAAAATATAAAGTGAGGTCTAACGAACATGTGTGAAATGTAGTATATAAGTATGACTTTAGGAATGCATATTTATTTATTTTTCAATTAAAAAATCTAAACAGGTTACTAGCAGCTTAACATGTCTTGAACATATCAGGACACGAATTTTAACATGTTTTAAACATGTTGATATATTTAAGACACGAAACTTGTTAAGCTCAAACCTAAACCTATTAAAACTCATGTCATGTCATGTCGTGTTAACAGGCCCGTGTAATAAATTGACAACACTTCACAAGAGGAATTAAAGACGTTTCTCATGTGATACTTAAGTAGTTAAGTGGTGACACTAGTTGCAACTTTATCACCTTATATGAATTCCTATAATGTTGTTTTAAAACACGATCCCTTCTTACATCTACTACAATAATCTCTATTCAAACAAACGAAAATGATATTTATGAGTATAAATTGGAGGGTTTTCTGATTGGCATCGCATACCACAAATCGTATAATTAAAAAAAATCATTTAAGTGACACTCAACCACTTAAGAGTCTTTTTATCTTCGAACAACACATCCAATCGACTGAGAAAAATCAATTATTGCTATCAACACGTTAAGATGATCGACATCATCACTCTAATGTAACGAGAAAATTCGTACTTTACCCTAACGATGGCAACAACTATATACCCTGCAATGTCCATTGCCTCCCTGTTGCCCTTTTAGATTCGCGTCTGTCATGGACATATGTAAAACCCACATTGTGAGTGCCATTATTTAATCCCCGATGGTTTTTATACAAATTAATATATGCGAGTTCCGTTAAGAAAAAATATTGAGATGGCGTGTACAAAATTGCCAAAACCTAGACATGGGAACATTTGTCTTGGTGAACTCAAACTTAAAATGATGTTATAATGTTCTACTATTTAAATTTTTAATTAGTAGGTATTATCATTAATCAAAACCTCAGTCAAATTCAAAACCAGAATCAACCATAACTAGGGGTACATATGAGCCGAAACACCCTGAGATCGAATAAAAAAAAAGCTCTAAACGAGCTGATCCTAAGCCTCAAACAAAGCTCGTTTAGGTAACTTGAATCTTGCATGTGAAGCTCATTTGCACTTGCCAAACCTTACAAGCCTAGTGTATATTCAACCAGCGGGGCTTGCCCCAATGGCCAGGAACATGATGGATGACCCGGGTGTCCCGGGTTCGAATCCTGATTCCGACCGGATTTTTTCAGAGCATTAAAAACCTGTCGTGCCTTTGGGCGGGGTGAGCAAACTGGGTTTTACCGGGAACGTCAAGCCAAACTTGGACGCCAACGTGGATCCCGATCATGTCAACATAGCTGGCCTGAGTGGGGTGGTGGGGTGCGACTTGGTCGCGCAGTGCTAGCTTAACTGTGAAAGTCACCGTTCGAAAAAAATAATTAATAAACTAGCCAAGCCCAAGTGGAGCCCGAACTTTAAAAAATTGGCTCATAACCCGAACTCAAGAATATTCAAGCTCAGGCTCAGCTCGTTTGCACCTAACCACAATGGAGGATGATTTGTGTGAGAGAGAATGATAAGACAGAATCAGCAGCAGATAAAAGAGGTTGGTAAGGTGGTTGCGTTGCTGTTGTGAAGTGGTTGCACTTGTGCATTTGGAAAATGTGATACTTCAATTTATATTATTAAGTTGGTTCTAAATTATTATTGAAGGTATTAACTATTAAACTAACTTTGTTTGTGTGTAATTTATCTTCTAATGCAACTAGTTGGTTTGGGCCCAGGCTTGTCCACCAATACCATTCAACTCTAAACACAAACAAGTGCCATAAACAAAAATTCCATAATTGCATATTCAATTGAATCAAACAAGTCAAAACTAAGTTTAACATTAAACATTTAACCTTAAAATAAGATCAGAAACAACATTCACAATCAAAAGGACATAACCGGGTACCTCCAGCATTCGCCTTACCGAACCCCAACTCCTCTTCCGTGTATATCGTTAACCCGTCTCCAGTTTTCCGCCTTGGATTGACCGCTTCTTTATTTTCAAACATATCAACATTAGACCCTCCAGATTTACTCTTCTTTTTCTTTCGGGTCACCGATTCATCATCTTTTGAATCTTTCCTAGGTTTTTTGGTCAGCTTGCTGGTCGTACTCTGCTCGGGATTCTTTCTTTTCTTACAAAAGATTTCATCAATTTCCTGCCCGTATCGCGTTGGTGTGGAAGATGGTTTCCCCTTTTTTAAGGTTGGTTTTTGTAACACGGGTTTTGATGGTTTCGCTGAGGTTTTGTTTGACATGTCCCAAGTGGCTACATTAGGGTTTTGCAGCCCGGGTTTGGTTGTCTTGGATGAACTCTTTTTAGGCATTTTCTGTACCAAAAATCTGCAAATACGTGATAAGTCAAACATGTAAATGTAAGGATTAGCTAAAAGACGGGTCAAACGGGCTGAACATCACCCAAAGTATATGTTTAAGTGATAAGAAATTAAGACCACATAAATCATTTTATTCAATAACTTAAATTAATTTAAAAAAATAAAACTTATGTGAAGTGTGAACATATTTGCTGATTACACAGGATTTCAAATATAATTGGGACTGGATTAGAAAACGTATCAGGGTTCTGGTTCCGTATTTCATAGATATACGAGTTCTGTTCAGGTCCAGTTCTGTACCCACGGAAATCTTATAACCCGTGAACCCTTGAATATTAAAAGGCAGCCACTTTTCATAATTCATATAACCTTAATTTTTCCAAAACCATGGACCTGCCTAAACGATGTTATATTATAAATCGACAAACTTGTGTTCATAAACTGATTAGAAGTCTTGTAGTTAGAATGTTGACTGTCACGAATTTTAATTTAAAAATTTATCAATAACATGCAGCTTGTATATTTGACTGACTAACTTGCTGCTTGAAGTCACAGAAATTAAAAATGGAGTTTCATATGCATGTTGGTTAACGCAGATTCTGGTATGAATGATCATCTAAACTAAGAATATAGGTAACTGCTTTGGCATGAAAGTAAACTGTTGGAAAGTGATCTTGACTTTGCGGTTAAAACTCTATTAACCGTATCTCTGTTAGTAATTATAGTCTCAAGCCATCCTTAGCAGGTGTGTTTCTATTTGGAAATTTTGTTGACTTATAGCATAACACGTGGTTTTGAATCTGTGATCTATGAGTCATGCAATTGCAAACCGGCAGACCAAGCCATATGTAAATGGTCCGGTTCCGGGTTGGTCCCGTTGCAGACCCCTAAATCAACCCAAGTCACAGAATATGAATTTCAAGAGAGCAACAAAATCAAAGAAAAGAGAAAGCCTAATGCAAAGAAACCCTAAAGTGGCTGGCAAATAATGAAAACTAGACTAGAATCATCATCAGTTGGGGATGTGCAATATATTGCAAAACAAAAACAATATTCGAGAAAATAAAAGGAAGGAAAATCGCTAACCTTTGTAATTCCAGAAACCTAATGAAAAAGAGGTGAGAGTAAGTAAAATCAAACCCAACCCTATTTATGGACTGTTACTTAGATAATTAAAATTGTACTCTTGTAGCAAGTTGAGACTTGCGCGAATTCAGCCGGTTTCCATCACGCTCGTTATGGTGTCAGAATTAAAACAAAGAAAAAAATAGCGTTCAGTCAGCTTCCATGGTGCTCGTTACGTTACCCGGGGAAAATAGCCTAGAAGGTGTCACCAAGTGGCCCAATAAATTCTTGACAAAGCCTAAGTTGTTATTTATACTTATACTTGCTAGATAATAGATAATTACTTAATTTTCTTTTACAACCACAAACACAAATACGTTTGTCTTTCTTTCTACGCCTAAACCAGAGTTTATATCGTAACGAACATAACCAATATTAGCTGAATTCATGTCCTTCTCTCCAATGAGAGTCCAAAAATTCCTTTTACCGGGTCTACTCGTCAAATATTATTATTATTATTATTATGGAGTTTTTAGTGTAATTGTGGTGTTTTTTTATTTGATTTGGTACCTAAGACCTTCTAATCTAAAGGTGATTTAAAACTTGGTTTGAAAAGAAAGTATTGTCTGTGCACCAACTAAATGCCTTCTCTTGTTTCCAACACATAAGTTATATATAGGGTTATCGACTGAAGAATTAAAGGGTCAATCAATTAAAAAATAAACAAGATAATTGAAGCCGAAACCAAACCGAATAATGGGTTAATTAAAAAATAAAAGAAAATATAACTATAGATAATTGAAACCGAATAAAACTTAGTAATGCTATGCTACATACGAGAAAAACAAGCACAGGGTTTTCACGAGCTGATATTGTCCGTATAAGAGGCTCTCCTCGCTTCGATTGAATCCATTATGACGGATGGCTTACCATGCATCACCACCCTTCCATCTTCCATATACACAGCACCATCCGCATACTCTAGTTCTTCTAAACGATGTGTTACCCATAATGCGGTCACATCTTCGGAACCACTCAACGTGTTCTTCACAGCTTTAATCACCCCAATCTGAAAGCAACAGTAACATACCAACGCTAACAGTTATAGTAATATTAATGATAGTTGATACCTGATCGGTTTCATCCAAGAACGTTGTGAGTTCGTCTAGCAACAAAACTTTACATTGTTCAACTAATGCACCAGCAATTGCAACCCTTTGTTTCTGACCTCCACTAAGAGTTTGTACTGGTCTCTAACAACATTAACAACTCAAATATTAGACATTTATTATTCTTTACGAAAGACAACACAGGTTCATACTTCATATCTTACCTGCAGATAATCATACATGCCCACGGCAGTTAACGCTTTTGCAACTCTCACTTTTGTTTCATCATCCGTCAGGTTAAACCGTCCAAGACCAAACGCCACATCAGCTTCTACGGTAGGCATAACAACCTAATTTATGAACCTTAAAAACATGAATATGGGGTCTCTTTAAGGTAGTTCGCATGCATGAATACAATTCAGGATTGTGTTAATTTTGTTAATCTACTTAAATGACTAAATGTCCCATGGATACATCTACACTAGACACCAAATATGTAAAACGTAGGGTGTGGATTGTGGAAACCGAAATAATCGAACCCAATAAGAAACTGACTGTTTGGTTTTCTGCCTTTTTAAACTACCAATTTTTTGGTTCAGTTTTGCTATAACCAAAAACCAAACCAATATAGCAAAAAAAAAACACTTTCAAGTAATTTATAAGAATTTAATAAATGGTGTAGCCTAAAATTATTAGGTCCAAATGTTTAATAACCAATTAATTATTAACAAAAGATTTAAGAACAAAGTTTCAAGTCAATTCATTATCTTGTGCCATTTTTTTAAAGGCCAAATGGTTAAACCGAAATCATCGTAAAAACCCCATTTTTTCGGCCCAAGATTTTCTTGCCCAAATGGTAAAACCAAAGCTGAACCAAAATCATTGTAAAAAGCGAGAAACTGAAAAACAAAACGAAAACGAACGGCTTTCGGAAACCTTTGTGGTCCAGTTTGAACCCCAAATGGGCCCATGCACATTCTCATAAAAAGCCCTCCCTTTATTACTTTCAAACGGCACTCATAGAGAAACTTAATCTGTGAATAGCAGGATTAAAAAAACTAACTTGGTGATCCGGGTTTTGGAAGACATAACTTCTAGGTTTCCTCACATGCACGAAACCTTCTGTTGGGCTTAGCAGACCCGCCAATATCTGCACACAAATTACCAAATAAACAACTCTAACGACACATAACAGAACCCAATATACTTAAAGTTAGTGAGTTACAACATATGACACCAATAATCACATTTCAAAACATGCATCCGGTATACACAATAATCCCAAACATAAATCCCTATTTTTGTCAATCAGCCATTACATGACCTACGTTTAGTAATAAATAAGTAACTTAGGTGCCACATGGCCTCTTCAAAAGGTGTTTTCACTTGTCACCACCACATTCATTCTCAACCTTTTCTTTTAAAATATCCTTAATTTCCACCTAGCAGATACAATTATGTTAAACTTCCAATTCGAAATTCATTTTCCTAAAATATTAATGAAAACTCAATCATGCCAAATTTTTCACTCTTGATAAAGAATTTCAAATCACATAATCGAACCGACATTCAATTCTCATCAACAAATAGCGATTCAATTATCGAGTAATCACTGACCTAATTGATTAAATTTCACATTTTTAATAAGAATTTTTCTAGATGAATCTACATTATATTTCATTCAGTCCGTCAAATACACGGGAAACTAAGCTAGTGATAATGTGTAAAAAAGACGCATTTTTTGCAGTTCTGAGTCAAAATTAGGGTTTCAGTTACCTTCAAAAGAGTTGATTTCCCACAGCCATTAGGTCCAAGCAGCATCCAAAACTGGCCAGAAGGTATCTTCAGCGAACAATCCTTTATAATCGGAACCAGTCTCCCCCTTTCATTCATAATCGAGTACCTTACACTATCACTCTCAATTGCAAAACTCTCAGCATTACAGTTCCTGCAATCAAAACATGACCCATATAGCAATACAATTAGTACGATGATACCCAGATGGCAAATTAAGCGAATACTGCGTCAAAACAAGAGGTGCGACCAAATGCCGCAGTGATATTAAAATTACCGGCTCGTTAGGTTGGAGTGGATAGCCGTGGAGGTGTAAAATGGAGCACCCAGGTTCATGTTATTATTGTTTTACATCAAATGCCCAACAAGATAATGAACCATGTTTGCTCTTTTGAATAGGATATGATTATTATTTTACAATCTAAGTCCTTTGAGTTTCATTTCTTACATGAAGTAGCTACCAAGCTAAATCGTCAATGTTTATGGACTCTGACTCTTTGTTACCTTATGTTGAGCCATTAAGATGTCTGACATATTAAGAAGTAGCCTCTGAATTGGTCAACATGTTTCTAAAACTTACCCATTAAGATGCTTTGTTAACCATTAAGAGATGTCTTTTTAGTAAGCCAAACTCATTCTTTGTAACAATTCGGATTGTTCGTTTAATATTTTGTAACCGTTACCCGACCCGATTCTATGTTCGGGTAATTTTATCAATAAAGCATTGCACTTATCGAGTTATTATTATTGTTTATTATACTTAACTAATATTCAATAATAACCTTGATAACGATACACTTTTAACCCTAAATTCAAGTTCTAACCCAATGCGTATCCTCATCTATAGTCCAGGGACTAAAGTGCAAATCTGCCAATTATTATATCAAACCTTTTAACCCAAACTCGTTACCATGATCCAACCCTTAACCCGCTACTCATTTTGGTTTTCTTGAAGCTTAATCCTCGTGATAAACTAGGAATTGATTCATGCATGTCGTTCATATTGCTTAAACGTCTACACCGACGTAGTTAATTAGGAAAGCAAGATCTTATTGATACGAATTAACTTATTAACCTAAACCGTTTATAACCTAATTGGTATTATACCATCTAACGTTGATCATAACTCAACTGAACTCGTCTGCACAATCATATACACCTCGCGAGTTAAACCCCTATAATCAATTTCATTATTATCTGTGTAGCATCTATGGATTTTTCTTGTTAATAAACTCTAGTTTTTCTACTCATTTAATAAAGTTATCGTATTCATTTCATCGTCTACATTTATTGTTGTTGAATTATATATTATGTATTGAATAACATTAACTTTGTATGCGTAATTATATGATCATATACTCATTTCAACATAAACATGTTTAATCGTTAATATGGCACGTTGAACCGGAATGTCTAGATTAATATTTTATAACGTGTAACAAAATATTTTTTTATTATTATTTTATCCTAAGTATGTAAATTGATCATGTGGTTAAAAGATGGAACATTCTAGAACCTTCTAACTTAACCTTTCTCCTCAAGTTTTACTTTATCTAGTTCTTTTATTTTGAAAAACAAAAACTATATATATATATAATTTAAAAAGAATGTCGTGCACTATGTGCATGCAATTATGATACTACTATTTTTATAATTATTATCATTATCATTATTGAGATTAAATTATCTATTAATATAGGACATTTACATATTTCCTTTTCCTAACATCCTTAATTACATATTTCCCCAATACTAAAAAAAATAAATACATATTTCCCCTTCCTAACACATATAAAAAGGGGAAATATGTAATTGATTTTTGGGGTTGGGGATATATGTAATTAAGGGTATTTAGCAAGGGGAAATATGTAAAAATTCCTAATATTTAAACCAATTTTATCTCTATCTCAATTGTATTCAAACCTCCTTACCTCAACTATAAATAGAGGCTCTTATTCTCATTATTTTTCACACCAAATCTCATCATCTCTTTTCTCTCTAAGCATAAACAGGTAAGTCTTTATAATTATTTTACTTTTCATTGATGTTTTTATACATTTTTGCTTTCTATTATGAATGTCTTCTTGTTTGTTCTTATGTTCTTGAGTTTTCCTTTGAATCTTCAGAGTTGTTCATATACTCTCACCATTATCATCATAAATTGTTAATAAAACTCTTACTTTTTGCTTTAAAGATTATGATGATCATGTTATTCCAAGAAATCACAATTATTTTCTCATGATCTTTGATCAAAAGTATAATTTTTCAATGAAAAAATATGAATATTTTTATGATCTTCAAAATCTCATAAAGTTATCATAATGATCCAAAGCTATAATATTTACACTTTAAACCCTATACTTTCATAAATGTCAATAAACACCCTAAACTATAATATTTACACTTTGAACCTTATACTTTCCTAAATGACAATAAATACACAAAACTATATGATATTACACTTTTAACCTTGTACTTTCTAATTGATCAAAATCATTCTAAAATATTTGAGTTAGTATACAAATAGAGTATAAACCGGGTATGTATGTACCGGACAAGCAAACGGTTCTACCTAAGGCAAGAGTGACGTAAATAATCCCATTGGACCTGCGACTCTTACATGGGAATCAACTTGTTGGAGGTCATGCTCTTGGTTTAGAACATTCTAGTATGCGACACTCTAACTAATTTAAAAATCAAAACTTAATCTAGGGCATCACGCGACCGGTTCAACTAACTCTTACTCGTGTTCGTGTTCATCTATCAAGAAAGGTGAGTTCATAGCCCCTTTTACATATTTTTTAAACGTTTTATACTTTGGGTGGAAACCTGCAACTTATTTAGTCTATGTTTTATAAATGCTATTTGATTCAAGCTTTATTCATAATATTCATTGTGTGTGATCATTACAAGTATATACTTAATCGCATGTAACCCCATTAACTTGTTAAGCCCGTGGTAGTATGATTATAGATCTATTGGCCCGACCCGCCCACTCAGGCCTCAGGTAGAGGCCTCTGTGTTCAGAATCCGACAATCGTTAAACATTAAACACAATAGTCTAATCGTGGATTAGACGACTTGCTAATTGTGTCAGAGGTTTGGTTGTAATCACTAAAGTATATAAAGTAACTTAACACATTTGAAATGTTTTCAACATAATACATATTTAAAAACCTATGTTCTCACCAATTATTTTTAGTTAACACTGTAACATTCGTTACTTTTCAAACCCGAATGTAAGGCCCCAAACCCGGTAGCCCTACTTTAACGTCAGATTTACTCATAAACACAGTTCTTACAATCAGAGTTAATTAACTTTCGCGGAAACGTTAACTTCGATCATTCGTTACAAAACAGTTAATCATTTCCTTAAAACCATATCATAAAACATCGTATTCAAAACATCATTTCTTTCATCTTCAGATGCCAGCCGTTCAATCCATGCCATGTGCCATCTTCATGCCAGCTCAATGAACATATATACCTGCATGCATACTAAAAGTCAGCTACGCTGAGTGAGTTCTAGTTAATCAAGCAACTTATCATACAACCACTACACACATTATATACGTATCCGAAGACACATAATCCACTGTCTAACATATCAATCAATCAATCAATCATGCCCAGTAAAATCCCACCGACAGCAAAGCTATAAGTAGGGTCTGGGGAGGGTGGGATGTAGGCACACCGTACCTCTATCCAAAGGAATAAAGAGGTGGCTTCCAGAGAGACCCTCGGCTCTAAGTACATGTGTATGAAGCAAAATAAAGGAAATCAAAGTTTAACAGTTATATAAAAACTACTACTAATTATAATAATATTAATATTAATAATAAGATCACAGTTTAACAGCTATATAAAAGCTAATAATAATTATAATAATAATAATATATGTAAGGGAAATACCATTATGGTATGTGACCTAAAAAAGTTAAGTCTAAGCCCTAAGGTATTCAATTCTTTCTAAAAATCCTTAACTTTAATTCTACTTCTCCACGAATTCCTATCCTCAACCATGTCCTCGGAAAGGTTTAGGTCTATCAAATCATGCCTAATCCTCTCATCCCAAGTCAATTTCGGTCTTCCTCTACCCCTCCTCCCCTCTATAGTAATGTTTTCTACGGATCTAACAGGATTCGTCGTCTGTCTTCTCTTTACATGTCCAAACCATCTCAATCTCCACTCTCTTATCTTGTCTGCTATGTTCGCCACCCCTAATCTCTCGCGAAACACAACGTTTCTTATTCGGTCTAGCCTTGTGTGCGCACACATCCAACGTAGCATTCTCATTTCTGCTACCTCTATCTTCCGCACTTGTGCCTTCTTGATGGCCCAACAATCTGTTCCATATAGCATTGCATGTCTAACTGCCACCTTATAGAATTTTCCCTTTAGTTTAGTCGGGAAACTCTTGTCGCACAATATACCTGTGGCTGCTTTCCATCTACACCATCCTACCTGAACTCGGTGGGTCACATCACTGTCTAATTCCCCATCGCTCTGTACAAATGATCCTAAATACTTGAACTTCGTTACCTGCGGAACCACCTGCCCTTCAATTGTGATCTGTGCGTCTTCATTGTCGTTTATCCCACCAAAATCACAGTGTAGGTACTCCGTCTTAGATCGGCTAATCTTTAAACCTTTTGTTTCTAAGGTTGTTCGCCACTCCTCAAGCCTCATGTTTAGATCTTGTTTTTTCTCAGCAAGTAACACAATATCGTCTGCGAACATCATGCACCATGGGAGAGTCCCCTGAATCGACTTTGACAACTCATCCAAGACTACTGCAAAAAGAAACGGGCTCAACGCTGACCCCTGGTGAAGACCTACCTCTACAGGAAAGAAATCAGTATCCCCCACTGGCGCACGGACACTTGTTTCACTCCTGGTATACATATCCATAATTATCTCTATGTATTTCCTGGGCACTCTTCTACCCTCCAAGCACTCCCAGAGCACCTGTCGTGGCACACTGTCGTAGGCCTTTTCTAGGTCAATAAACACCATATGTAGATCACGCTTCTTCTCCCTATACTTTTCCATTAATCTTTTTATAAGGTGTATTGCCTCTGTGGTGGAACGCCCCGGCATGAAGCCAAATTGGTTGACCGTAACCTGAGTTTCTCGTCTAAGTCTACCCTCAATCACTCTTTCCCATAGCTTCATAGTATGACTTGATAGTTTGATTCCTCGGTAATTACCACAACATTGGGCGTCTCCTTTGTTCTTATAGATAGGAACTACAACGCTGCTCCTCCACTGGTCTGGCATCTTACCTGATTTGAGAATACTATTGAACAGAGTAGTTAACCACATGACTCCTTCCTCCCCCAGACACTTCCACACCTCGATGGGTATGTTGTCTGGGCCAACCGCCTTAGACCTTCCCATCCTCCTAAGTGCATCCTTCACCTCTTTTCGTGTGATCCGTCGGCAGTAACAGTTATTCGATTGTTGTCATTGAAAGTTTGTGTTGTCATGTTCTTCTTGGTAAGCTCTCCCATTGTTAAAAAGATTGTGGAAGTAGGTTTGCCATCTTAGCTTAATGTCCTGCTCCTTGACCAGTACATGCCCATCTGTATCTTTTATGAACTTCACCGGTCCTAGATCTTGCCTTCTACGCTCCCTGGCTTTGGCAATCTTAAACATAGCATGTTCCCCCTCTTTTGTTTCTAGACTTTCATACATCCGTTTAAAGGCCGCCTTCTTTGCTTCCGCCACTGCCTTCTTCGCCTCTATCTTGGCCGTTTTGTAGTTGTCCCTCAATTCCACTCGCTCCTCCTCATTCGTGCACCTCATCAGCTCCCTAAAACATCCTTGTTTGTCCCTTATCTTGTCTTGCACTGCGTCATTCCACCACCAAGACTCCTTATGCCCACTTATCTTTCCTGTTGTGACCCCGAGAGTCTCCTTTGCTACTTGGATGATCTTTGTCTCCATAGCTTCCCATATATGAGTTGAGTCCCCATTTAGTCGAGCCCGCGTATGCAGTATGAGTTTATCCTTAAACAGTAGGAGATTTTCGTCCTTCAAATTTCCCCATCGAATTCTCGGTGTACCTTTCTTCTCTCGAACAGTCAGCTTATTTCTGAAGGCTATATCTGTCACTAGTAGTCGATGTTGAGTCACAACTGTCTCCCCAGGTATGACTTTGCAGTCCTTCCACCAACGTCGGTCTCCTTGCCTCATCAAAAGGTAGTCAATTTGCGTGTCGCGTCCGCCACTGCTAAAAGTGATTAAATGAGAATCTTGTTTCCTAAAATAAGAATTTATAATACCTAGGTCATGTGCCACCGCAAACTCTAGAAGATCTGTTCCGGTCTCATTCCTATCACCAAAACCGAAACCCCCATGTACGGCTTGAAAACCATCGTTAGCCTTACCAATGTGTCCATTAAAATCACCTCCTATGCAAATCCTCTCCCCCTAGGTATGCCCCCTACCACTGCGTCTAGGCAATCCCAAAATTCTCTCTTTTCCTGATCCCCTAGGCCACATGAGGCGCGTAGGCGGAGACTACTGCCACTACTTCCTCTCCTAGTACTAATTTCATCACCATAATCCTGTCATTATGTCTTATCACCTCCACCACACTAGTGTGTATTTCCTTAGCCACTAGAAACCCCACTCCATTCCTAGCTCCATCAGACCCCGAGTACCACAACTTATACCCATTACACTCAGCCCCTCTATGTCCTTTCCACTTAGTCTCCTGGAGGCATGCTATCTGAACCCTACGTCTTTTAAGCACATCTACCAATTCTAGCAACTTACCATTTAATGTTCCTACATTCCAAGAAGCCAAACGCAATATACGCTCCCTATCTTTACTCTTTCCTACACCCCTCGTTTCAGGACATGGTCTCAAGTAATAGTCATGGTTCCTACGCTCTAAGGTTGCAACTAATCACACAAACACAAGCAATAGAACACCAAATCAATAATAATAATAATAATAGTAACAAAAACTAATAATAATAATAATAATAGTGTGTAGCAATAACAATAATAGTCAAGAGATCTTAAAATGAAAATAAACTCCAAAGATCCGGATCACGTATGTTCTAATGATAATAATACTAATAATACTAATAATAATAATAGTGAGAAAGGAACGAGTATACCGTGAAGATGATGAAGGCAGATACAGCTCAACGGCAGCCAGGTTACAAGAAACCCTAGGTGAAATGAATAATATAATAATAATATGAATAGGTTCAGATCGGTGATTGAAGAACGGATAGGTTGATATATATAATAAGCTTAAATGAGGAATTTATGAAATTAGGGCTTGGAAAGATATAGTATAGTATAGTTACAGGGTTAGGTGAAGGTAGAATTGAGGTAATTGAATAGATCTAGCTGTGTGTGTATATATATATATATATGTATATATGTATATATGTGGTGAGAGTCAAGCGGAGAGATTTGTCGCCGGAGTTACAGCCGTCGGAGAGAGAGAGAGAAAGAGATCCCGCTGCTGAAGCTGTTAACCTGTTACTGCTTAACCACTTAATTACCCCTACAGCTTAGCCACTTTATGCCACTTTGCCACTTTAATAACAAATATCGTTATGCCACTTGCCACTTTAATAACGAGGTCACGCATAGGCTTACCCTACCACGTACTATCGGCATGCCACTAACACTCTTACTAGAACCTTGCCACTTCTATCACACCCTACTTCTACTTGTCTACAACACACTATATACCATCACGTCATTTATATAATAATCAAGTTACATCACAACATTTATATACACACTAATAACCACTTGGGGATCATACCTGAATGACGGTATGCACAATATCCGAAAATCGTTCGCACACCGACTAACCTTCCCTGTCTACGCGTGCAATATCCGAAGATCGTTCACGCACCAACAGACAGCCAATCATAACATATATAAATATATCACATCAAACATTATAGCATACACTTACCACCTAAGGTAAGTGTATTCACACTTCACATAGAGTATGCATAAAACCCCGAAAACATAACAAGGAATGGGGCTAGAAACTCACCTGAACTCGGTTAACAGTTACTCCTTCCTTAGCTGTGCGCGACTAACTGTATAACAATTACACACATCAATTAACTATTACTATCCATATCCCGTTTCTAGTCTATTTACAACCCTCAACGAACGGGGGTCTGGGGGCAGCGCCCCTGGCAACGGGGTCTAGGGGCGGCAGCCCCTAGCAGGGTCCAAGGGGCAGAGCCCCTGGCTGGGGTCGAGCTGCCAGGTCTGCTTGGAAAAATTTTATTTCTCTTAACTGTCTTATCACATTTTCCATTAGCATTTTATATTATTATTTAATTCGCCCACTTGATTGCTATAACGAATTAAGCCTAATTCGTTATCACAACACTGCCTAATTCGTTATCTTGACTTAGCGAACTGAGTGAGCTAATTCGTTATCTGGCCTTGACGAATGGACGAGTAACGAATCAGCTAACATGGTCTGATTCGTTATCCTCATTCGTCATTTCTCCTTAACGAATCACTTAGCGAGCTGCTTCTAGTTCTTCCTCCCACCATAACGAATTTCCATAACGAACTGGCTACCCTTCCGTTAACAAATTACCGCTAATTCGTTGGAATTCCGTAACGAATTAGGGTTAGGGTTTTTACAGACGTCAGACGTCACATCTGATGTGACACAACCTCCGGCGCCGCCTTTCCGGTGCCGCCGTTGCCAAAAAAACGTGAATCTCGTCGGAAAAGCGAGATCTCACTCGTTTGGCCACCGTTTTCACCGTTTTTCGTCCCGTTCGATCCAGATATGAGCTAGGGTGATCCCTAAGCTCATCTTAGTTTCGGTTTATACCTGATTCCACCCGGATCTCGTGACTTCAACGGTTTAACGGTGTCAGCTCGTTGTTTCGCAACTAGATCTAACGGTTTGGACCTCTACAACAACATACTATCATTACCTCGGGTCGGAAATTGGTTCTCCTTCTTCTTCTTGGTTTCGGCTTAGAGAGAGAGAGTGGGATGAGAGAGAGCTAAGTGTGTGTTTTGGGTGGTGTATAGAGTATGAGAAATGAATGATAATTGGGTGATTAAGGCTTTTATAATTATGGATCATGGGCTTAAGCCCATGGTCTCATCCTTCATTCCTTCATGACCCAAGTCCATAACCCATATCCATTAACCAACACTAGCCCGACCCATACTAGCTCCTACTCTATTTTATTATTTCCCCGCTTACCCGAGTAAACTTTCCCGCCAATATTAAATAATACAATAACTATTATTTTAGAAATTTCGGGATGTCACACCGAAAATCCGACCCGTTTTAAATTTTTGGTTTTTATTTATAAATATATGTATAAAAACATATTATAATATCCAACTCCATAATAAAATATACGTTCAACATTTCTAATCCCCAATGTGACACCCGGCATTTTCAGGTTAACTCCCCTTAACAAACCCAGTTAAGTCCTGTTGACTGTGTCAGTAAACCCAGTTAGTTTTGTTAACTATGTTAATGAACTCTCATGCATGTAGTGTCATGTATGCATACATTTGAGTTAGTCGTATTGTTGGTGACCTAAACAAAAGTAACTTGTTACACATGTTATAATAATAATATGTTACATGTACCTTATACGATAGGTATAATGTGTTATATGATCAATATGTTACGTGACTAGTTGATATATACTTATGTGATTTATAAGAAAGATAGATGATTAAACTTGTTACATTATATGATATGATACATGTTATGTTGCCTAGCTAGACCAATAAACCTTAGACAATATAATACTTAGAAATGGTTTAAAAAGTTGTATCATGTCACCTATTTTAATATAAAAGTTACTTAAGGTTGAATTTTATTAAAGTAAGATTAAAAGTTTGTTATTAATTCAACAAGGAGTTAAAAATTCTTAGTAATCAAACTCTTCCCTTTCCTTTTTGTACCTCTTGGTCGAAATTTATCACTCACACACACACAAAACACTTTTGCAAAAACTCTCTCAAATTATCCTCATACACAAGTATTGTTTTGGTGATTCTTGGAAGCAATATGATTGAATCTTTTGATTAAGCAATTAGGTGATCATATTTAACATATATTTGCTTTATGTTTTTGTTTATGTTTTTATCTTAGAAACATGATATTTATATCAAAATGATTTGGATTATAGAGATAAATAAAGAATGATCAAAGTTTGATTTGGTTAAAAGTGTTTGTTGTGTCATGGAATAAAAGTTTGAATCTTTTATATATATATATATTTGTTCTTTATGGATTAAGATTAATAATTAAAAACATGAGTTTTGATTATATAAAATAATTTATTGGTGATTTAGGATCATATAGATATGAAAATCATGATTGTTGTGCACATAGGTTTAAATCTGCTTGCTGACATATTCTGTAACCTAGGTTGTTAATTTTATAACTTGATGATACGTTGGTGTTTATGATTGGTTTGTGATACTATGATTAAGTACTTTGAATCCAGTTTTCAAAAAGTCAAGAATCATAATTTTTGGACTTTGTTTGACTAGTTTTATTAATTTACAAAATCGGGTTGCAATCCTGATTGAAAGAGAAATTTTCCGAGTTGTGTTGTAAATTGTATAACTTGAGATTGAAAATAGATATGGGTGTTATTCCACTTCTAAAATGTTATAAATTGAATTAGTAATCCAATACAATTGGTCTTGAATTTATTGGACATATATTGAATTTTTAGCAAATATTTACATTCTATTGTGCTGATAAGGTAGCTGAAAATAGGTTGCTGTAGTGTATGAATTTTCATGATGTTTGTGAGTGTTCAAAAATTACAAGAAAATTTTATGTTGTTCCTAATACTTGAACGTATCTGTGGGAATTATTTGATAAATTATTTGCATGTTTTGACTTGTTAGAAAAATAGGTTTTGATGACTTAAAATCTGCTCAAATTTATCCAGCATGATGTCTGGTAAAAATAGTTGTAGTTTGTACAAAGATTGTTGTGTTATTTTGAAATTTGACTTTATTGGTCAACTTGAAATTATTTTACTAAATGTTTGGTCTTACTTATGAGAAATGAAATTGGTAAAAGTGTGACTTAGTCATACGGTTGCGTGAAAAATGATTAAGTGCAAATTACATGATCGATTGTTAGGTTGCGACTATGAATATCTTATGACTATTTTAAGTCTAGATAATTGGTCAAAAGTCACCAACGGGTCGTAGGTAAAAATTTAGGGTCAACGATCAATATTTTGGTCAACGGTCAATATTTTTAGTCAACGGTCAACAACTTGGACCTTTTGGTCAAAAGTCAACGAAAAGTCAAACTTTGGTCAAAGTCAACGGAAAGTCAAACTTTGGTCAAACTTTTAATAATCCTTGGGATTGTTTGGATACTAAGTATTTTAGGAATCGCTTAGAAAATACTTATAGTGCTTGTATGAATATCTATTTTTATAATTCGCTAGTTAATATAAATTTTTATGCTTTTAATTCTAGTTCGTGACGTTAAAATTGCATCGATTTCATTTACGTACTTTCGGTTTTATTTCAAGTTTGTCTTCAAAATCAAGGTGAGTTTCTCACACCCCCTTTTTACTCTTTTACTACTTTTGGGGGTAGCATATATATCATATCCAAATTACAATTTCGTTTATTCATTATTTACAAACTACAATTCGCTACATGGACTTGTGTGTTTACTTGTTACTTGCACATTGATTACTTCAATATAGTATGATCATACGCCCCCCTTTGCGCTCAATACATTTGTAGTTATGAGTAGAAAAGGGTCTCATTATCCGAGTACGTTGGTGCACAATCCCAACTGGAAAGGACCTTACGTGCGCTTATCTGAGTACGCTGGTGCACAATCCCAGTTGGAAAGGACATTACTTGCTCATTTACACTTGTTCATGGAATTGTATGATTTTTATGTACGTATATCAAAACTTCTGTGAACTCACCAACTATTCATTTAGTTGACTTTATTTTATATATATGTTACAGGTACAATTATTAGACGATGAAACGGAGAAGATACTAGAACTTAGGTTATATTAATAAATGAACAAGTTGTTAATTGTTCTTGTATTTTCATTGTACTTCTTGTTACAAACTTGTGTACTTGATGTTTAAATTAATTAATGATAATATTGTCACTTAATAGTGTCATATGTGTTTTTAGCAATCTGTACGTCGCACCCGGGCGTATTCCGCTTTAGCCGGAGTGTTACAAACACTCTCGCATGTTTTTCAGGTAATGGAAATTAAGGAAGATTCTTGAAGTTTCATATAGGGGATGAGTTAGACTTAGAAGTTTAATGAATAAATTGTTATGTCATGTTTTCTATTTTGGATTATGTTTGGTTTTAACAACTTGTTGGTTTATTTTAAGAAGAGTTTTTACATTTACTACCATGTGCATGATTTCAATCTACGCACGCCTCGGCATTCCGCCTTCGGCCGGGGGGTGTGACCGATTGGTATCAAAGTCAGGTTCGTAGAGAGTTAGTAACCAACCTACGTCTAAGAATGTCCCTTAGGTTGAAATTATGTTCTATTATATGTACTAACTTCCTTTTGTAACATGTCTTTTGATTCCGCCAACCCTTCCGAAAACTCCCACATCCCCTTACCATCGTTGGACGAATACTACTGTGACATTCGTCAATTTCGGGTCACTTTTGTTATGTAAACCCGACCCGTTTGTAACCCGAACATTTCAAATATATAAAATATTGGATCTTGTCATTTAATATATATAAAATATATAAAATATTGTTTTTTTTTATATTATGCATTGTTTGACCATTTAAACATACCCATTTTTATGCAAACCATAAAAGAATCTTTATACCCAACCCTTCACTCCTTCCCTATATATACACACCCATCTTCTTCATTTTACTCTTGCTACATCTCCAAAAACTCTCTCAAAACTCCATAGATTCAAGATTGTTATTTCTTATGTATTCTTGAAGTTTTGACTTCTCAAGTCAAACTAACTATTGTCTTTCATTCTAACTTGTTCATCTAACATTACTAACTCTTGAATATGGTGGTACAAAATATATATAATACACACCCCTTGTTTCCTTTATTTGTTACTTCACCGACTCTGGTTGGTTAAGTTTCGAATGTCATAAGGCAAGGCTTCATGGAGGACTTCGTGTTCTTGATATATATTTACACACACATAACTTATTATACATATCACTTATGACTAACTTCTAACCCTTTAGTTTGTTCATCTTATTTACAAGTTCCATGGTGTGGGTTTGTATAAGACTAACCTCGGTTTAACCGAAAATAGTCCAAACCGGAAACCGAACTTTTGTTTACTAGTTTTGTTAAAATAGTTGTTTAAACATGTTTGTTGCTAGATTTGAGTTTCAAAAATCATTTTTACAATTTCTTTGATATTAAGCATATGGAATCCATCTATGAACTCGTTGGGAGATGGAAACCGAACTAAACCGAAACTTTTGCTTAAAAGACTTGTAGTTAACTTTTTTTGTTGTAAAATTTAAGTTTTCTTCATTTATAAACCAATATACAAGTTCTATGATATTTGGGCATGTAGAAACCATCTATGAACTATTTGTGAGATGGAGACTGAACCAAACCGATCTATACTGACTTTTACTCGCTTAAGACACACAAGTGTGTTTTTAGCTATCAAGACTTGTATATTTCTTTAAAAAATATATTACAAACTGATTTTAATTATTTTCTTAAGTACTTGGAATAGTTGGATCCAACTTGATCTCATAACATAGTTGTAAGGCCCCGTTACCGGTAGCCCTACTTTCGTGTTGGATTTACTCATAAACGCAGTTCTAAATATCAGAGTTAATTAAAAACATTCACGGAATATAAAAACTTTAATAAAACATTTCATAACAATTCAAAACTTGTCTTAAACAACCAACTTGTCTTTCGAAAACTAAGTAACTAAAACATAATACGCCCAGAGCCTTCCGATGCCAGTCTCTTATTCAACGCCACGTGTCTCCTCAAGCGAGTTGCCTCATCCTACTCACCTGCGTGCATACTAAAAGTCAGCTACGCTGAGTGAGTTCTAGTTAATCATACATTATACAATACACACAACTTATATTCTTTCATTCATACTTTCTTTTGTACTAACTTGCTTTCATATCTTACGTTATAAAGAGCATTACGCCCTACATTCCTCGAGTATTATTAGGGCTCGGTACCCTCCTTCCTCGAGTATTATTAGGGCTCGGTACCTTCCTTCCTCGAGTATTATTAGGGCTCGGTACCCTTCTTCCTCGAGTATTATTAGGGCTCGGTACCCTCTTTCCTAGAATATTAGTAGGGTTCGGTTCCCTAGTTCTCGAATATTAGTAGGGTTCGATTCCCTTTTCGTTACCATACAACCATACATCATACCTCGAGTATTATTAGGGCTCGGTACCCTTTTCGTAACCATACAACCATCCTTTCCTTCTTTTATTAACTTTATCACGTTCATACACATAGCATACATATCATACTTACTTTATACATAGCGTTCCAACCTGACAGTACGTGCAATATCCGAAGATTGTTCACGTACCATCAAGCAATCATTCATACATTTCACATTATTCACATAAGGCATACACTTATCTCTTAGGATAAGCATATTAACAAACATATTGAGTATGCACACAGCCCCGAAAACATAACACATAAATGGGGCTAGAAACTCACCTGAATCCTGTTACGCTCTCCGTTAATCGTTATTCCCTTCTTGAGCTGTGCACGGCTAAATGTATAATATTTACATGTATCAATTAACTACTACTACTCGTGTTGTATTTCTATCTTTATATAACCCACAACGAACGGGGGTCCGGGGAAAGCGCCCCTGGCAGCGGGGTCTATGGGCGGCAGCCCCTAGCAGGGTCCAAGGGGCAGAGCCCTTGGCTGGGGTCGAGCTGCCAGGTCAGCTTGGAAAAATTTTATTTCCATTAACTGTCTTAACACATTTTTCATTAGGTTTTTAATTTATTTTCTAATTTGCTAACTCCAGCGAACTTATCATTAAGCGAACTTAACAATAAGCGAACTTACTGTAAGCGAACTTAGTGTTAAGCGAACTTATCTTTTAAGCAAACTTATCATTCAGCGAAGTTAAGCATTCAGCGAACTTAACTCAGGCGAAGTTAGCATTGAACGAACTTATCACCAGGCGAAGTTATGGCTTGGCTCAGCGAACTTATGTACTCGGCGAAGTTCATACAATGGCGAACTTAGCTTGCAGGCGAGGTTAAGCTTGCAGGCGAAGTTGTTCAGCAGTGGTTACTGTTCGCTCTAAAACTCCTTAATTATAATCGTTTAACACGAAATCCAGGAATATGGTATTTAACTAACCCGCGACTATTCCTATAGTCGTTTTTGGTTAAGATTTGACCCGAAAACACGTAAAGTTTGGACCTTTAATTTCAGAAACGTTCAATACAAGATCTACGGTTTATCTTAAACGAACCGTACATGTTTATGGGTTTATTAGGTTCGTCCTAGCATCAAGTTCGCTACTTCACGCTTCGTTTAGATCCGATCTATTATCGTTTCAAGTTTCATGGCAAACCGTCTATAAAAACATGAACTTTAAGATCGAAATCTTACCTTTATGTGTTCGGTTTGCGTGGTTATCTCGTATCTAGCTCGTATATCGAAGATCTAATAATGGTTGGCTTGATTTTGGTCTCGGACGTCTCTCTCTCTCTCGTCCGTATAGGAGGTGGTGTAGGATGTGTGTGTTTTGAGTGTGTAGAGATTTATGAAAGATGGAAATGATAGTTAGGGTTTTAGGATGGTTTAAGGGGATATTTATATCCCTTAAAACCCATGGACCTAAGGACCATTTCCTTTAATCCATCTTAATTAGTCCAAGTCCATGATCTTTTCCTCATTAGACGTTAATTAGTATTATTAAACGCACGACAATTTAACGCAACATTCTCTATTTATTATTAAAATATTTAGGATGTTACAATAGTTTGGACCGACAAAACCGAACACTCGCTTAACGTGCGTTGTTAGTTCTAAACAATAGATCTACATACTTGGTTAAGTGTTAGTATGTTTTAATGAGTTATCTCATAACAATTAATATTTTGGAAAGTTGACTTTGGGTTTGACCATTTGTGAAGACCCGAACCGACAACCCGAACACTCGTTAAAAACCCGTTTTAGTATCTTTAGCCTAATGGAACTTGCATTTTAGCATTTTCCCCACCTTATTACTTAACATTGGTTAAGTAAATATTAAGGTTAGATACTTTAACCCAGTTTTGAGCAAACTTACATTTTTTAAAAGGGTTATTATTATAAATTCTTAAATAGTTACATTTTAAACCTTGAACTTTAATTGATTAGTTTTTGCAACAATTATTTTATTTAAAGATCTTCAAGACAACCTTTCTAAATCCAAGACTTTCTTTTATTTAGGCTTCATACGTTAAACTCGTCGTTCTGGCAAATCTCCAAATAATCAATCTTTCAAGTTTATTACTTGAACGTGAGTAACTTCATACCCCGTTTTTTATCTTTTATTTTGGGGGTGACATTTCAACTTATCTAAATTAAATGTTTTATACTTGGGTATTAAACCACAAACGTTGTTGTATACCTCACTTGAATAATTGCTCGATTTGGTGTTCTATGCTTATTTGACTATGTGTTTATCGCTTTTGGATGGTGGAACTATAAATCCTAGACCATTTGGCAACCCCTCATGGCAAGGTGTCGTTAACGTAATGCAATTAACGATAACTATAAAATCCTAAACTATTTGGCAACCCCTTATAGTTGGTGTCGCTAACTTGTTAGCGATAACTATTTATCCAAGTTTATAGCTATTATTTATGGTTTTGTATACTAGTTTTGTGGCTTTTCATACTATATATCTATTGTTCAAACTTATGAATTGCTCACCAACCTTTGTGTTGATAAACTTTATTTTATGAAATGTTACAGGTTTGCATCTAGGTTGATTATGGAGTTCGGTGAAGAAAACGTCACAAATACCGTTAGGATATTAGCAAAAATGAACAATATTTGATTTTCTATATTTTGTTGTATTTGAGTTATGAATATTTGGTTATGTGACATTTCGATGTTGTGAAATGAAATGAGTTTGTTAAATATTGTCGCTTTAAATAGTGTCATGCGCTTATGAGCAATCGTTGCACCCCGGCATGTTCCGCCGCCTTTGGTCGGGGTGTGACAACTACATTGCGCTAGAGGACTTGGACGTGCCTTTGAACCCTCCATCACCAAGTATCTCCACCTACAGCCCAATTAGTTGGGCCCGTTTAATGAGAACTCCTTCCCCCACCCATTGAGAACTAATAAGCCCAATCGGAGAATTCTTTGCCCCGTCAGTCAATAGCTCGGTAGGAAGTAATCAACTACTTGGCGATGAGCTCGAGGATGATGCCACTAGCAAACAAGAGGGCCCTTGCAACTAACTTAAAATTTATTGGAATATTTGGGCTTGCAATCTTGATCTATCTTTTTCTAGTTTATCTTTTAATTCCATGACATTTCTAGTTTAAACTATCTTTCTTTTATAATAAAAAGTTGCTTTATTATTCCTTGCTCTTTTACTTATCCATCTTTGTATAATGATTTCTTAGAATGCCTCCTCGTCGTGATGTCTTTAATGACAACAATGACAACAACGATAACGATGCCCTGTTGGCAACAGTGCTCGCTCAAATGGCCACTTTTCTTCCCGCTATCGTCAATCAACTCAACGGAAGCAACAACAACAACAACAATAATAATGGCAACAACTACGATCAATCCTACCGAACCTTTGTTGCTTCAAAACCTATCGAGTTAGGGTTTGAGAGATTTGTAATCAGTTTTTTCGAGTTATATTTTCTGATTAATATAAACGAGAGTTAGTCGTTTAATTCGTGCTTGATTATCGATTCGGGACTTGATTATTAATTAAATGTATTTTATTTTAAAAATGTTTTATTAATTAATATATGTTGTGGAATTTAACCTCTTAAGCTCAAACATTTTCTCATCGACTCATCTCACACTTAAGGAAATTTTTACTCAATTCATACAACTGGTAAAAAAATTTATTATACTTTATCCTACTTGATCATAAACTATGATCATTATCATTAGGTGAGTTAGGTACTTTATTTAGAAATTCAGTAGAAAAGATATATGATATGTGTGTGATGAGTAGGGGTGGCAATCTTGACCAAAACCCTTTCAAATTAGTCAATTTTGAGTTATTTTAAAAGTTAAATGAGTTAGTTTGGGTAACAAGTTTTAAATAAATGGGTCAAAATGAGTCATTTGAAATTCAATCCTTTTATTTTCGGGTCAAAATGGGTCGACATGTTCAAAGAAATGGGTCGATGTGGGTTAGTGTCCTAAGGAAATGTGACAGATTTCGGATCGGAACGGGTTTTTGTACAAAACAGGTTTTGGCACGAAACGGGTTTCAGATCGGAACGGGTTCGGTTCATGTTTCAACTCAACACGATTTTTCACCCGTGACGTGTTGGGTTTTGGTTTCTTCTGTTTCTTTCTGGACGATTCCGGACTCGTTTTTGTTCGTTTTTTTAGTTTTGTTTTTGTTCGGTTTAAATTCTTTTAGTTTCGTTTTGATTGATTTTTTCGATTTCGATTGACGTGGTCCGGTTTTGGCTTTTTGTTTCTTTGTTTCATTTTCGTCGATTCTTTCAGTGTCGGTTCGATTCTAGGTGTTTTTTTTATATGGAACGAGGACAACGTATGAAAAATTTTAGTGTTTTTACTTTTTTTGTTTGTGATTTATATTTTGAGTTATAATTTTTTATTATTATTTTTGAATATTTTTTTGAGGGTTTTTGATATTAATAGAAAACCTTAAAAAAATCAAAAAAATAATTAAAAAAATCATAAGTTAAAATATAAGTAAAAAACGAAAAATCTAAAAAACTAAAATGTTTCCGCCGTTATTCTCGTTCAAACAAAAAATAAATAAATAAACTCAAAACCCGGTTTGACCTTAACCTATTTTGACCCAAACCAAAACAACTCTTTTTTTAATTCACTCGTTTTGACCCAAACTCATTTTGACTCATGCTCGTTTTGACCCATAACTCATTTCAACCCATGACTCGTTCGACCCAACCCAACTCATTTGCCACCTCTAGTGATGAGCCACTTGAGTCTAAGATGAGTCAAACAAGTGTGAACCTTATGTTGGATTTTGGAATTTGACATCAAAAAGTGTTTTCAAACCATTGACCAATGTCGACTTTTCCCCGCCTTCAAGGTAGAGACGGGCAAGCCCGAGTTCTTTTACCCATCCATAAGTTTTTTTTAGTCCGCCAACTTCTAGTGGCAGATAAGAAGAATAGGGAGGGGCAGGTGGGCAAGGTCCCAGTCTGATTTCCCAGTGAGGCCAGCAAAAAAAATATTTTTATGTATATTTATCTGTTATATAAAAATCAGGAATAACCAATAATCAAATATTCTAGCCCGATTCATTAATTCTCTTAAGCTCAATAACTGAATTATCGAGTTCATATTTTACTTAGATGCTCTTTCCTTTTACTTGCCTTGGTCAAAAAATTATTTATGATTATCGAAATTGGCCCTAAATACTTAGGCCGAGTGTACTGGGCGACACTTTGGGCGAAAATGGGGCGATAAAATGGTAGAACACGCCCCCCCCCCCCCAGCGATAATTGGGCGAAAAGGGACCGGGGCAGAGTAATCTTGTCGCCCTGCAATGAAGAAAAATAATAATATTATAATGAAATGACCGTTGTCAAACGGTCAAATTAAATAAAAAAGATTAAACAATATATATATATATATATATATATATATATATAAACATACACCATTTTTCTCCATTTATACACAAATCATACTCAAATTCTTACAAAAAATAAACAAAATGAATCCTAGAAACAACCCGAACCAACCGAACTACCAACTCCCTGGTTTCGGTTAAGCGTATGGTTCGCAATCGAGCCAGCCGAACCAACCGAACTACCAATTCCCTGGTTTTGGTCAAACGTATGGTTCGCAATCGAGCCAACCGAACCAACCGAACTTACAATGGAACTCGAGAAACCTGAACCAACCGAGCTATCCGTATCAATTTTCCGACCCGAACCTAAACATGTACGCCAACTTTCTCAGCCCCCAAAACACAATGCCGGCGTTCGGTTCTACACCGCCGGAGTCGGAGCCGGTGACGGTACCGGATATGCAAACGTCACGGGCCTCTGGTTCAAGCAAAAAGCCGACCCGTAAACACAAAAAAATAAAAACAACCGGGGGAGTCGATGGCGCAACGTGATCCATACAAGCATTGGAGCGAGGAGGAGGAGGTGGTCCTTGCAAGGGCTTGGATCGTCATTTCGGAGGATCCCGACGTCGGTAAGTTTTTTAATATTAAGTATTTATTAAAAATGTATTAGTGTTTATTAAAATATATACTAATTGTGACAAATAATTTTAATTTGTAGCTAACTTTCAAGCCACCGGGGTGTTTTGGAAGAAAGTATTTGAAGCTTGGCTCGAGATAACCAAAAAACCCGAAGACTACCGGGGAAAAGAAGCGGTTCAAGCCCACTGGAAGGGGCTTAACGCCGATTGTCAAAAATTTGCCGGCATAATTAATCGGTTGCAGGGGCCCGGGTGGCGTAGCGGGCATACAACGGCGACATTATAACTCAAGCCTCGAGCGACTTTCGAGCTTAGAGCCAAACTTTTGAGCGACCCGGGAAACCGTTCAAGTATTTGAATTGTTGGAAAAAAACTACACGGGTGCGCGAAATGGGCCGGGGCACCAACCGTTCCCGTCGCCCGACGAGCCGACTCATCCCGACAATCAAAAAGGCCGAAGACATCGTCGTCGACAAATCCGAGCACATCAAACACACCCTCCGATGATCGTAGCTTCTTCCTGGACGACACGGTTAATTTAGCCGAAGATTTTAATATACCCGACGACGATGAGGTAGAGGAGTTTCCTCAACCACGCGGAAGATCGAGGAAAAATAAGGAGGAAGGTTCGTCGTCAACACGATTCAATACGGAGCCCGTTGAAATAAACGAGTTGGTCGGTCGTTTGGAAACAAATGCCACCGTAATTGGAGCTGACCTTCGAGCATCCAACAAACAACAAGAAAAGCTGAACCAGACGTTGGAATTAAAACAAATTAAAGACCACTACGAATCCCTCAAAGCGGAGGGGTTTCACGAGGATGCTGCATTATTGTTTCAACGCCGACGTGGAAAAATGCTCGAATATTACGGATATTAGTTATGTTTTTTTTTCTTTAGTTATGTTTTTTAATATTTTTAGTTATGTATTTTTTTTAGTTATGTTTTTTTGTATTTCTTTTTAATTTTAATGCATTTTTATTTAATTATTTAAATAAATTTGTTTTTATTTAATTAGTTTAACTATAAAAAGAAAATATCCATTTCAAAAATTTCTATATGATTTATAATCGGGAAAGACTAAACACAAGTAAAATAAAAAATCAAAACTACAAAGGAATGTTACTAATGGAACATCTAGTAATAAAATAAGAGGGCACATTCCTTTTTTTCTTGCCCTTCAAAGTAAAAATAAATCAATTGCTATCTATTACAAACTTTTTCCTATTTGATCTAATCCGTACGGGAAGGGGTTTTGATTGATAAAAAAGAAGAATCTACTTCAACCGATATGCCCTTAGGCACAGCCATACATAACATAGAAATCACACTTGGAAAGGGTGGACAATTAGTTAGAGCAGCGGGTGCTGTAGCGAAACTGATTGCAAAAGAAGGGAAATCGGCCACATTAAAATTACCTTCTGGGGAGGTCCGTTTGATATCCAAAAACTGCTCAGCAACAGTCGGACAAGTGGGGAATGTTGGGGTGAACCAGAAAAGTTTGGGTAGAGCCGGATCTAAGCGTTGGCTAGGTAAGCGCCCTGTAGTAAGAGGAGTAGTTATGAACCCTGTAGACCATCCACATGGGGGTGGTGAAGGGAGGGCCCCAATTGGTAGAAAAAAACCCACAACCCCTTGGGGTTATTCTGCACTTGGAAAAAGAAGTCGAAAAAGGAATAAATATAGTGATAATTTGATTCTTCGTCGCCGTAGTAAATAGGAGAGAAAATATAATTTCTTTCTTCGTCTTAAAAAAAAAATAGGAGGAAGCTGTGACACGTTCACTAAAAAAAATCCTTTTGTAGCGAATAATTTATTAAAAAAAATAAATAAGCTTAACACAAAAGAAGAAAAAGAAATAATAATAACCTGGTCCCGGGCATCTACCATTATACCCATAATGGTGGGCCATACTGTTGCTATCCATAATGGAAAGGAACATTTACCTATTTATATAACAGATCGTATGGTAGGATACAAATTAGGAGAATTTGCGCCTACTTTAAATTTCCGAGGACATGCAAAAAGCGATAATAGATCTCGTCGTTAAAAAACGTTTGTAATAGATAGCAATTGATTTAAAAAAAGACACTGTGGGCCCAACTTGTAGCCCCTACACCATTACACCCCAAAAACAAATTTACACGCCATGCTGACTGGGCGCCACGTGCCACAATTCGCTCTCAATTGTAGCCCCTCCACTACACATAGCCTTATGACGAGGCCAAAATAAATTTGTTTTACAATTTAAATTATATAAAAGAAAAAAAATCATGGGAATGAAACAACTTTCTTAAGAAGTTTGTACTTGTGATGTTGGATGATGGATTTCAAAGAAGGGCCCTTTTGATCTAAGTTTCTAACAACTATTGTGTAAGGAAATGTCAATGTCAATTTAATATTCTTTTTGTTAAAGTTAATTAAATTTTTTCTATCATGAACAAGAGATCACAAAAACTCATTTGCTCCCACTCAGTGTTCACTCAGTGTTCACTCTTCTCTAATACGATTAGAGTGCATTACTTGTTTAACGACTAAGTTGACAAAAACAGGTCGCTTAAAAGGAATGCATCACTATCACTAATGCTGGTTAATAATATAATATTTTCACGCAAAATGTTGTATTTTGAAAATATGCGGAGAATTGAAATAAACTAGGCATGCCTCATCATGCAACCACGTGTCACTAGACAGACATGTATGAATATCGAGTGTCCAACCAATCTCGAGTGATATACGATAACTCAATAGATATATCAGAGCACCGTAAAATTTATTTATGTTTTTGGAAAGTTTCATTATCATATAAACTTTTGTAACTACCGTTTGATAGTTTTTATGGTTAGTAAAAAATATTAGATAGTAACCAAATAGTTGGTTGTAAAATACTTTAGAAGATAGAAAAAAATTAAAACTGGAATAAATTTTCATAGAAAAATAGATTACTAAACTAAAATAGTAATAAAATGAGTAACTATCAAATTACAATTTCTTTTTCTTTTTTTAGAGCGGCCATTTTTTTAAGCAAAGACTCTAGCAAGTTGGAAGTTTACCAAAGTCAAATTATTTTGTCATGAGTATAAAAGTCCACACATACACATTTACATTGAATTTGGTCATAAATTCAGTTACCTGATATAGACTGAACATATTAAAAGACTTTAAGTTAGATAAAAAAAACTTTAAAAAAGAAAATGATAACATGTGTATGATATTTGACACTCATTGGTTATTCCAGTTAAATGCAAAATGAGGATGGGGGCTTTGAAAGGGAAACGTCGTCCCTATTAGGACGCTAGAGTAGGAAACATTCAAATTGTATTTGTAATGGTGTTGGAGCGTTAATTAGTTGACGTGGACAAGGGGATGCATTCTTTTATGATGCTTTAAGGGAATCCGTAACAGGGCATCACTCATGTCTTTTCTGCACCAAACGAGCCCCGCACCAATACAAATGGGGCGTTTCAAGTTTTTTTTTGTTCTCTACATTGTTGGGATTACTATGTTTGGGGCAAAAGGACAACTGACCATCATATTATTTTTTATTTATTTAATTAAACAGTATTCAATCATTAGATTAGACGGGGGCATCAACCAATACACATAAAACTGAAAAAAACCTTTGTGTCCACGTGCCATTAACATGACAGGATAAAGAGACATTTTTAACCATTTCACTACGAATGTTCTAATATTACATCAATATCCTTGGGACTTGAACCTCAAACCTCTTTTGGAAGGACACCCCTTTAAACAATATCATATACGACAAGTCCAAAAGCGCCTTGATAAAAGACTACCTTTTTAATTCATTTTTTAACATTAAACAGAGGATAAAATTCAACTTTAAATAAATCACTAGTGTAAAAAGTCATTTTCGTTCTTCAGTTTTGATCACTCGTGCAAGTTTATTTCAAAACTGTTATTTTTACACATGTTTCCTTGATATTTCAAGATTCCTGTGTTTTTGTCTATTTTTCAAACCTTGTCTATTTTAAACGTTAAATAACTGAAAAACAAGGGACGACTGAATGTCATACGAACACGAACACATTCAAAATAGGTAAGAATGTTTATATGATTTTCCCAACTTTCTACTAAACTTCTATTATAAGACATAGACAAACACAAACAAAAAAATTACATGAGATTTGAATCAAAGCATTTTATATAAAATGAAACCTCAAACTTTTCTACATTTGATTTATAACCCTTAAAAGAAAAGGAGAAAATTGATTAATTTATATAGATAATAACACATAATACCAAATGATATTAGATATATAAGCGCACCAGGAAAACATTTGTTTCCATTATATATCAAAAACAAAACTTAAGCCCTTTATTCTTCCGACTCAGACTCCATACCTCCCATAGCCTTTAACCCTCTCGGTCTCTGTTCAACAATCATATTTACACGTTTATTAGTCATAAAAAAAAACTAATACCTTTTATTATTCAAATAAAATTCAGAAAATCATTTTACTAAATTATAATTATATTACAAAAGGAGGTTGCGGCGCAGCTTGTTGCCCGCTTACCTGCCACTTCATTGTAAATCGTTTGGATGTTTTTATGAAATATAAAAGTTACAATTGCTAAAAAAAAAAAATACATTTTATACCTCAACAACTACGTGAAATCAAATAATACTATGCCTATCCATCTTCGAGTAACATTAATCCACTTTTAAAGAAAAGATTATACTATTAAAGAGAATTAAATGCATATCGCGTTTGCTATAATCACAGTTAATGCATTTTCATATATTTTTTTTATTCTATATAAAATTCCAAATATTCTTAAAACCACAAAAATATCTATGTTTTTTTTTTTAAATCAATTAACTCGCTTGTCTAAGTTTTTGTTTTTTGTTTTATGATTTTTGTTGTAAAACTATTTTCACGTATTTATTTATAGTGAGTATTTAATGGCTATTATTAGGGTGTACAGTGTAAAAATGTTAAAAAAAAAGTGATAAATGATTGTGATTTCTCTATAAAATAATATAAGTATCATAACCAATATTTCTTGTTAGAATTAATAAATAGAATTTTTTTTTTAAAAAAAAAAATTCACATTACTAAATAGATAAAAAACCAAATTTGATACGTTTTAATTAAAAAAATTAATAAATAGATTGAAATAAAAAAAAAATACCTTCTTTGTGATCTTCTTCTCTCTGACTTCGTAGCGTTCCAAGGTTAGATCACACAACCACCCACCGGGACTCACCAACTATTCACACAAATCAATCAAACACCCAACAATACATAATTAATAATTAATTGAAAATAAAAAAGGGATATATATATATATAAAATAATGAAGGAGCGGCGTGCGTACGTTAATTGTCCTTTGGATGAACTTGGCTCGTTTCTTGGGTCTTTGAGGAAGCTTAGCCCCTTTAATCGCTAAAAAATCTTCTTCTTTCTCCTTGTTTGTTAATCCGATCGCAAATTTCGGTGGCCACACCATCGGAACAGATTCATTCACCGCTGATGCCTTGCTATCGTGCGCCGTCTCCGATGACCTTGACCCACCAGTATTATTATTATTATTTTTCTTCCCGTTATTATGGTGCGCCGTCCGTTTATCATGCGCACCCACTCTTTCCGGTGAACAAACGCCTCTCTGCCCCTTCATTGCACTTGAATTATTCTCAGAATTCCTGAAATTTATTTATTTATAAAAATTAATAAACAAAAGTTAAAATAAATAATTAATAACCCATATTTTATAAAAAATAATATAATGTTAAAAAATAAAGAGCCGGGTGGTGAAATTACGGGAATATCCCTATGGCAGATGTGGATCAGAAGAAATATTGTGGAAATCAGAGGGTTGTTATGGGGAAGATGGAATGATGGGTATGAATGTGTGTTGTTTTTTTTTGTTTTTTTATATAATAACATATAAAGTGTTTAATTAATTCTTTTTTTCTATGATTTGATAGATCTAAACCTCTCCGAGGACATGGTTGAGGATAGGAATTCGTGGAGAAGTAGAATTAAAGTTAAGGATTTTTAGAGAGAATTGAATACCTTAGGGCTTAGACTTAACTTATTTAGGTCGCATACCATAATGGTATTTCCCTTACATATATTATTATTATTATAATTATTATTAGCTTTTATATAGCTGTTAAACTGTAATCTTATTATTAATATTATTATAATTAGTAGTAGTTTGTATATAACTGTTAAACTTTGATTTCCTTTATTTTGCTTCATACACATGTACTTAGAGCCGAGGGTCTCTCTGGAAGTCACCTCTTCATTCCTTTGGATGGAGGTACGGTGTGCCTACATCCCACCATCCTCAGACCCTAGTTATAGCTTTGCTGTCGATGGGATTTTACTGGGCATGATTGATTGATTGAATCTGTGATCTGAAATCAAACATTACCGAATGCCGATTTCAAATCCAGAACAGTAAAAAGCTCTAGAACACGAAGACTTAGAACAAAACTGCATCCAGCCTCCGTTCGTGTAATCTATCTGCGAATAAACACACAGCAAATCCTTTTATTCAATTCTAACAATTTGTCAAATATTATCAATTACACGAGTCGATTTCAAAATTCGAAACATCCGGATCGATTATTCAAATGCATCCATCCGAGTTTTAATTTTAACTTTTCACTCACCGAATTCAGGTTTCAAATCCAGAAGAGTGAACAACACGAACACGCAGCGTATAACCTATCTGCAAAACACACACACGAAATCACGCAAATTAGCAACCAATTTGTCACATATTGTCAATTATACAAATCGATTGCAACTATTGATCCGAACCGTTCAACCATATCGATTAAACGTAAACATTTGACTCACCGAATTCGTGTTTGGAATTATTATATGTGTATGATTTCCATTTGATATAATTAGAATTAGTGAATAGAAACTGTTAAGAGAGAAGATGAAATTGAAGATGAAGAAGGTGGTGTTGTTATTGTGCATACGACGTGTTTGTTTCTCTCTCATTTGGAACCTCTTTATATAAATAATAACAATAATAATCTCTCCATGTTCAGGTTCAGGTTTATCGATCAAACTCCAAACAGAAGACGGATTCCATCTCTGGCCGTTGGCTTATCATCCGACGGTGGAGATCTGATCTTGTACACGTTATGGTGTTAAACTCGCCTTCCTTTTAACCCCGTTAAGTTGTTTCATATTGACGCCGTTAGTGAACTTAGACGGAATCTTCTGTTGTCGTTTCGTAAATATATAATTGTATATTTCTTTTTAAAATATGTAACGATAATTATTAATAAAAGATTATATATCGGGTTTAATGGTGCAGTCTTGTTTAGTGGCCGGTCGAGTTAAAATTAGTGACGGGAATTATTCGATAAGGTGGAATTGGAAAATGGAAACATCAATTTCTGAAGAAGGCGTTGCTTCGATGAAGAAGTTATATAGAGTTGATCCGTCTTGTCCAGAACAATTGGGTTCCGATGAAGGTGGATGCGGTAGTTTGGCGGGGCCTTCGGAACTGTTTACCAACGAGCGATAATTTGTTAAAAAGAAAAAAAAAAGTTTGGTCTAGATATGTGTAGTAATTGTTTGGCATCAGGAGATTAGGTGGACCATATTTTTACACCTTGCTATGTCCTAAATGTGGCGTGGCAAAGAATTGAAACGTATTGCAATATTCAACATTTTCATGTTATATAAGTTTAAGACTGTAAAATAGACTTCGGAGGTGGGGCATTAAACAACATGTTTTACTCAATTGATATGGTGGGCATTTGGTGTTTATGGAAGGTCTTAAACGAGTTCATTTTCAAAAACAAGCCAGTGAAGACTGATAAAATGTTTGGAGATGTAAAGGTTTTGAGTTTTGAGTTTTGAGTTTCTTAAACGAAATCTAAAGGTTTTGAGTTTCTTGTGAATAAAAATTGGATGACTTGTACCACTTTAGATTGGGATAGATGGAAATAGGTTGTGTTGGTAGAAGGGGTTTTAATTTTGTTTGAAAGAAATTTGACGTTCAAAAAACTATATCGGGTTTAATTATGAAATGTGATGATTGCTACTAATATCGAAATTAAACAGAAAGAAGGAATCGAAATAAATTTATTTTCCTTTTAAGAAAATTGCATGTCTAGTTTACAAGTAGTAAATAATAAATGTACTAATGCAACTCAAACTTATCTGCTTAATAATATGTTAAAAGAATAGTAACATTTATTAATTGTCATCCATAAGATGCGTCATGGATTGCTCAGTTAGTCAATTGTATAAAGGATTTCGTCTTGATAAAATGTTGCAACTAGCTAAAACCTAGTTAGAAAAAGTTTCATAAAAAAATTGTATTTTACAAATAAAAAGATAAAAGAAAGTTAACAAAAAATAGTACACGATGTGTTTTTATCTCTCTTCGATGTCTTTTTAGGCATTGGTCATATTAAGAAAACATAAAAGATTTCAATTTATATTCATATTATCAACGATAGTTATGGGATGCCTAGCAGTTAGATATTGGTTCGATTTGCCTCAATTGCATAGTTAGATTTTATTCATTTTAGCATCATGGTCCGATTTAGCTCATATAAATTTAGGTACAGTTGAGTTGATGTTGAATGTTGATGATGGGTTTTGAATTATGGTATAATAGTATTAGAACAAGAAAATGAATAATAGTGTTAGAACAAGAAAACGAAGAACAATTGATTTGCATTTGCAGTATTGGATGTATGATGTATCTATAATGTGTTTTTGAAAATAAGTTGATAAACCATTTTGAAGTTTCTAATTTGTCATAAACTGTCACATCCTAATCAAAGGCGGCGGAACATGCCGGGATGCGACGGATTTCCCATAAACGCATGACACTATTTAAAGCGACAATATTTAATAAAACTCATTTAATTTCACAACCTCAAAATGTCACATAGCATACTTGTTCATAAGATAATCATAACAAAATATAGCAAATCAAATATTGTTCATTTTCATAATATCCTAGAGGTCTTGACAACGTTTTCTTCACGATCTCGAATCAACCTAAATGCAAACATGTAACATTGCATAAAATAAAGTTTATCAACACAAAGGTTGATGAGCAATTCATAGTTTTGAACAATATGTATATAATATGAAATTTCCACAACTTGTATACGAAACACTATATAATAGCAAAAATTTGGATAATATGAGATTATTAATAAGAATACGTTAGTGACACCGTGCTATAAGAGAATACCAGATAGTTCACGGATTTTTGTATGAGATCGTTAATAAGAATACATTAACGACACCGTGCTATAAGAGAATACCAGATAGTTCACGGATTTATGAATCAACTCTCCAAAAGCGGTTAACACATTAGCATATAAGCATGTAAGCATAGAACAACAAATCGAGCATTTATTTAAGTAAAGTATACAATAACATTTGTGGTTTAAGACTCAAGCATAAAGCATTTAGTTTGAAATAATAATGCAATATCATCCCCCCAAAACGAAAGATGAAAAACGGGGTATGAAAGTACTCACGTTCAAGTAACAAACTTGAAAGATTGGTGATTTGGATTTTAACCGGAACAACGGGTTTAACGAACAAAGCCTAAAGGAAAAATTCTTATATTAGAAAAGTTGTCTTGGAAGTCTTTAAATAAAATAAATATTGAGAAATGTAAGTAATTAAAGTTTAAGGTTTAAAATGTAAATAATTAGGAATTTATAACAATAGTCCTTTGAAAATATAAGTTTGCTCGAAACTGGGTTAAAGTATCTAGCCTTAATATTTACTCAACCTATGTTAAGTAATAAGGTGGGTAAAATGCAAGAATGCAAATCCCTTTATAATATAGATACTAAAACGGGTTTTAACGAGTGTTCGGGTTGTTGGTTCGGGTCTTGATAATTGGTCAAACCCAAAGTCAACTTTCCAAAATAATAAATGTTATGAGATAACTCAATAAAATTTAAGAAGACTTAACCAAGTATGTGTTCTATTGTTTTAGAACTAACAACGTCCGTTAAGCGAGTGTTCGGTTTTGTCGGTTCAACTTTGTTATAAGATCAAGTTGGATTCAACATTTCAAGTACTTTAATAAAATATTTAAAATCATTTTATAAATGATTATTAAAGAAATATACAAGTCTTGATAGCTATAAACACACTTGTGTGTCTTAAGCGAGTAAAAATCGGCTTAGTTCGGTTTGGTTCGGTTTCCATCTCACAATAAGTTCATGGATGGTTGCCACATGCCCAAATATCAAAGAACTTATATAATAATTTATAAATGAAAATAACCTTGATATCTTTGAATTTGAGAGAGATTTTGAAGTTGTAGCAGGGGAAAAATGAAGGGATTGGTGGTGTTTATATAGGGTAATGAGTAGGGGTGTGCATGGGTCGGTTTGGGCGGTTTTTTGCCAAACCCATAACCATACCGATATGTCGGTTAATAGAAAGTAATAACCATAACCGATCCGTTGTTGCGGTTTCGGTTAATCGGTTTTGATGGTTGTTGCGGGTTGGTTATGGGTCGGTTAACCGTGACCGAGAAAAATATAATTAGAACTAAAATTGGTACCAAATATTACAAAAATACACAATCAAATAAAATATATAATCCATAATGAACAAGAACAAAAGAACGATGAACAACAACGAAATTTATGGTGATATCAAGTGAACATACCGTCTTCAACCGTTCCGTTCAACTAAATGGGTCGCCTATTGTGAAAAGGTAGCTGCCTCAAACGTATGATTGTGACAACTGAATAATCGTTGAACTGAATTAGGAATTAGTATATGTCTTTTTTTTCTTTTAACTTCAGTTATGGAATATATGTATCTAATTAATATATTGAACAATTAAAAGGTACTTCAAACGAAAATTTGAAAGGAAGATTATGGAAGACTTGGAATTAATTCGGTAATCATTGACAACCAATATTATTAATATTATTGGCCTAAATCTAAAAAAAGGTATAAAGTTAGCTATTTTATTTTAGTTTATTTTTTGAACGACAATAGATATAAAAATATAGGTTAAGATTTATATAACTAAAGAGTTAATCCCACTTGCACTAATTCCAATTTCTAAATCCATGTTTCTCGATTAACAGTCGTATAAATGGGACAGTTCGATTATGGCGGGTTTGAAATGATCTTTAACCAAAACCGACCCAAATTTGGCGGTTTTTGAAAACTCATTAAACCGACCCACTGGATATGTCAGTTATCAGTTAAAATCGGTTTGGTTATGACGGTTATGGTTCGGTTAACAGTTATGGCGGTTAATTTTCTCACCCCTAGTAATGAGTATGGTCAAGTATGTGTGATGATAGCAAGAGTTTGCATGGAAAAGGGATCAAGACAAGACACAAAACAACAAAATTTCGGGCTGCTAACCTGATGGTCATCGCGCCACGTGATGGGGTTTGGCCACCCCCATTGCGCCATGCTATGGGCTGGTCACCAGAAAATACCAAAGTTTCAAAATTGACAATTTTTGGCCCTGAAGTTCGTTTTAAGCGTTTTTAAGGCGTTTTAAGGACCGAAAATGATGTTTTCAAGACCCAACAAGTGTAAAACAATATTGTAACATAAAATCCATCATTTTGATTATATCATAAGTTTTGGTTTACAAAACGGGTCATTTTACATAGTAAATGGATACAAAACGAATACAAACGAAACCCGAATTTGACGAATGTCACAGTATCCTCTACTTTAGGAAAATTCGTCCCAAAATTAAGACGAAGACGATGATGCAAACAAATGTGGACACTTCTCTTTCATGCGTCTTCTCGTTCCCAAGTGAATTTCGCGCCACACCCTGATTCCCATCGAACTTTGACTAACCGAATACGACTACGCTTGGTTTTCTTCTCGTTGCGATCCATGATCTCAACGGGTCGTTCAACCATGATCATCGACTCATCGACTTGTACTTCGTCGAGAGGTATATGGAGATTACCCTTTGCTAAGCACTTTTTAATATTTGAAACATGAAAAGTTGGATGAACACCGGCAAGTTCTTTCGGTAGTTCGAGTCGATAGGCTACCTTTCTAACACGTTCAAGAATTTTGAAAGGACCAACG